>NC_077227.1:262272853-262616603 GCF_027887165.1 Monodelphis domestica | reverse complement strand
GCATGCTCTCTCCCTTATCTACTTTGTTTGCAACTTTGAAACTGCATATGTATGTGGTATACATATAGCATTTCTATATGGCCAAAAGGGTTTCATATGAGGAAAATGAGATTTCAATAGAAAATAACAGATAAAGAACAAGAGCAAATGCAATTGGCTAACAAGAAGAGGGAAGAACAACTTTGATACAAAGTATAATGACTCATCGGTTCACTCACACTTACTTTTTGTCCCCATAGTTCTCTTGGAGTTACCACTCTAGCTCTTGTCATTCAGTCATTATAGTCATGTCCAAATCTTCATTAACTCATTTGGGGCTTTCTTGGCAAGGATACTGGAGAGGTTTCCCATCTCCTTATCCAGCCCATTTTACAGATGAGGAAATTGAGGCCAGGATTAAGTGACTTGTCTGAGGTCAAATTTGAACTTGGGAAGATTCATCTTCCTGACTCCAGGGCCAGTGCTCTATCCACTGCATCATCTAGCAGTCTGCCTAGTCATAAAATATGTTAAGCCTAGATTATTCTGATAATTTCTGTGCATTCCACCTGTCCAAGGATGTGGAAAAGTAGGTCATGACTGTGGACTCCAAAGAGTTCCATCTAAATCACTTCCCTTGGTAGGGCTTTTTGCTGCTATCTCTTAAGAGTTCTCTTCAGAGCTGGCAGCCAGTCAATGGAGAAAGCAGAAATAATCTTGTGGACATAGCAGGTCACCTCTTCCTGGAGATTATCTCAACATCCAGGAGGAAATGTTCTTCGAGGCAGAGATGTCACGGAGTGCTGCCATTTTCTGAAAGGACAAAAGATATAAGGACATCCATCTTGCTAGGTTATTTTGTCTTCCTAGGGCCAAAATGAAGCTGGTCATTGAAAAAGGGGCAAGATACCTCAAAGCAGATTTCATAGACTCTCCACTACCCTAGGGATTTGTCGTGTGAGGTTACATGAATTGATGTTGCCCTAGGGTACAATTATACAGGAGTACTGAACTCTTGCAGGTGAATCAAGAGTCAGTACTGCTAACTGCATGCATTATGTCAGTCACATGTGTGATGTGCCTGACACTTTCAGACACATACCTGCCCATTCACCTAATTATCCACCTGTTAGCTATATAATTTTAACATCAGTATTAATTAGGCAGTCAACCCTTAAGTATGAGCAAGCTAGTAACCCAAGAGGAACCAGACTATTACAGAGGAAGTTCAAGATTAGGCAGTATTCTCTTCTAGTTCTCTTTCCCCAAGGGGGCTACTTTTATTTTACTCCTCAAATAAGCAGCTATGGTCTTGGGGCTGATCGGACCTTCCTGCATTCCTTCTTTACCAGATTTTTTTAGGACCTGAAGTCCTATTAAGTCTGTCACCAGATCTTATCCCTCAGATTCCTTGGTACATTTAATATTATTTAGTTGGTATTTGTTTGAATATAATAATCTATTTATCCTATCTGATATTCAGAAATATATTCCTATGAAACCTACCATTTTATGAGCTTCTGATTTTTCAAAAAATCATTTAAATGGGGGCAGCTGGGTGGTTCAGTGGATTGAGAACCAGGCCTAGAGATGGGAGGTCCTAGGTTCAAATCTGGCTTCAGACACTTCCTAGCTGTGTGATCTTGGGCAAGTCACTTAACACCCATTTCCTAGCCCTTACCACTCCTCTGCCTTGGAACCAATACACAGTATTGATTCTAAGATGGAAGGTAAAAGTTTAAAAATCATCAAATATTTATTAATTGCTTGCTGGAAGAGAGGCAAAGTTTAGATAACACATAGTTCTTGTCCTCATGTTGCTTATGGGCTAGTAGTGGAAAAATATATGTCCATAGTAGCATGACAAATATATCAGACCATTTTGAAACCAAAGTGCTATGAAAGCTATGAAGGGGAAAATCATTACTCACTTGGGGGGGTAGGGACCAAGAAAGACTTCGTTAGAGGAGGTGGGATTTGAGTCAGCTAAAGGTACAGGTAGAAAAATGCATAGGTCGGGTTTCAGAGGTGTGGGAGGGCAGAGAGAGTTAGTACCCTTTGGCCAAAATGTAGAGTAAACAGAAGGGAATATATGAGTAGGATATGTGAAATCAAAATGCCTTCTCCTTGTTAATAGGATTCTTTTATTTTTTAAATTTGAATAACCCTTTATATATGTCATCTCTTTCAGTCCTCACAAACATCGTGGGTGAGAGAAGAGGGACAGTATCATAATCTCCTTTTACAATTGGATAGACTAAGGTTCAGAGAGAAATTGATTTGTCCACAGTTACACAGCACAGTAATACCTAGAACCTGCCTTCCTCTTCAAATTGTCCCAGAGCATTTGAACTGGAGCTCTCTTTTGCCTTCTGCATTTGGTCATGCAGCACAAATATTTAGCATGCATCCTAGCCCTCTGGTTTCACTCCTTTATTTTATTTATTTAAAAAATTCTTTGTTAATAGTATTCTTATAGTAAGTAAGGATCCTTTTGGTAGCTGACATATTTAATTAACCAAGACCCCTCTCCCTGGTCATGTAAAAAACATAAGGTTATTATAACTTGTTACCCACTAAATGAGAATCCAGGCTTTCCAGTATTCATTCCTGGGCCCATTCTTTTTCCCCCTATTTCTTTGTAGTTGCATTTCTGAAATAAAAAGGACCTTAGTCCAATATATTCATTTTTTAGAAGCACAAAATGTGAAGTGACTTATCCAAGGTCACATTTTGCTGTTGGTAGAACTTCGGCTGAAATCAAGGATTTTCAACTCTGAGTCTCTCTCCACTATATCTTGCCAGATGCTCTACATCAGTGATGGCAAACCTTTTAGAGGCTGAGTACCCAAACTGCAACCCTCATGCCACATGTGAGTCATTCCCTTATCTCAGTCAGGGGAGGGAAGAAATGCTTTTGTTGAACTGCTGTGAGAAATGTCCTCAGGCATGGTGGAGAAGGGGAGGGGAATAGCTCCCTCTGGCACACATGCCATAGGTTCACCAACATGGCTCTACACTATATAACTAACTTTCCAACCACCTCCTCCTCATCTTCTTCCTCCTCCTCTTTCTTAAAGTCACAAAGGACTCAAAAACACACAGCAAAACAGAACTAGAAAAACCCTCAATGACCCATAATGTTCATTATACCAGACCACCTCCCTCTTTTGACCTTCTACCAAGATAAAACCTATTTTTATGACTGCTGAAGATATTTTACACTCACTTTAAATTTGCACTGTCCAAGGAATTCACAAAATCCAGATCTCTTGGCCAGCAATAGCTTTATTTAATCCCCTACCTACAGGATAATCCTGTTGTCGGTCATCTCCACTGAGAAGTGTACTGCTGTAAAAATCACCTTCTTGTTGGCTGATGTGCAAATCGGAAACTCAGAAATTCTTTGACCTACAAGGTTACCATGAAATTGGTAAATATCCATTTCTCAAGATTGTAAATTGTTGACCTGTGTTTAGGGAAGGAATTAGGAAGCAGAAAACATCTAGGTCTTGGGGTCCAGTCTCTGTTACCTTATAGGTAACAGAGTGCCCCCGTGAGTGGGGAGAGATCACCTCTCCCACTACCTGCCAACTCTTTCTTCTTTTTGGAGATCCTAAGAATAGAAGGTGCTGGAATATAGTACTAAAAGAGCAACTGTCTCTCATTTCATAAAATCATAGAATCTCAGCCCTGGGATGGAATTTTATCGTCATTTAGTTTAATCCTCCAAGGCTATTTGGGAAACAATGGGCTGCCATCTGCCCCCAAGTTTTTTTTCAGAGCTGTTTTTAGTTACAAGCGAAAACCCATCCCTCTCCCCACCAGAAACAGCTGATGGAGTTTGGGGACTGGACACTTGGTGCAGCTGCTAGTATGATTAAATGGCATGACCCTCACTCCCAGGAGAAATTAATTGGACCCTGGAACATTGCTGTCAAACCAACAATTTCTAAGGACTAGAACATTCTCCAGTGGATAGCCTTCCAGTCATTTTATTATTCCAATATACCTTTTGTGTATATGTGTGTGAGGGTGAAGGGGTCCCTGATAGTCTTAGAGAATTGCTTGGTGTATTGCAAACATTAAATGACGTGTCCATAGTCATATAAGTATGTATCAGTGACAACAGCTGAACTTAAGGTCTTCCTGACTCCTAGGCTCTCAGACTTCTATCCACTATGTCTTTTAATCATTTATATTTTGTAGACAGTGGATCCAAGATCTTATCCACATGGATTTTCTCCCCAGGTTTCTCCTACCCCTGTAATGGAGATAATAGTAGCTCCCGACTAATAATAATTATAAAGTGTTTTTAAGTTTCATCTGAGGAAGGTACCAGATAAGTTCAAACCACTGACAAATCCTAAATTACTGCAGAAGGGCAAACTTCTAACCCATTATCACCATCACCCTCTTTTGGTCTCATGTGTGCATGTGACCAAGTGAAGGATTGTGACTCTCAGGTTAGCAAATAGCAAATAGAATAGTGAAATAAACTGTAAAGTGCTATGCAGATATATGGGATCTAAACTTTTGATTTTATTGAAATAGGGAACTTCTATGGGGAAACTCACTACTAAGGCAGATCTGTAAATATTCTGCAATGTAGATAGTCTGATAGAGTTGCCAGAATCACTAAGAGGTTAAATGACTTGCCTAGGGGCAAACAGCCAGTGTGTGTCAATGGGATTTGAACCTAGTTCTCCAGGACTCTCAACCTTAAATAATCCCTTCTTTCAAGGAGCTGGGGCAAGGAGTGGGACTGGAGAGGGATGTAGTCCAGAAGAGGATAAGGAATTTGCTAAGTTGTGGCAGAGATGGGATCAGAACTAGGGTCTCCAGATTCCAAGCCCATTGCTCATTGGTAAATGAAAGAATGGGAAATATAAAATGGGACTGGGGCAAAAATTCACATCTAGCCTAAGGTTTTGGGCAAACTGCAGTGGTCACCTAGTATTATGAAACCACCTTTACCTATCCATCCCATTTGGAGACCAGGTGACTTCACAGTCTTTCCCTTATTTCAGCCCTTGCTGTGACCTGGCTTCAGGGGCCTGGAGGCTTGGGTAGAGCTGCATTCTGTTCAGATCCTAGGCAACCTGATGAGGTGGAATGCAGATGAGTCTGTACTCACAGGACCATAATTAGAGCTTTTACTTTCATAACCAGTATAAAGTTTGTCAAATCACCTAATCTCTCAGTCTCAGTTTTTTTTTTTTAATTTCCAAAATAAGGAGCTTGGATTAAATGACCTCTAAACTCTCTGACAACTCCAGATCTAGGTTTAATCTTAGAATTTGTATCTGGGCATCTGGATTATTCACAGAATTAATATGGGAGTGCCATATTTTGATAGAAATATAATGTAGATAATGCATATCCTCAGGAGAGATACATCTCACCCCTCAACCCATTAAGGCTAAGATGGACAAATATAGAAGAAATTATAGGTATCGAATCCAAGACTACATGTGTACAGTTTGTTCTCAGAGCCAAGCCCCAAACCTCAGCCAGGCGCCAAAGGGCCGTCTCCCTTCTGTCTTCAGACCCCAAACCAAACGGCAAGTTGGGAGGCAGCCTCTTTTTATTTTTAGCTTTCAACATTAAAAAATATATATGTACCATCCTTTACCACAGCTCCCTCCCAAGTTATTATTTGGCTTTGGTTAAGAAGATGAAAGGCAGAATTCTGTTAAGCTAGGAAGAGAGGAGAGGGAAAAGAGAGAAGAGTTACAGTTTTCTCCAAGGCAGGACCAGGGCGGTCCCTGCCAGAGTAAGGGTTCCCTGTTATATTTAAACCCCACAGATGTGCTTGGCACAGACCTGAATTTCAAAATTGCAGGAGGCTACTTCAATGACAGAGGGGGAAGCCTCTTCTGCATCCCTCGCTGCTTTCCCCTCCTCTCGACACCCCCCCCCCTCCGTGGAGCCCCTCCCTCCTGGCTCCCTCTTGAGAAGAGCCCAAGGCGAAATTCAGGTCAGGCTACTTGGCTATTTCCCCTCCTGCTAGAAGAACTCTGGTGGGCCAGACTAGTTTTGGGTGCCTTGCTGCTGTGTGTTTTAAAGGTGTGTGAGCGCGCGCGCGTGTGTAGGGGGTAGGGGTGGTAAATTTAAATTGGATACATTTGTGTTTTCTGAACAAGGGATTCTGTTCCTGGCTTTCCTACCACTGGAGCCCGAGCAATCTGAAAATGCCCCCTTGGTTTAGGAATAAATATGCAAGGCTTGTCATTCTGTTGCAGTTCTCGCTCCCAGCTGATAGGGTGACGTCTGGTTTGGAGGCTTGGAGATTGGCTTTTGGATTTGGCTTCTTGCTGCAGCTTAATGGGCAAGCCTCTCTCTCTCGCCCAGAAACCAGCCGAGCAGTTCATTCCGTTCGCCTCTTGCGCCGAGATGCTGGGAAGTCTCCCGTGGTGATGGTGTGAGTGAGGGAGCGGGCGAGCCACAGACTGGGGGAAGCCCGGTCGACGTGACTGCGGTCTGAGGGGGCCCTCTAAACCTTCAGGTCGCTCCCCATCGATCACCCTCCTCTACGCCTCCCTTGCCGGCGCGATCCCCGCCTGCTCTACTGTTTCCTTTCTCCTTCCCTGGCTCAGGCTCTACCAGAGCCGTTGTGCAGAGTCGGTGCTTCGGTTTGGGGGGGTGGGTGGGATTTTTGTTGTTGCATTAAAAAAAAAAAAGACAGAGTGCTGGGACGAAACCCGAGCTCATTTGATCCCGATCCCCTTGCATCCCGACCTCCCTTTCCAGATGCGCTGCCTCCCGGCGCCCTGACAGCTGCGGAGCCACAGTGGGCACGCGGCTCGCAGGACTGATATGCCCAGGACTCAGCTCCAGTCTGCGGCCGGCCAGCGGGAGCGATGAGCTGCCTGTGAACCTGGAGGCCCTGTGGTGGGGGGATCACGCACCTTCCTCACCAAGCCCCCCACCACCGCCCCTCCCCGGACCCCTTCCCCAATTCCCCTGGCTAGGACCGAGGCACAGAGGCCATCGCCAAAGGTGAGTAGAGGATCGATCATCCCTGCTCTTCTCCCACCCCCACCCCTATTTAGAAATGGGGAACTCAGGAAGGTAGAGGGCTGAGGATGCCCAGTCTTGGCCCTTGGGTGGATTGTCCTTATGAAATGTACTGATTTAAGTTGTTCCTCTGTGTGTCTATGCATGTAGAGGTGTGGTGTCCCTAAGAGATAATGTTTTTATGTATATGATGTGTTTGTGAGTCTGGGAAGGAGATGTGTGTGTATACGTCTGGGAGTGCCATATGTGTGTTGTGTTGTCTGTGAGCGTGTCATGGGTGGTGTGTCTGCGCGAGTGTGCCCTGGTTTGTGTCTGGGAGAGTGTGTTGTGTTATTGTGTGTGTGTGTGCTTGCGCGCGCACGCACGCACACGCACACACACACGTTTAGTTAGTGGCCCTTGCAGCCCTGGAGTACCCAGTTCAGTGGGGAACTGGGGGTAGGGGCACATTCAGGGGGAATAGAAAAAATGTGTATGGCTTTGGGTAACGGGGAGGGAAGGAGGAGTGCTTAGACTGGGACAATCTGGCGGGGCCTCTGCCAGCGTTTGGCTACCACTCTGATGGTGGTCAGGGGGACTGGAGGAAGGGGAGAGAATGCACGACTAAAACCTAACCAGAAGTCCCCTCCTCTTGCCTCACCCGGATTTTTTGCCGAAAGCAGCGTGGGTACTCCGTCCCCCATTCCGGACCGAGGGCTGTCCGCTTGGGGCTGCCCTGCCGGAACCCCAGGAGCCCAGCACCTGGGGGTGGTGGAGAAAGCGCTGCACCCGGGGAAAGAAAGCTTTTCCTCTTCCCAGGATGTGTGAGTGTGAGTATGAGTGTGAGTGTGTGTGTATGTGTATGTGTATGTGAAGGGGGGAGGGGTAAAGGGGGCGGGCACGTTAAAGAGAACAAATGTCTTTAATGCAGTGCTATAAATTTCTCCCCTCCCTTCTTCCCTGCCTTCACCCAATACACACGCTTCTGATGATTAAAAAACAAACACGTGAAGGTGTTCAATGTGATGAATGTGTAGAGAGCCAGGGAAGAATAGTGCAATTCACTGAAGGGAAGAGAAGGGAAAACAGAGGGAAATTAGAATGGCCCTAATGCAATTTAGAGGACCCCAGGCTGCTGCTCTGCACAGGGACCCGGACTCCTCGTGGGTGGTCAAGAAATAACCGAAGCAGAGGGGTGTGTGGTTACATGATATAGACATATCCGGGGGCTACCCTTGAGGATAAAAGGGAAAGCCTGTGAGCTACTGGTGTCCGGATGACTCTGTGTGTGCGCGATTAATCTTAGACAGCTGTTGTGCTCCATCCACTTGTGCTGAGATCTTGTTTACCTCCGTTTTCAAATATAGCTTCTGCGCCATGCTATTCCCGAAATAGGGCAAGAGCAGTTCACTTTGTAGTGAGAGGCAGTCCGGCTTCTGTCTTGTGGAGAAAAGAGGATTGGAGATGAGTGTATGTCCCATGCCTTCCTGATTTGAGCTTCTTCTAATTTTCCTAATATAGCTGATATCCAGAAAGGCAAACATGAATGCCCTCTCTTCTCCTTCTGCCAAAATCCAAAGAATGGTGATATAGCCAGATACCACTTTTGGTTACCCTTTCCAACCCTACTCTCTTTTATTCAACAACTACCTTCCCCATAATAGACACTCTTGTTTCGTTTCTTTTTTCCTTTTTTAAACCCTTACCTTCTGTCTTAGTATCAATTCCAAGACAGAAGAAGGTCAAGGGTTAGGCAATAGGGGTTAAATGCCCAGGGTCACATAGCTAGGAAGTATTTGAAGCTAGATTTGAACCCAGGTTTTCCTGATTCCAGGCCCAGTGTTCTATCAATTAGTCCTGCCTTGTTGCCCTGGTACTTTTGTTTCTATAGCCAGTAAAATGAATGTTCTATTGATCTAGTACCCTGTTTTCCTTTTGATAATGAATATAAGACCTTTTGGGAGCCTAACTCTCCTTTGATCCTGTTTTAAAGACTATTCAAGAAGATTCACATCCACAGATTTCTGAGATATAAACTGGTTATATGACCCAGAATGAGTAAGTGAACCTCTTAGACTTAGAGGAATTGGCAATCCACATTGGTAGAGGGACTATCTACACCAGGTAATAACATGCATCCACACCAGAGGAGGCTGCTTCCTTCCCCCTCTCCACACATGCCTGAGGACATTTCTCCCATCACCAACCCCTCTGCCCAGCAACCCAATGGGCATGCTTCCTCCCTCCTCTGTCTGGGGTACAGCAGGGTTGAAGTTTGGACACTTAGTCTCTAAAGCATTCACCATCACTGCCTTACACTAACTATAGCCTTAGTTTCCTAAGAATATTAGGAAGTTGTGTCCTGCTTGGAGCTACATGGCCAGTCTACACCAGAGGCAGGATTAGATTGAATGCAGGTCTTTCTGGTTTCAAGGACAGTTCTATGTCCACCATACTTTGTTGCCTCTTGAGGCAGTATAAATATTATCCCCATTTTATATATGAAGAAAATGAGGATTATAGAAGCAAAGCGATGTGACCATGGCCACATCTTGGAAATGTTAGAGCCTGGATTGGAACTCAGGTCTATTGACTAAGATCAGGACTTTTTTCATTATAGGACCCTTCCCTTCAAGGGTATACCATATCTCCTTTTTGTCTCTTATCTTGCTTTGGCATTTTTTGTCTTACATCTCCCATTTTATTTGCTTTAGAGAAGATAGTATGAGGCTATTAGATTGACCTTTGGAATTCTTGTGTATCTTCTTCCTAGATTATGATCCTAGAGGAAAGAGATCTTTCCCCTACTCTTGTAAAATTCCTTTCATCTCATTCCTCTAGGAAAGAACAAGGACAGACTGAAAGGAACAACTTGGATATTTTGTGAAATTGTAAAATATCCCTTTGTTTGGATAAATGCCCCCTTCTTCATCATAAGTTACACCTCTTTTCCTCAGTGTTTCAATCTGTTTCTGTGCAGGGGCATTCCTTGAACTCTCTCCATGTAAAATCTCTGGCATCATCCATGGACAGTGATAGTTTGCATTGTTATGGGTCAGGGATCAAGTGAGATAACATTTGTAGAGTCCTCTACAGATCTTATATGCTATATAAATGCTAGCAATTGTGGTTGTCACACTGCCCCCAGCCCATTTCTGTTTTTCTCACATCTTGGGGAATCCTTAGATAGCCAGTGTGGGATGAAAAAGGAAATACCTGGCCAAGACGGTGGCCTCAAGGCTCTGCTGAGTGGTCTAAACCTTTGGTGAAGTCCTGGGAGAGTATATCTCAAGAAGAAAAGGTCTGCTCTTAAACCCATCTCTACATACCTCCTCCAGTACTAATTGGGTTGTTTATGTGTTTTTCCCTCTATAACTGAAGTTACTGAGACTGTTTCACCAAGTCTTTATTGAATAGCTTCTGTATATACAAAACTGTTGAAGTGGGGCAGGGGACAAGAGCAATAAAAGACATATTCCTGTACTTCAAGAGGTTTACAATTGAGAGAACTCTTCAAGATGGTGTATTAGCAAATGCTAGATTATATGGTACAGAATATAAATTCAACAGATTAGAAAAGAGAGATCAGCAGGGATGAGGAATAATAGATATCCTGGAGCAGGGGAGACTTGAGCTGAGCCTGAATAAATGAATGAATGAATGAATGAATGATTTATTTATTAAGCTCTTGCTTTGTGCAAAGCACTATGCTAAGTGCTGGTGATACAAAAAGAAAAGTAGGACAGTCCTTGATGTCAAGATGTTTACATTCTTATGAGGGAGACAACACATATGGAAGCTTTCAGCTGAAAGTAAGATAGAAAGATGCCATGGATCTTAGGGCACAGAAGCAAAGCAGATATTAATTTCTTTCTTTAATGTCATTTCCAGTGATAAAATTCTCTCATTTTCTCATATTGAACCATTTGACAATGGCAGTGATTTTTGTGGCAAGAACTTTCCTTTCTGAATCTTCAGGAACCTGCTGGGGCAGTTGCCAGGGTACATCTTCACGGGGGTGGTTTTCCTGGACAATGTCTGAGGAGCACTGAGCTGGAAGTATTTGCTATTCCTAAGGGCCTTGGATTCAGAGACATGGGCTGTCTCTGTCAGGTTTTAAGGGAATATGATTGTTTTTTTTTTTCAATTTTAAACATTATTTTATTTGGTCATTTCCAAACATTATTCACTGGAAACAAAGATCATTTTCTTTTCCTCCCCTCCCCCTCTCCCACCACCTTTCACTCTCCCATAGCCGACGCACGATTCCACTGGTTATCACATGTGTTCTTGACTCGAACCCATTTCCCTGTTGTTGGTATTTGCATTAGAGTGTTCATTTAGAGTCTCTCCTCAGTCATATCCCCTCAACCCCTGTAGTCAAGCAGTTGCTTTTCATTGGTGTTTTTGGGGATATGATTGTTAAGGGGGTGGTGGTTAGTTTTCATGGATGGCTAGATTTTGTATGGGCAGAGTGGAAGTGGGTAGGGCATTCCAGGTAGGGGAAGTAGCTTGAGCATTTTTTTGGGGGGGATAAAACTGAATCTGTCTGCAGGTTCAAGGATCCTTGCCTATGATCCCACTACCTGTTTGCTTACACATTTATCCATCCCTACTGTGTAGACATGTTCACACATACATTATATTCCTTATTCTACCACACAAACAAATTTGCCTTAGGACACATTTTACTCCTTCCTTCCTTCCTTCCTTCCTTCCTTCCTTCCTTCCTTCCTTCCTTCCTTCCTTCCTTCCTTCCTTCCTTCCTTCCTTCCTTCCTTCCTTCCTTCCTTCCTTCCTTCCTCCCTCCCTCCCCTTCTTTCTTTCTTTCTTTCTTTCTTTCTTTCTTTCTTTCTTTCTTTCTTTCTTTCTTTCTTTCTTTCTTTCTTTCTTTCTTTCTTTCTTTCTTTCTTTCTTTCTTTCTTTCTTTCTTTCTTTCTTTCTTTCTTTCTTTCCTTCCTTCCTTCCTTCCTTCCTTCCTTCCTTCCTTCCTTCCTTCCTTCCTTCCTTCCTTCCTTCCTTCCTTCCTTCCTTCCTTCCTTCCTTCCTTCCTTCCTTCCTTCCTTCCTTCCTTCCTTCCTTCCTTCCTTCCTTCCTTCCTTCCTTCTCTCTCTCTCTCTCTCTCTCTCTCTCTCTCTCTCTCTCTCTCTCTCTCTCTCTCTCTCTCTCCCTCTTTCTCTCTTTCTATACTTATATTGGTTTCAAGGCAGAAGAGAGGTAAGGCCTGGGTAATGGGAGTTAAGTGACTTGCTCAGGGTCACACAGCTAGGAAGTATCTGAGATCAGATTTGAACTCAGAATCTCCCATTTCTAGGTCTGGTTCTAGATTCACTAAGCCACCTAGCTGCTCCCATATGTATTCTTTTTGTACATATATACTTCTATCCAGAGCCACTCATACTAAACCTGTGTTCCTACTATGCACATATTGCCCATTTACAAATAGGAACATATAGCCATCAATGCACACACAGACACACACTCATATCTACCTAACTGCATTTCTACACCCTCCACACATACATACACCTTCATATATCAGGTGGATTTTGACTCCAGATCATCCAGGAAAGCAAATATCTCATTTATGTGAGTGGGTGATTTGGAAAGAGACAAATGGCATTCTGAGCACTGACATCTGGAGTGGCAGATAGAGACTTTCTTGGTTTTGGATCAGATATTAGGGTCAGGTGGAAGCACTTCTGAGCAGGGCTCTGGATGAGGTAGCTTAATAGGGTAGAAAGAATACTGTATCGGAAGTCAGAGAACCTAGTTTCAAATCTTGCCCTTGTCACTCACTATTAGTGTGACTTTGGGCCAATTACTTCACCTCTTTTGGATGCACCTGTAAGTGTGGTGGGGTTTAGGTGGCTTCTTTTAGGAGTTCTCTCAGTTTTGACCCTATGACTCTATGATATGTCTAGAGCAGTGATGGCAAACCTTTTAGAGACAGAGTGCCCAAACTGCACCCTCATACTGCATGTGAACCTCCCACTTACCTCAGACAGGAGAGGGAGAAAATGTTTCCATTAACTGCTGGGTAGAGGAGTGGGTAATGTGAAAAAAATTGTCTTCAGGCACAGTGGAGAGGGGAAAGGGAGCAGCCCTCTTCAACATGTGTGCCATAGGTTTGCCAACACAGGTCTAGAGGGTCTCAGGAGGTCAAACTCCTTCCCTTTTATGTATTCTTGCCTTTTTTGGGGGGGGAAGGGTGGGTCAAAAACCAGAATTTTTGAAATTATCTAATTCATTGTGAATAATGAATTTCAAAAGTATAGAAAACAATAGTAAATGAACCAATGACCAAAAGGTAAATTGGCAGGTGAGATGGTTGGAGGGAGTGGGATTAGGAGCTTCTCTTGGAAAAGAGGATGGGGTTCCAGTTCATGGAAGCTATCTTTGTTGATGGGCCAAATGCTGAAGGAAGAGGTAGGTTCAAGATGAAATGCTTCTGAAGATTTTCTAGACATTTCTTCAGGAGAAATGATAAAAAATCAAAACTCAGAGGATCATAGATGGAGAGTTGGAAAGGGTACCAGAGAGGCCAATGAGTTTAACCTCATATTTTACATATGAGGAAACTAAAGCCAAGAAAAGTCTATTGCTCAAGGTTACATAGGTATTAAATGACAGATGGGATCTGAACTTTACTCCTCTGATCCCCAATTCAGTGCACTTTCCCCCAATATGCCATAATTCATATTTCAATGATCAGCCCCTTTTCTTCTTTTTTTAGAGCACTTACAAAAAAACCTTCCTTTTTATATCACTTTTATTTCTATAAATGCATGCATACCTCAGATTCCTCTACCCAAAGAGCTATCTCTGTAACAAAGAATAAGAAAGAGAAGGGACAATCAGACAAAAATTAACCAATATATCAACCAAATCTGATAGAATATGAAATATCCTTGATCTCTAGTCTATCACATCTGCAAAGAAGGATGGGAAGTAACTTTCTCATTTCTTCTTCAGGACCAAACTTGCTCATTAAAATAGCATAGTATTTAGGAAATTTTTAAACAACATTTATATTGTTGTAGTTATATTGTTTTTCTGGTCCTATATACTTCACTTCACATTAGTTCACACGAGTCTTTGTATTCTTCAAAGTCCATAATTTCTTATCGTGTAATAATGTTCATAGATGCAAAATCCATGAATATGCTTTGTTTAGCCAGCTGTTGGGAAATTTTGATATTTACTTTGTTTCTGGTTCTTTGATTTTTTTAAAAAATGAAAAATCACAACTCAAAAAAATATTTATTTTTGTAAGATTATCTCTCCCTCTCCCTCTTCTCTGCCCTCAACTTAACAACAAAAACCCCAACACCTTCAAAATAAAGATGAAGTCAAACCAACAGAACAGAAAAAACATTTTTATGATGCCATGTCCAAATATTCATGTCTTAGCATTTAAGAGCTATTTTCCCCTATGATATTGGCATTGTGTAAATTCTGCTGCTAGTTCAGCTTACTTCACTATGTATCAGATCACAGAGATCTTACTAGTTTACTCTGAAACTGCAATTTATAATGTATATGAGATAATATTTCATTATGTGCATCTCTCACAACTTGTTTAGCTATTCCCTAATAGGTGGACACATCTTTGGTTTCCAATTTTTAGTTACTACAAAAGGACACTGCTATAAATATTTTTGTAACCTGCGGGTCCTTTTCTTTTTTTTCTGATCTCTTTGGGATATAGGCTTGGTAGCTTCTAACACTTTGTTTCTCAACAGAAAGTAATGTACTGTATTTCTGAAGTTAGTACATGGGTATAAGCACACGTAGAAATTTCTCATGATCTTAAAAACCAGATCAAACCAAGGAACATGAATTTAACACAAGAAACTTACCTGGCTCCCAATCCCCCACAATCCATCTTATGATCATAGAATGATTTAGAATCGGAAAAGACTTTAGAGATCATCCATGCTAACGCTTCCATTTTATGAATGAGGAAACTGAGACTGAAAGGTGATATTATTTGCCCAATTTAAACCAAGATCCGTCTCATAGGAGTTCCGTAGAACAAAATAGCAGTGTTTATTGACTAGACCCTCTTGGCTGTGACAATGTAGTATCTCATGTGTTGCTCCCACTGATTTCGTGGGTTGTGTCTATACTAGCTCAAAACATCTAGTCAAATTAGCTAAAAATGAAGACAATGACTTGTGTGATTGGTCTAGTTAAGTGCTTTTCTAGATGAATTGACCTGCTATTTTGATCATGGATAGAACACATTCACAGTGTACAGTTCTTCCTGTCTACTTCTATCCTTTGAAGAATCAAGAAGTATTCATGATTGTTCTAGTCTTATGAGAGCTCTAACCAAACTCATATTCCTTTCCATTCTTTTACTTTGCCCAGTCTTCTGCAAGACCTGAGGCTCCCCTTCAGTTGGATTCAGGAGGCAGTCTGGAAATGGTCTGGAAACACCAGAGGCGCGCTTCTGTATAGTGAGATAGGAAGGACAGGCTTGTGTCTATATCTTTTGGTTTGTCAGAGGGGATGGAATGAGTTCAGAACAGAAGAAAAGAAAGATAACAATAACAACCCAAACAGCAGATTGTGTTGATCTAACCCAAGCTGGTTCCATCAGTCAGTCTTGGGAAATAAGAAACCAAGGTCTCCCCAAGGGTGGTTGGGCTATAGCTTTCCCTCCCACATGGCTCTAAGTCATGACTTTGATTGAAGAACAAATGGAATCTAAAAAGCAATCAAACAATAATGTGATCTATTCCATATTTCAACATTTAAGATGTTAATGCAAATTAAATGATATTAATATAAATCAGGTTTCTGTAGAAAAGTCTTGAGGGAGCCATATAATTGTAGGCATCTACTTGTAGGCAGCTCCTAATGGACAGACAGCAGGAAAGGATGACAAGAGGAAGACTTTGCTTTGGGAGGATTTCAATCAACCCAAATAGTTAAAAAAAAAAGAAAATAGGTAAGAGTTGTTTTCTATTCCTCTTAGGCTTAGCCCCTGAATTTTTCTCCCTTACTTCCTCCTCAATGCCAATTTCTGACAAAATTGCCATTTATTTCTCCCCAGCTTTAGAAGAATCTATGGAATTTCTTTCAATCTAATCCAACATTTATATTGTTATGTGCAAGACATTTTGCTAGGCACTGGGAAATCATAGGTAAAACTACTCTAAGGAACTTATATTCTACAGGGGGATAATGCCAATAATGACAAATTTACATAGCATTCCACGTTCACAAATCTTTCCATATTTCATCTCATTTGATCCTCATAGCAATACTGTGAGATATTTGTGGCCATTCTATGGATGAGAAAATTGAGAGTCAGAGAGGTTAAGCTTCTTAGAGCTCAGGGTTGCACAACCAGTAAGTTCCTGAGTTAAAATTTGGACACAAGTTTTCAATTCCAGGTTCAATATCCTATCAGCTACACTGTCATTTGCATCATGTAGGCCAGTGCCTGATCATTTGTGGAAAGGGTAGAGAGAAATAATGACTATGGTTTTCAAAAGCTTGAGAAAGACATGGCACATAAGCTAAGTTGTGAACAAAGTTAGGGAATCAAGGAGGCAGAAGTGAAGATGAAGATGGGGTCTATTTCAGGTTTTGGGGATAAGACAGGAGACAAAATGAATAGTTTTAGGAGTGGCAAGTAGACCAATTTGGCTGGAATGAGGAATGCATGTAAGATAGTAGTGTATAATCAACCTGGAAGGCAAGGCTAAAGTCAGACTGCTAAGTTTTAAGTGCCCCACAGGAGGTAGTATTTCTAGAGCAAATAGGGAAAGATTTAAGGTTCTTGAGTGGTGGGGTGCCATGATCAGAGCTGTGCATTAGGAAAGCTTTTTCTTTCAACTGTGTAGATGTCCTGAAGTGTAGAGAGCCTGGGAGCAAGGGACCAATTAGGAGACTGTTTCAAGAATCCAGGTAAAAGGTTTTGAGGGGCTTGAAATAAGACCACGAGAGTTAAGATGAGGGATAGATTTGAGAGATGTGCTGGAGGTAAAACCAACCAAACTTGCCCACTAATTGGATAAAAGGGGTGAGTGAGAGTAAAGAATCAGGGTTAATCCAAGGTTATACATTTGGAGACTAGAAGGAGAGTTGGGTGTGGAATGTTGAATTTAAGAGTATCATGCTTGATTATAGTAGGTTATCAATGTTTTTTGGAATATTAGTTGATTGAGAACCCTGTTGGGCTCCAAGTTGATGATGTCCAATCAGCAGTTGGTGTTAAGGGACAAGCTTAAGGGGGGCAGCTAGCTGGCTCAGGGGATTGAGAGCCAGTTCCAGAGATGGGGGGTCCTGGGTTCAAATCTGACCTCAGGCACTTCTTAGCTGTGTGACCCTGAGCAAGTCACTTAACCCCCATTGCCTAGACCTTACCACTCTTCTGCCTTGGAACCAATGCCTAGTATTGAGTCTAAGACAGAAGGTAAGAGTTAAAGTAAAAGACAAGCTTAAGAGATATATTGTATATGTATGTATTATTTCTTCAGTAATCCATATATCTGGGAATCATCAACACAAAGTTGATAATTCAACCTGTGGGTACTGATGAGATCATCAAGATATTCTGGTTATATCTCCTGTTCTCTCTGAACTCTTTGACATATACTTAAGCACAGTAGGAACTCAATAAATATTTGTTGAATGAATAGTTATGTCTTGGAGTGTTGTATCAAGGCACAGACTTTTAAGATTCATCTGGACAGACTAAGCTTGACATTTCACTGAAAAGGACTTGTATTCTATTCTCTGAGTCCTTTCGGGCTACAGGTTGGGAAAATCAAGGTTTGGACCTTTGCTTTTCTATTCTGAGTTTTCTTGGAAAGATCTAATATCTTCACTAGAAGCTGTATCATTCCTGATAATATGGGCAGTGGTACAGTGGATATACTGCCAGACCTGGAGTCAGGAAGATCTGAGGTTAAATCTAGCTTCACACACCAGCCATGTGTGACTGTCAGCAAGTCATTTAAGCCTGTTTTCCTCAGTTTCCTCATCTGTAAAATGAGCTGGAGAAGGAAATAGCAAATCACTCCAATATCTTTGCCAAGAAAATCCCAAAAGGAGTAACAAAAAGACTTGACTGGAAAATGCCTAAACAACAACATATTATTCATGAAGTACTTGAGAAGGCTTTTCTTTTCCTCCTCAGTATCCTCCCAGATTTCTTTCAGACATTCCTTTCTGCTGAAATGAATGATGCAGCATATGGGTGGATTCTAGTGGAGATAGGAGCAGGTGATGGGTCAGACAGAAAGCTCCCAGAACATTTCATCAGAGCTAACTCTGCTTAAATTGGATCTCAGGATCACATACGTTTCCCTCAACTCCATATTTAGTACCATTTTGGGATAAGCAGAGGAAGAAAAGGGCAAAAAGATATTCTGCCAAGCTGCATGAGGTATAGAGCTGAAAATCCCTGCCTTTTGTTGCTTATTATCTGTTACAATAAAAGTCCTTGCTAAGCTCAGTGCCATCTTTGCCACAGTTGGGCCTATATTGTGAAAGCTCCCTAAGAAGGGGCACAAAGGTTTGTGTTGTATATGAAAAAAGTCAGTGGGAAAGGGGCAAGCATGCTTGCCATCTGCTCATTGGCTCATCTGGCCCCCTTCAGAAAGCAGAGATGGGTCTAGTATTGAAGGGTAGTTGCCAAATGGAACCTCCTTCTATCTGTTCCTATTTTTCTACTGCAGAAAAAATTGGGCAAATTTGGCAAAGCCATTTCCTTTTTAGGTCCTCAGCTTCCTTGTGTGTAAAATGGAGATGCTGAGCTTTTACTAGCCTTTAGGGACATCCTACTCTCTTGGGAGATAGGATCCCTAAGTTCTAAAGAAACATTTCAATATGTTGGGAAGAATGTACTAAAAAACCTCAACGGAAAGCACAGTGATGATCGGAAAGGCAGGAAGCACTTTAAAAATATTTATTTATTTATTTAGAATATTTTTTTCTTGGTTATTCAATTATGCAATTCATTATCCTCCACCCCCACCCCTTTTCCTCCCCACATCAGCTCCCAGAGCTGACAGGCAATTCCACTGGGTTATACAGGTATCATTGTTCAAAACCTATTTCCATGTTATTCATATTTGCAATAGAATGATCTTTTAACACTTAAAACAACCCCAGTCATATTCCCATCAAACCACATGATCGATCATATGTTTTTCTTCTGTGTTTCTACTCCCACAGTTCTTTCTCTGGATGCGGATAGGGTTCTTTCTCATAGATCCCTCTGGATTGTCCTGGATCATTGCATTGCTGCTAGTAGAAAAGTCTATCACAATCGATTGTACCATAATGTATCAGTCTCTGTGTACAATATTCTTCTGGTTCTGCTCCTTTTACTCTGCATCAATTCCTAGAGGTCATTCCAGTTCACATAGAATTCCTCCAGTTCATTATTCCTTTGAGCACAATAGTATTCCATCACCAGCATATACCACAATTTGTTCAGTCATTCCCTAATCAATGGACCGCCCCCTCCCTTTTTCTATTTTTTTGCCACCACAAAGAGCATGGCTATAAATATTTTTGTCCAAGTATTTTTCCTCATTAACTCTTTGGGATTACAAACCCAGAAGTGGTATGGCTGGATCAAAGGGTAGGCATTCTTTTAAAGCCTTTTAGGCACAATTCCAAATTTTTCTCCAGAATGATTGGACCAATTTACAACTTCCCCAGCAGTGTATTAGTGTCCCAATTTTGCCACATCCCCTCCAACATTTATCACTTTCTTTTGCTGCCATATTGACCAATCTGCTAGGTGTAAGGTGGTACCTCAAAGTTTATTTTTATTTGCATTTCTCTAATCAGGAGGGATTCAGAACACTTTCATGTGATTATTGATAGTGTTGATTTCTTCATTGGAGAATTGCCTACTCATATCCATTGACCATTTTTTGATTGGGGAATGGCTTGATTTTTTTTATAAATTTGACTTACTTCCTTATAAATTTTTAAACCTTTGTCACAATTTTTGTTATAAAAAAGGTTTTTCCACATTTTATTGCTTCCCTTCTAGTTTTGGTTACATTGGTTTTGTTTGTATAAAATCTTTTTAATTTGATGTAATCAAAATCATTCATTTTATATTTTGTAATGTTCTCTATCTCTTACTTGGTCTTAAATTCCTTCCTTTCCCATAGATCTAACAGGTATTTTATGATCACCTAATTTATTCATGATTTCATTCCCTATATTTAAATCATTTACCCATTTTGAATTTATCTTGGTATAGGGTGTGATATGTTGATCTAGACCTGATATTTCCCATACTGTTTGCCAATTTTCACAGCCAGTGAGCACTTCTTTATGAGGCTAGAGAATAGGACCTGAAAGAGATAATGTGTAGAACAGCTTACCCTCCTTATTTTACAGATCAGGAAACTGAGTCTCAGAGTGGTAAAATCACTCACTTGGCCAAGTTTATACAGGCAGAAATATATCAGAAGTCAGATTTTAGGTCTTCTGTCTCCAAAGTCAGCACTCTTATCTTAGCTGATACTTATTAACTATGTGATCTTGGTCAGAACTCTTCTGAGTCTTAGTTTTCTCAACTGTAAAAAGGAGAAGAATGCCCTAAAAAGCATTTATTAATCTCTTACTGTGTAGCAGGCACAGTGTGTCAGGTGTATGAGAATAGTTGATATGATGCTAGAGGTTAGTTAAAAGCAAGTAAGGTAGGTCTTCCCCTCAAGGAGCTTATATTCTAATGGAGGAAGACCAGATAAAAAGGGATAAATAATATTTATATTTTTAATAAAAATATATAAATATATATATTTATAATATATATATAATATAAAATATAATAAAAAGCTTCTGGGTAAGCTAAGGTGAAAACTTACCTATCAGAGTCCAGGGTTTTAGAAGCAGAGTCCAAGGGGGATGATGAGGATGGACAGAGTACTGTCACCATGGCTTGGGAGAAAATCTTATCTTAGTTATCTGAAAGCAAGGGACTAGGTCCCAAAATCCTTTTCATCACTATGATTTGCAACTGTAAAGCCCTTTGTAAACCTTAAATTTGTAAGTAAAAAAAAACAACCCAACAAACTAGCCCTGATATTTCAATTGGCACAAGGATTTCCCAGGGAAGACCTTCCTTTACCAAATTATTAAACTGCAAAAATAAATTATTATTTTTCAAAGAAAACATGGAATGTTATTATTTTCCCAACTTGTTTTATTGACATAGATATAGCAGTTATTGAACCATAGATTCAAAGTTGTAAGATATCTTAAAGGTCATATATCCAAGTTTCCTCCTTGTATAGATAAGGAAATTATCATAAAAGTATCATAGAACTTTTTCTGGATTTGAACTCGGATTTTAGAAACTCAACTCTAACACTTTTTGCATGACCTCTGAGATTATGGTCTAAACAGAGTAGCTCATCTGGCTAGAATATGGTACCAATGAGACAAAGGTCCTGTTTTTTAAGAACCCTGACCACACATACCTTCCTTAATCTTGAGTATTTCTCTATTTTGCCAAAGTTTACCTTTGGTCATATTATCATAAGATTTTGAGTTGAAAGAGGCCTTGGAGGTTCTGATATGTCTCAGTAGACCAGTTGGCAGATGATGAAGAGAGGTAATTTTTCCAAGGTCACATAGGTAGTGAGTGGCTGATCCAAGATTCAAACTCTGGTCCCCCAAAACCAAATCTGTCTCCCTTGCTACTCTACCACCCTGAATTTCTTACAAGGAGTCAAGTAAAAAAGCACTTATTAAGAGTGTACTGGATTCTAGATTGTGTGCTAAATGCTAGGAGACTGAGAGAATGTGGATGATTTGAAGAATCCATTATCACTACTGGGGATAAAAAAAACGTATTATGCTAGTGTTTGGTTTATTATGTCAACTTCATATGAACCCTCAAATCAAAATCTAAAGAGTGCTTTAGGAGTAGGGGAGTAAGAGGTAGATGTTAGGGATAAGTTATACAGAAGTAAGAATTTGAAATGGATTCAGAGTCATAAATATAAGAAGCTTTCTAAAGCTTAGACCAACTCTTTCTTTGTTCTGCTACTTGATAGCCACTAACCTGATGTCCCATGGGTGGCATTTACATAGTACTCCTCACCCAGGGTCTTCTCTGACATAGTCTATTTTGATTTACTACTCCTCAAATGACCTCCTCAAATAACAGATGGGAAGCTTAAGGTAGAAAGAATTAGAAATGCTAAGGTGACCTTGACCAGTCTTCCCTATTTGGCTGGGACAGAAAGTCCTATTTTTTGACAACCTGTCCTAGAGAAGCAGTTATTTGAGTATGAGCAGATTATACTGCAGGACCAAAAAGATGCTGAATGTAGTTGGGGATAAACTGTGAAGAGCTATGGGTCGACTTTGTGTAATTACATATATAAGCAGATGAAATGGTTTTGTGAATAACTACCATGGCTATTTTCACCATTTAGCAGTCTAAATTTTTGAGGTCCCTGAACCCTAGTTCTGGAAAAAGTAATTCAAGCACTTTGAAATTTGCAATGCTTTTCATTCATACATTATCTTATTTGAATGTTGTGACAACTTTGTTATATTGGTATAAATATTTTTATCCTCATTTGTAAAATGAGGAGACAGACGAAGTGGTTGCGTGACTTGTTCATAGTCACAGGCATTCTGTCCACTATGCCATGCCGCATCATCAACCTAATGAAACGATGACAGCTAAGGGTATCTGGAGATCCTTTCTTGAGGTTCCACTATTACAACTCTAAGGATTGATCTGTGAGTTGTGGTAATAAAGAGAAGAGAGACTCTTCCTTTGAAGCCATAGCTCCAGCTTCAGCATTAACCTCCAACCACCTTCTGTAACAATCACCTAGAAAGAACGGACAGAAACTAGCTTCTTCCATTTTTTTTTCTTTCCTGTTTCCCCTTCCATTCCAAATTAGCCAGTCAGAAATCTGGTCCCAAGAGGAAATGTCCAGACTGAAGAGATTCTCAGTGAGCAGACATCAGGGATACAGTTTGATACTGCAGGATTTCAAGCCGATCCATCTCAAGGATGCTTTCTCCTTTACTCTCCTTCTCTGGGTGCCACTGCTTTCTTTATCACCTTTAATTGGTTTTTGTTCATTTCTCTCAGGGTCATTCCTTTGTTGATTTCAATAATTTAACATTTTCAAAAAGGCCCTCCTTTGGACACTGCAGGTATCTGCCAGGTGAGTTGTGAGCCCAGTGCCAATTGGTCAGACTCATATCCTTATGGTACATCTATTATATAAAGAATATTTTACTTATCTGCTCCACTTTAAGCAAACCGTGATATGAAAACTCAGTCTTATGTGGAATAAATTAGGGGCAAGGGGATAATTAACTTACAAAGAGAATTTGCCATTAAACATCTAACTCTTTAATGCTTTAAAATATGGTTTGTTTTGTTTTCTTAATACAGACACTTCCTTCTACTGTGCTCTCTTTGCTTTCATATATTCATGGCAAACTAAAGCCTTTCCCTCAATTTCCTTGATATCCTATAAATACCTTCTTTTCTTCAGAAAGTCTTGCCTTCTTTATGAAATCCACAATCAAGAGGATAGCTCTCCTCACTTTTGACTATGGCTTTCCAAAGCCACTGAAAAACTTTACCCTGCTCTGTACCTGTTTCTTCCTCACTGTTCTGAATCCCTTGACCAAGGAATTCTCCACTTTTCATCCCAGGTCAAAGTCTCAACTTCCCTAATTTTTTTTTATCCATTTAGAAGGAATATTAAGATAAAGCAGTGGGTTTGATATTATTTGTGTGTAATGTACTTTAGTACTGACAGGAGATAGGTAGGTCCCAGCTGGTAAGGAAGAATACTGTCCAATGTTTCTATCATCAGTCCTCCTGGGAGTTTCTCAGAATCTGAGCCTGATGGAAGACTGAATTTAAATTGATAACCAAGCTACCTCCTCCTCCTCCTCCTCCTCCTCCTCCTCCTCCTCCTCCTCCTTCTTCTTCTTCTTCCTCTTCCTCTTCTTCCCTTTCCCTTTCCCTTTCCCTTTCCCTTTCCCTTTCCCTTTCCCTTTCCCTTTCCCTTTCCCTTTCCCTTTCCCTTTCCCTTTCCCTTTCCCTTTCCCTTTCCCTTTCTCTTTCCCTTTCCTTCTGTCTTGGAACCAATACTCTGTATTGTTTCCAAGGCAGAAGAGTGGTAAAGGCTAGGCCATGGGGGTTAAGTGACTTGCCCAGGGTCACACAGCTGGGAAGTGTCTGAGGTCAGATTTTAACCTAGGACCTCCTGCTTCTAGGCCTGGCTCTCAATCCACTGAGCTACCCAGCTGCCCCGCCTCCCAGCTACTTTATTCATAAGGGACTATGAGCAGCTAAGCAGTCCTTAAAGGGTATTTCAGAAAAGCACTCTAGGACCAGGAGGAAAAATATAGAAGCAGCACCATGTAGCCATGATGGAGATAGAAAATTGGATTTAGACAGATCTTAATACTAATATGAGATCCTCAGTGTTTGGCTTTAGAACTAGTCATATTGTTTAGAAAGTCCCCTAAGATAATACTGAGGCCCACAAAGGGTGATTTTCCATTTCCTCCCTCCCTCCCTCCCTCCCTCCCTCCCTCCCTCCCTCCCTCCCTCCCTTCCTTCCTTCCTTCCTTCCTTCCTTCCTTCCTTCCTTCCTTCCTTCCTTCCTTCCTTCCTTCCTTCCTTCCTTCCTTCCTTCCTTCCTTCCTTCCTTCCTTCCTTCCTTCCTTCCTTCCTTCCTTCCTTCCTTCCTTCCTTCCTTCCTTCCCTCTCTGTCTCTTTTTTCCTTCCTTCTTAGAATTGGGAAGTCTTGAGTTCTAATTTTGCCTCAGACAGTTACTAACCATGTGTCCCATGGCAAATCACTTAACCTGTTTGCCTCAGTTTTCTCAACTGTAAAATGGGGACAATGATAGCACTTACCTCACACAGCTGCTGACAGAGAGATAGAGACAGAGAGCCAGAGAACTAGAAAGACCGAAAGAGATAGAGAGACAGAGGGAGAACAATCCAAAACCTTTCTCTCAAGGCAATGAAGAAACAGTTTGTCTAGGGCAGACTAACTAGCTGATGGAAGAGGAGGTGGGACTTTTGCAACTCTAAATTCCATTTTGAAAGGAAAACCCTTTTTTCAGAGGTGAGGAGGAGCAGGAGTGACTAGACAGAAAATTATACCAAGAAGGAGTGGTCTGGGGTGGGGTTGGGGAACAAGAACCTTACTGATTTCAATACATTGTAATAAAACCACACTATTAATGCTACACTTGTCAAAGGAGAATGCCCTAGCCAGCAACAGAGCTCCCAATTTGCTAGGTCTCTGGCAGTCCTTCTTCTGGTGACTGATATCTTTTATCCATTTAGATATTTGTCTGCTAGTGGCTTCTGATGGAGCCAAAGTCATCTGTAAGAGCTCCTGTTCTGTCTTTACTTACTTCCCTATCCAGTTAGGTCCAATAGTCAGACATTTCGATAACACTATTATCATTGCCATAGTCTCCCTCATCCCTTCAAAGGAACTTTTTTTTCTTACAACCATGCTAATCTCCACCCATGGCTAATCTCTACCATCTGTTTATTCTACTCTTGTTCCTGGGCTATGTGTGAGTATGATTGGAAAAAGTCCCCAAATTGCACTAATTTTGTCTACCACAAAGTAAAGTTACCTCATCTCAGTTGGATCTTTACTTCTGGCAAACAATTCTTTTAGAAATCCTATCAGCCTCTAATCACATTCCGAAGCAGAGACTGTGCCATTCCATCAACTAATAAACTCTTATTACCTTACCGTATGCCAAGTACTGTATTAGGCACCGAGGGTATGAAGATAAACACGAAAGAGTCCTTGTTCTCAAGGTACCAAATTGGTTGAACATTTGTCCAGGACATTGCACGTGTGTGTGTGTGTGTGTGTGTGTGTGTGTGTGTGTGTGCGTGTGAATTCTTGGTCATATATGGACTAAACGAGATAACTCTTGAGATCCCTTCCAGCTCTGAAATTCTGTCTGATTTCAAGCCCATTCCTTCCTCTTCACTGTCAACAGAAGGTCTTATCTCTAATTTTGTTTAGCAAATGGAGGTAATTTGTTAGGAACTTAAGAACCTCTCTCCTTCAATCATTTAAAAAGTCTGGGAATTCTTAACCATTTTCTCTTTTCTTCCTTCCTTCCTTGTATCACTTCTAAAGCAGAAGAGTGACAAGGGCTGAGGCAATGGGGTTAAATGACTTGCCCAAGATCACTCACTTAGGAAGTGTGAGAAACTAGATTTGAATTCAGGTTTTCCCAACTCCAGGCCAGGCACTCTAATATGTTACCTAGCTGTCCCCTCACTTTGCTTTTTCAAGATTTAACCTCTTCACCTGTGCTCTTGATCCCATTCTTTTTGGTAAAATAGAACAAATTCTAGATATAAGATTAAAAAAAAAACCTGGGTCTACATCCTTTCTCTGGTACTTACTTACTTGTGGGACATTGAGGAAGTTACTGTTTCTCTGATTTCCTTATTTATGTATATCCAGGCATGCTATATTGTCTGTGTAGTTTGCCTGTGATAGTTACTTGAACAAACGAATCAACTTCTACCCTTCACTGCTATTGGCTTAGTTCCTTATTGGGTCTCTTTTTGGGTTGAAAGTAGTGTGGAGTATCATAGATTACTTAACATTGTTGAAATTGTCTCTAACTTGCTTACTCTCCTTTTCAGGCTCTGTTTAGGAAAATTTCTTCTCCCTTTTGAGTCAGTTTCCCCTTTCTTAATTCCAAACCACATGCTTATAGACTCAGAAATAAGTCATTGTAAATGTACATATACTTTAATAGAGATTTTAAATATCATCAGAACTCAAAATGGAATTGAAATCAGGAGTTCTTAATCTTTTTTGTGTCATGGACCCCTTCAGCAATCTGGTGAAACTTAGCCATCTATTCTCAGAATAATGTTTTTAAATGCATAAAACAAAATACATAGGATTACAAAGAAAACCAATTATATTGACATATACTTATCAATATATTAAAAATAAAAACAGATGAACAGATCCAAGTTAAGAAACTCTGACTTAAAAGAATGGGTTTCACAGAAGAAAACCAACTGCTTGATCACATGGGTCTATGGGGGATATAATTGGGTATGTAGACTAAACAATCACCCTAGTGCAAATATCAATAATATAGAAATAGTTCTTCATCAATGACACATGTAAAATCCAGTGGAATTGCTTGTTGGCTATAGGAGCAGGGGGGAATAACATGAATCTTGTAGTCTATGGAAAAATATTCTAAATTAATTAATTAAAATAAAAAAAGAAAAGAATGCAAAATCTTCCTTTCTCCTGTCCTCAATGTTTAAAAGGATGATAGGAAGTGAAATTGTTCCGGGGTAAAAAGGAACTGGTGTCTCTATATCTATCTTTTGCTGGCCCTCTCTTATCTAAGAAAGCAGAGGGAAAGGAGGTGTTGTGAATTAGATTCTAATAGTGTTCCCAACTCTAGTCTTCTGGCCAATCCAATAGCTTTCTCCCTGCTTTTCTCTATACTCTGCGGTACCATGAAATATCAGTTCTGTTCTGTCTCCTGTCTTTCAGTTTCAAAGGCAACACCCAGTCACCTAGTACCCTGGCACCTGAGCAGGAAAAGAATGGTGAACCAACAAAGCTCACAGTATTATTTCTCCTGGTTGTTTTTTTTTCCCCTTCCTGTGACTTCTTAACACAAGGACTTATTTTTTTTCACATCAAAACCCTTCAAACTTGGGGAATTCTGGGTAATGTCTATATGTTACATTCTTGAGGCACCAAATCTCCATGGCAATGTCCCTTTGAGAGAGGTTATAGGTTAAATGAGGAGGCTAGACCTTAGAACTCCAAGGGCTCTTCCAGCTCAAAACTGATGATGTATGAACACTTCTCATCTTCTCTAAGATTCATCATATTGATTCATCAATGATCTCTCCATTCCATCCTCAGTCTTCTTTACCAGCTTCTCCCTTTGCCTGTCAACATGTTTGGGTCTCATTCTAAAAAAAGAAAGAAAAACCCCTCCTCTTTCTGTTCCCATATACAGTTCCATCTTACTCTTTTGGCATCACATTCTTTGGAAGAATCATCTATCCTTGCTTGCTTACTTCCTTTCCATCATTTGTTCCTCAGCCCTTTGCAATCTAGCTTCTGTCCCTGTTACTAGACTAACACTCTTCTCTTCAAAATGGCCCACAAACTCCTAGTAGCTAAATGTAGCACCTTTCTTTCTTAGTCCCTGTTTTCATTGTCTTCTTTGCCACATTTGGCACTATTGTCCACACTTTATTTTCTTTTCCCTTAGCTTCCTTGATAGTACACTCTCATGGCACTTGTCTTACCTCTCTGACCTCTCTATCTCTGTCTGTTTGTCTCCCTTTTGCTGACTTTCCCCACTACTTAGTGTAGGAGTTTCCCCAAAGCTCAGTCTTTGCCTCTTTTCATTTTTTCCCCACTATATTTTCTTCTTTGGTGATTTCACCCTTCTAAAGCATCAACAGCCTTTATAGGCATAACTTTAAAACCTATCTCCCTAACCCTTTCTGCCCTAAGAATCTCAATCCTCCTGGATATCTCCATGTAGTATCTAAAACTCAACATATCAGCAGGTTAAACATGGCCTTTGGGGACAGCTGGGTGGCTCAGTGGATTGAGAGCCAGGCCTAGAGATGGGAGGTCCTGGGTTCAAATCTGACCTCAGACACTTCCTAGCTGTGTGAACCTGGACAAGTCACTTAACCCCCATTGTCTAGCCCTTATGCTCTTCTGCCTTGGAACCAATAGGTAGTATTGATTCTAAGATGGAAGGTAAGGGTTAAAAAACCCCCATGATTCTTGCCCTTTTGGAGCCTATGGTTCAAGACAGGACACTAATAATGCTTCATGACTGGGAACATACAGATAAATGTAGAGCAGCATGATGGAGCAGAAAGCTTACTCAATTTAGAATCCAATGGCCTGAGTTCAGATCCCAGCCCTCCTTCAAATCAGCTAAGTGACTCTGAGTAATTCACTTCACCTGTGTGGGTCTCAGGTTCTTCATGTGTAAAATGAGCTATAAAGTAGCTCTTCTAGCTTTTGTTCCAGGGGCTACATCTCTCTTTCAGTCCCCTTTCTCTGACACTTGGAAGACTGGAACATTGCCGGTGATCTCAGTCCTTTGTGGGGAGCTTGTGCTTTTCGGAGTAGAGGTGAATTGAAGAAATATAGCAGTGGCTCATCAGAGCTTCTTGCAGCTGCTGAGTAGGATGGTGCCAACAACGCCAGTGACTGTAAATGGGGTGGGAGTGTGGGGGGAAAGAGGAGAGGAAGACAGGGCATGATGCCCATATGAGGTCAGAGATGCAATAATAAAAGATTATGCCCCATTTAATGAGCAGTCTTCTTCACAGAGCTCTTTGGAGAGAGTAGAAAGAGCATGAGTGTTAAAATCAGCTGAGTTTGTATCCCACCTGTCATCCTTCCTAGTCATATGCTCCCAGGAAGTTGCTTAATTTCACTGCCTCAGTTTCCTCACTGTAAAAATGAAGGGGTTGTATGACATGGCCTCTGAGGTTCTTTCCAGTGCTAGACCTAGGACTATAAGATTTTATATGTAAAATGGGAAAAATGCTTGAACAAGCACTGTTCTGGAGTTATTATGAAAAAAGCTTTGTTAACCTTTAAAAGTGCTAGATGAACATGGCTATTATTATCTGAAGAGATTGAGTAACTCTGAAGTGGAGACAACTCTAGTTAGGGAAGTGGGATGGATTTCCTGTTAGTTTAGAGAATCAATATGAGAACAATTGTGAATCTTCAGATAATATATATTCTGGGGCTATATAATATATATATATGTATATATTATGGAGCTATAAAACCAATACACATTATTATACAATAAATAGTGTTGGTTCTAAGGCAGCAAACATTTATTTTTTAAATGCTTATCCGGTAGAAGAGTGGCAAGGGCTAGGCAATGGGGGGATGAAGCTAGGAAGTGTCTGAATCCATATTTGAACCCAGAACCTTCTGTCTCTGGTCCTGACTCTCCATCCACTGAGTCACCTAGCTGCCCCAAATCAAGGTCCTCTTAAAAAATCTCTTGTTTCTTTCTCAAGCTTCTATAATGTTATTTTTAAAATATTTATTTTTATATTTTATATTATCCCCCCACTGCTCCTCCAATTGAAATAAAAAAACCACACCCTCATAAAAATATAGCCCAGCAAAACAAATTTCCACATTGTCCATAGCCAATATATATATATATTTCATTCTGCACTGAAAGTTCATAACCTCTCTGGCAGGAAGCTGGTGTCACGCTTCATCTTCAGACATCTGAACTCGTCAACTCGTCTTACAGTGTCATCTTAACCTTTCCCTTCTGTCTGGGTACCTGGTTCCAATCTCTCTGTCTCACCTGTCATGGATGTTACAGAAGGAATTCATGCATCAGAAAATAGGCTGGTATCGATATCCTCGAAGACTCTTTCAAACCCTGATATTCTCTGCTTATTTTTTTAATATCCCCATGCAAAGACTCAGTGAGGCATGGGCATTCTAGAACAAAGAAAAGCATGAAGAGATTAAATGGTAGCCATAGAAGGTTTCTTAGATACCTTTGTCTAAAGTATCCTGACCAGAGGCCATCTCCAGCATCCAATGTAATCCCCTTTAGTTTATCAAATGACTAAAATGGACTCATTTTCAGAGTTACAATTCTGCGATACAAAGTCAAATAATTCAGAGATACTTTTTCTGGTCTCTGCTCCAGAAATTCCTTCATCAGGTACCCGAGTGGGTCCTTTGCATTCATGGGATTGGAACCCTCCCTGGGGGTCCTGAGACAAGAGCCCCATGAAGCCAGAGAATATAATTTATGAGCAAAGTGATCGTTTTATCTGGGTTGTAGGTGCAGGTTTGGGTTGGAGCAGGACGTTCTGGACTGCTCTTCAAACTCAGTAAAGGAATGACAACTCAGGTGACAGTGTCTCACTCTGCCTAAAAAATGAATGCAGACTGGTTGCTTCTTCCACATCATCACTCAGATTTAGAAGCAAAGAAGGAACATGATACATAGACTTGTGACAGGCAGCAGGAAATGCTCTGTGTGTGTGTAGGGGTGGGGGACAGTCTCTGGGGGAAGCAGTGCAGGGTCTGGCTTGAAAGTCAAGTCTGTTAGTGATTGAGAGAAAGAGAGTAATAATGAACTTAATTAAATTTGCCAAGGTATTAATAGGTGCTAGGATCATTACTGAGGACACAAATTCATGCAGATGGGTCCAGGGAGATTAAGAACATGAGAACCTGTTTTTTTCTCTACTTACAGTTTGGCAAAAGCCAACTAGTTGTTAAAATAGATAAGTAGACATAATGGGAACTTTGGGAGGAAGTGACTATGTTATCTTTGAATTCAGGAGGGGAATGTTTATTTTTTTTTTCTTATTCTGAACTTCAACACCAAATAGAATCAACGTTTCCTTATATAAAGTCAAACAGGAAGATTTTACCAAAAACTGTAAATCTCTATTACATAGAGCTCACTTTTACTTTAAAAAATATTTACTTTCTACCTTAGAATCATTATTAAGTATCAATTCATGGCAGAAGAATGAAAAGGGCTAGCTATTGGAGTTAAGTGACTTGCTCAGGATCACACAGCTAGGAAGTATCTGAGGTCATATTTGAACTCAGATCCTTGTGTAGCCACGGCTTCTTTTTCCACCAACTCACCTCACTGCCCCGCTTTTATTTTTTAAAATACCCTTACCTTCCGACTTAGAATCAATACTTTATATTAGTTCCAGGGAAAAAGAGCAGTAAGAGCTAGGCAATGAGAATTAAGTGATTTGTCCAGGGTCACATAGCTAGAAGGTGTCTGAGGCCAGATTTGAACTGAGGACCTTTAGTCTCTGTGCCAACCAGCTGCCCTTCTCTCCCCCAACTTTTACTTTTAAATATGTAATAAGTTCAATATGGAATTAAAAAAACACCCCACCAAACCTTACCTTCTGTCTTAGTTTCATGTCTAAGAAAGAAGAGGGACAAGGGCTAGGCAGTGGGTTAGGGTTCCACAGTTAGGAAATATCTGAGGCCAAATTTGAATCCAGGTCCTTTACTATTCTGGTGAACACATTCCTCTTAAAATAAAACTCATTTCTACTTTCTAGTAAAATAAACTACTCCTCTCAGCTACTCCCTTGGGTATGGCTTTCTCAGCATACCCTTACTTAGGCACTGTCCTCTGGAGGAATGGCTTTCTTTTAAACCAGCTGAGAGAAATGATGGGAAGAAAAGTGGCAAAGATCCCTCCTCCAAGCCAAACTGCTGATTCATTGCCTACACTGAAATCCTGGGTTATGTTCCCTTCACCACGATAAATAGTAAAACTGAATTGGTAATTCTCTCTTTTTAAAATTTTTTCAGCTCTGAGCTCCCAGTCAGAAAAAAATGATCCTCTGGCAAAATAATGTGACTTTAAATTTATTTTCTTCTTGCTGTTCCTTTATGGCCCTTCTCAGCTACATTTGAGTAATGAAATACATAGATCAGCCACACAATAGTTAACCACATTTATCATAAAATTGCCTCAGAAGAAAAAGAATATAGAAAGGCAAATAAACTTTTTTTGAGTTATAATTTTTTATATAACAACATAAAATATAACAATAATATAATTTATGTGATATACTATAATATATATATTTTATATAAGATATATATAATATATATACAATATAAGATATATATATAACTAAACTTTTAAGAAATGGAGATAAGCCTTCCTCAAATAGACTGCTTTCTCTAAGGAGCCAAGGCCAATCCCATTCCTCTCCTGCAAGACTTGATCATACAGCCTCCATCTTGGAGTCCTGATTCCTTTATCTCATGGCATCTGTCTCTGATGCAGTTCCCACAGATCCACAGCATACTCTGGGCATCTGTAGCACTTGAAGAATACTCACTGCCTTTGAGTGGGTATACTCACATGCTTCTCAGTTCTCCTCTCATTTAGCTTTCTGCTGCCCCTTAGGATGGGAGAGACCAGTGTGTAGGTATATGTTTGGGGGTACCCTGTGTTTCACATCCTAGAATTTCAGAGTTGGAAAGGACCTCAAAGGTCTTCAAGTCTGTTACATGCACAGCAGGGACTACTTCTCCAACTACTATGAAAATGACTTCTGTTTTAAGATCTCCAGTAATGCAGAATTCCCTAGTTTTAGAAGCAGAATATTTTACTTCAGAGTAGCTCTAATTGTTTGAAGGTTTTTCCCCCCACTATATTAAGCTGAAATCTGCCTCTCTACAAATGTGAGCTATTTGTCTTAGTTCTCCTCACTGGGAACCAGCAGAACCACCCTAATCTCCCTTTTACCTGACAAATCTTAAAATATTTGGAAATAGTTCTAAAGTTCTGCCTGTCCCTGGTATTTCCTTTTTTAGGCTAAAACATCTCTAGTTCTTTCAAACAATCTTAGTTTGGCTTTATCTTGAATCATTTCAACATCCCCAATATCTGTACCTGTGCAAACTATGGCTTTGCTAGTGCTTTTCTAAAATGAAATGTCCAGAACTGAACTCAATACAATGCAATGATCCACTGGAACCTATCTAGATATAGATCACATCAGATATGAGCTGAAAAAGATTCTAAACAATGCTATCCAAGATCCAATGGAAGAGTTGGAATATTTAGCTTGGAGAAGAAAAGAATTACACTGGGACATGACATTTGTCTTCAAGCATTTGAAACATTGCTAAGCAAAAGAGATTAGATTTGTTTTTCTGATGCCGAGAGGGGAGAAATAAATGAGATAGTTAGGACTTGTGTAGTGGTTAAATCTGGTTTCCAGTAAAAGAGCATTTCTAGCAATTAGAACAGTCCCCAAATGGACTAGATTGTTGATTTTCTGGTGGAACCTGAAGGTGGAACATTGAAGACCATTTTCTAGGGATGGTGTAGAGAAGAATCTTCCTTCAGATATAATTTGAACCTGGTGCCCTCTAAGATCCCTTTCAGTGTTTGGATATTGTAATTATATGGGAATGTAATAGGGAAGGTATACTTGGGTTGGGGTAGGTTTGTTAGGGAAAAACATGTCCACTTTTAGGAAATGGGAGGCAGAAATACAATCAGGAGATGACCAGCAAGGAAATGGTCAGCTAAAAGACACCCAACAATATTAAATTCGAGCTGTGTCTGGACACCAAACAATTTCAATTACTAGCAAAATTTCTTTGATGGGGAAGAAATTATTCTCATTGCTCATGAGAATGATTTAGGCTGAATCTCAGGAGTATCCTGCAGAGCATGGAAATCTGGCATCAAAGTGAAACAAATAGTTATTTGTTCTGGTACTGCTCCTGGCTGCCCTGGGGCTGTTTCTGTTCTTATGCCTCTTGAGGGACTTGAGTTCACTCTGGGATAGCTCTGAAAGTCCCAAGACTGAGTCAAATTCCTATACATGCCCTAGAGCAGGCAGGATCCCATCACTTGGCCATTTCCCACATCTTTTCCCTACATGTGAGGAGAAACAAATAGAAAGCTGGCCTTGGTCCCAGCTGAGCACCTACTGGGAATCACTTTGTAGGCAGGGCTATATCCAAACTGGCCTTCTATCATCAGGAGGGGAGGGAACAGAAGAAACAAAGTTCTTGCCCTCACTATTTGCCCTGTCCCCCATCATCTCACAGCCAAACACCATTCCCCATTATGATGGGACTAAGAAAAGGGAAACTTGAAGGTTATCTTTCTTCATGTTCAACAACTCTGTAAAGACATTTAAAAGTCATCTTCTTGACTTGGACAATACTGTCTTTGTCCCTGTGATCTTTCCTCTTCGTTTCTCTAATATTTTCATCCATTCCTCTAGGAATGGAATCATTCTGGAGCACCTCAGCTTTTTAGCTCAAATGCATCCTTCCTAAAGCACTGACGGTTCCCCAAATTTCTCCTTTCCTGCCTATCAACCTCAACCTAGACCCATTTCCTTGCAAAATGTGGAGACGGTACTATATAATTTCTATGCTCCCATCTAGCTTATAGTTATACAATCTCAAGTGAGGTGAAGAGAAAGAGACAGAGAATGAATTCAATCATTCTGGGGGTTGGAGCAGGAACATTTTCACAGCAAACCTGAATTTTTCTCTTAAATAAACCCGTTTTATCTCCTTTGTTCTCCATATAACTTTATTGGTGAAGACTGTAGGGCCCTCCATGGATGCCCTGGTCCTTAGGAGTTTGTCTGCTTTCATGATTGTTCCTCTGGACTTATTATATTGATGATCTTTGATTAGAGAATTGTGCCTGGTGTATCAGCCTTCAGTTTCTGTGCATGGTAGGGTCAGACCTCATAGACCTCCAGTTTTTCTAGAGGTGTTGGACTTGCAGTGGAAGAATATTGAGCCTTTTCTTTGTTCCTACTCCTCTTGGGTTTTGGTGTTTGACCCTCTTGGGTCTTACTTTGTTTAATCTGAAAGCCTTTTAAGATGACTGTTTTATGCAATGTTCATTAAAGAAACAGGTGGTAGAAGTTCTCACTATTCTTTTTGTGGTGGTGGTGGGATTGCTTGAGGGTCCTACTTTCCATCTCTCTCAATTCCTCTACCTGTCTGTCCATCTATACAGACTCCTTTTCCTCAGTACTCAGTAGCTTTTATGGATTAACTTATGTCTAGCTTCTGAACCAATGGGGAATATGTCTATCCATACTTTGGTGCTGTTCTAGGAAACATAAAACCGCATTAGTAATCCACAGTGCTCATGAGGTGGGGGTAGGATGACCTTTAGTTACAGTATGCACCTTGGCCCAGGCAGCTGTGTCAAGTGGGCAATTTCTCCTTGAGCTGAAGCTGAGAGAGTTTCAAGGGAAACTTGTTTCCTCTTTTAAGATTTAAGCTGAGTCTTTGCTTCTTTAAGGACCACTCTCCTCTCCCCAATCTCCTTTAACTAAATGGTTCTCCTTTCAGTCATAGAATGATCTTCAAGTAGATTGATTTCTAGAGACAAAAAAAAAGACAAGACTTGCTGGAGTTGGGAAACGTATAAAGAAGGGACCATTTTCTCTGGCTGATTGCTTTCATGGTTTCTTCACTACTTAAGACCTTGGAATATTTCTTGGGAATGGAGGCCTCCTCCTTGGGCTTTTCCATCTGTACCTATCTGGTCTCAGCAATAAACTTGAAGTCAGCTTTTAAAAACTGATCATAGTGGCCTCACTATATCTATGAAGACTGATCACAGTACACAGAGAAATAATGGAATATCTGATTTAGAAGGGACCTCAGAAGCTAATCCACTCCAGACTGAGAACTCCTTCTTGAGCAAGGGTTCCTAACCGTGTGTGTGTGTGTGTGTGTGTGTGTGTGTGTGTGTGTGTGTGTGTGTGTTATAGACCATTTTTTGTTATAGACTAATTTTTTGAAATAATTGAAGGAAATGCTAAATTTTGGTTTGTAGATATTGTTCATCCATTTAATCATGCCTGTATCTTCATGCATTTCTTGCAGAGATACTGGAGTGGTTTGCCATTTCCTTCTCTAGAAGATCCTTTTGCCAAACAACTAAATATTAAATGACTTTTTCAGGGTTACACAGCTAGGTAGGATCTACAGCCAGATTAGAATTTGGGTCTTCCTGACTCTAACAATTAGGTGACACAGTGGACAGAATTCAAATATGACCTTAGATACTTTCTGGCTATGCGACCCTAGGAAAGTACCTCAACCCTATTTATCTCATTTTTGTCATCTGTAAAATGCTCTGGAAAAGGAAATGACAAACTACTCCAGCATTTTTTTTTACCAAGAAAACCCCAAATGGGGTCAAGAAGAAATTTTAGTTAGAGGTTAGTAAAAATAAAGGTGCAATTCCCCCCTTCCATGGATCTCTGTGGGAGGAGAGGTTTCTGGACGTCAGGTCAGGAACTCCCTTGCTAGACTGTCATTAATATGTGGTCATTTCACCTTCACTTAAAGACCTTTAATAAGGAGACCTACTATTTCCTCTTGACTTAAAACCCCCCAACAACTCTTACCTTCAGTCTTAGAATCAATACTGAGATTTGATTCTAAGGCAGAAGAATAGTAAGAATTGGGGTTAAGTGACAAAGGGTACAAAGCTAGGAAGTGTCTGAGGTCAGATATGAACCCAGGACTTCCTGCTTCTAGGTATGGTTCTCTATCTACTGAGCCACCTAGTCGCCCTTTCCTCTTGACTTTTTCACAGCTCTAATTATGGTTTTTTAAACCAACAAATTATTTTCTCATTATGAAATTAATCATCAACAAACATGAATATGTAAATATACAAGATGAAAAAGCAGACTTCATGAAACCATGAACTTGCTATGCATTTTTTTTTAAAGTCTGTATTGACATATCTAATTGTAAAATGCTTTTCCTAAATTGAATACTCTGTGACTTCAACTCCTGGCTCTGAGGTCAGAGAGAACAAATCAAATCCCTCTTTTACATGACAGTTTCAAATACTTGAAGACAGCTAATCCTGAATCATTTCTTCTCCAGGCTAAACATATGACATGATCTTGACGCCCTTCACTATCTTGGTTTCTCTCCTCTGGATGCCCTCCAGCTTACCAATGCCCTTCTTAAAATGTGGCAGCCAGAATCGAACATGATACAGGGTACTCCAGGTGTGGTCTGACCAGGGCAGAGTACCAGGGAACCACCACTTCTCTCCTTTTGGACTTTGTGCCTCTCAATGCAGCATAAGATCATATATTTACTTTTATGATGGCCATGCCACACTTTTTCTCAGATTGTGCATTTTTTGTCCATTAAAATCCCTAAATAGGTTTTTTTTTGTTTGTTTTTTGAAGGTGCCATACCTTCTATATTATCTACTTGTTAGAATTTTTAAAAAGACTTTGTCATTTGCCATCTATTATAATTATATTCATTTTTAAAAATTAGGCTTTAAAAATTAAAAATTGAAGCTTTAAAATTTTGGAGCTTTTCATGCTATTTTATTTGTATCTCCAAGGCATATAGAGAATGTGTTCCTGTTTTTGTTGTTTTATTTTTCCAAATAGTAGAATTCAGAATGGCCTTTTTGCAGGAAAATAAGTAGAAAGGAGGAAGGCCACTTTACAAGAGGGTACAATGGGCAAAGTAGTTGGAGAAGACTGGAGGGGAACTGAATGGAATATATTAGGATTGTAGGGACAAAGAAGAAAGTTCTGAAGGTGCTTTCTCCCCTCTCCTCCTCTTCTCTATATTATATTTCAGTCCAAAATTTTAGCCTGTTACTGTCATCCAGCATACTAAATATCTCTCTTAGCTTGGTGGCATCTACAAATTTGATAAACATGCCCTGTTAAAACCTTTATCCAAATCACTGGGGGGAAAAGAGGGCAGAATCCTGTGGCCCTCCATTATAAATCTTCCAACTTGATAGTGACCTCACAAATGATAAAAGGATAATGGCTCACTAATGACAAAAGAGTTTGCTTTTCCATATACGACATGCTAGAGAACCTTCCAAGATTTGCCAAGCTTGATGACTACAACTCACTTGTATCATTTCATTTGCAGGAGTATAGAAGGGGGAAGGGAATAAACATTTATATAGCACCTACTAAGTGCTAGGTACTGTGTTAAGTGTTTTGTCATATCATTTGATCCTCAGAACAACCTTGAGATAGAGTCTACAATTATTCCCATTTTACAGATAAAGAAACTGGCATATTTACGTGAGGAAATCCAGGAACCAGAGGGTGAAGGGATGGAAGAGAACATTTGGGTGAAGATGCTATAGCATCATAGGATCAGAGACCCTAGATCATAGATCTAGAAGAAGAGGCTCTAGGGGTCACCAAGTCATTTTATAGATGAGAAACTAAAACTTGGAAAGATTAAGTGAGTTGTCCAAGGTTACACAGGTAGCAAATAACAGAGCTGTGATTTAAACTCAGCTACTAGACCTACCAAAAAATGGGCTTTTCCCATAGTTTTTCAATCAATGGAATAAAAAACAGATGCAATATTGTCATCAGAATATTCTATAGATTACCTGGCCAAAAAGAGGAAATAGATGAGGAATATGGAAAACAGAAATATAGTCAGATGGTACACTGGGCCTGGAGTTAGGAAGATTCCTCTTCCTGAGTTTGAGTCTTTCCTCAGACACTAGCTATGTGACTTTGGGCAAGTCATTTCACCCTGTCTGCCTCAGTTTCCTCATCTATAAAATGAGTGGGGAAGGAAATGGCCAACCACTCCAGTATCTTTGGCAAGAAATCCCCAAATGGAGTCATGAAGAGTTGGACATGACTGAAATAACTGAGCAACAACACATATATAGACACACGTACAATATGAATATATATACATGCATTTATGTTTATAATTGTGTGCAGATATGTATATATACATGTGAGTATGTATTATTCAGTCATTTCTGTACATGCATACATACACATATGTATGTACATATATATTTATCAGCAGCACAAATTAAAGGCAATCTCAGAGGGAAGTCATTAGCATTGAAGGTGACTGGGAAAGAACCACTACAGAAAGTTGGATTTTTAGCTTAGATTTGAAGCAAGCCAGGAGGCAGGGAGGAGAAAAGAGGGTTTGCCAGGCATGGCGGACTATGCTAGAAGCTGGGAATAGGTACAAGGAAAACAATGAAATCAGTTTATTCTATACTGATGGAGAGAAACAAATAACCAGAGAAGCAAATACAAAGTAATTTGAAGAAGGAGCAGACATTAAGCAGGGAAAGAAAAAAGGCTTCCTTTAGGAGGTGATACATGAGCCGATCCTTAAAGGAAGCTTGGGATTTTAAAAAGGAAAAAATATATTCCAGGCTAAGGGGACAGCTTGTGCAAAGACAAATATGGGATCTGGACTGCCAAATTCAGAGGACATCAAGTAGATCAGTTTGTCTAGATTGTGGAATATATAAATTTTTTTTTTGTAAAAATGCGAGTTAAGGCTGAGAAGATACTCCGTAGCAAAATTGTGAATGGCTTTTAAAATCCAGTTAGTACGTTAATGCTTTAACCTTGGGACAATGAGGATCTTTTCTTTTTAAATTTTGACCTTCCATCTTAGAATTAATACTAAGTACTGGCTCCAAGGCAGAAGAGTGGCAAGGGCTAGGCAATGGGGGTTAACTGACTAGTTTAGGGTCATAGAGCTAGGAAGTGTCTGAATCCAGATTTGAACCCAGAACCTTCATCTCTAGGTCTGACTTTCAATCCATTGAGTTACCTAGCTGCCCTTCTGTTAAACATTTTTGAATAGGAGATTGAAGAAAATTGTTTTGGCAGCTAGGAATGATGGATTGGAGAGAGGGAGAGACTCCCATCAGGAGGCTATTAGAATAGTCAATCAATAGCAAGTCAACAACCATTGATTAAAGCACCTTGTGTATTGGGTGTTCAGGGAGGACTAGCACCTCTGATGTGAGGGCAGCTGAAGCAGGTGCTGTAGAGCATTTAGAGCTTAGTCAGATATCAAAGATGCCTCAGTCATCCACTGCATCCAGGGCCATCATCACTCATCTTGACTCTTGTCATGCCACTGGACTTCAATGACTCTGGAAGAGGGAGTGAAGCTGACAGTCTTGCGCAACTCTGCCTCACTTAAATTCAATTCACATGCAAATCAAGACACCACTATGTGATATCACTGATCCTCTTTGAAAATGAAAGAGGAACAAGAGCTAGACACTGTGGTAAGCCAAGTCGGAGTGAGAGGTGATGAGGACCTAAATTAAGGTATTTTGATCTGAGTGGAGATAAAGGGTTAGAGGCAAGAGATGCTGTAGAGGTAGAATCGTGGACTAATTAGATTAGATAGAAGAGGGGGATTGAAAAATTAAGGATGATCTCAAGGTTATGACTGTGTGACTGGAAGTATGAGGTATCGAAACAGGGAAAGTGTTTAGAGAAAGGTTAGGTAGGCTCTTGTGAACTAAAATTGCAAAGTGAAAGTTAGAGAGATATAAAAAGCTCTTCAGAAGGATGTTTGAGGACACAAAGATAAAAAATTCTGAGGGTAAAGACAAAGCTTAAGGGAGAAAAATACCTTGGACAAAAGGTGAATGGAAAAAAAAACAATCTTCTGAGTCTCTGTGGCTATTGGAGTGATATTTTATTAGTCTCATCATAAAACAAAGAGGGATGGAGGAGACAGCTAGGTGGCTCAGAGGATGGAGAGCCAAGTCTACAGGTGGGAGGTCTTGGTTTGAAATCTGACTTCAGATGCTTCCTAGCTATGTGACCCTGGGCAAATCATTTAACCCCTATTGCCTAGCCATTAGTGCTCTTCTGCCTTGGAATCAATACACAATATTGCTTCCAGGCTAGAAGGGAAGGGTTTCCAAAAAAGTCTCATCATCTAGAGAAAGCCTGCCATCTAAGAGAGGAGTTGATCCCAGAAAGGGTAGAGGGAACTAGCTCTTCAGTTTTGATATCCTTTGATTGCTACTGTTTTGAGTCTTGACTCATAGCTGTGAGGCTGCATAGCCCTTTGTGGAGCTGGATAAGTCGGTGGGATGGATGACCCTAGGAGGATGCCCAGCATAATGGTGCCCATGGTTTGTAAGTAGAGGGTTGATGCAGAAGAAATTGGGGAGGAGGGACCAAAGCTCAGAAAAGAGAGAGCAAGAAAAAGGGGAAGGAAGGGAATGAACATTTATATGACCTACCATGTGCCAGGCACTGTGCCAACTGCTTTTTTGTGAATGTTATCTCATTTAATCCTCAAAACAACCCCATGAGGTAGGTGATTATCCCTGTTTTACAATTGAAGAAATGGAGGCAAGTAAGGGTTAAGTCACTTGATTGGGATTACATAGTTGGTAAATTTCAGAGGGTGAGTTTGAATTTAGATTTTCCTGACTCCAAGCCCAGCTCTCTACCCATGATGTCACTAGCAGCCTTAGTAGGGCAGGATATATAGATCTTAGAATCATCTAGATAAAAATGATCATTGGAATCATTGGAGTTGATGAGGTCACCAAATCAAAGAGGCTTCTATGAGCCATCCTGGTATTGGAATATATATCAGTACTTTGGAGACCGGGGTGAGGATAAGGTAGTCAGGTTAAGTGTAGACGATGGCCAGAAAAGGTTAGTGTTTCTCAATCTGTTCAAGACTTCCATACTGGAAACAAAAGGAACTCATGGACATCAACACTTCCAAAATGTGATGGAAACAAAGGGTCAAGTATTGGAAAAAGAACACTATCTTATATTGTATTTGTGAAAGAAGGAAACACTTAGACCATCCAAGGCTACCTAGAGAAACTTGTGTCAGAACCACTGTAGAAGGATCAGCACCTTTCTCACTAAAGAAATTACATTATTTTTATTAGGTGATGCTGGAGCCAGCTCTAATCAACTTAGAAGAGCCAATTATTAAATTATCAATGTGAGCATTTGCTGCTTAGAAATCTGACAAAAGTTACAAATCAGGAGTTGATTTATTGTTTTATTGATTATCTAGATTTATGAAAGTGATAGAGAAAATGTTCATAATGCATATTTAAGTTAAAAGTATATACGTACTTTTTTCTCCAGAGAGCCAGTTGTTAAACATTTATCCACAAAACCCTGGCTGTTTACCATTTTATGAAATTCTAACTATGAATAGTGTGAATTCAAATACATGTGACCACTTTTTTAGAATTCATTATTTTTACTAACTGGTTAACTTAACTTCAATTCCTAGGGAAATTCTAGAACATATTATTAAAAGGTAAACATCTAGGAAAAAAGACATTAACTACTGTGGCATCTTCATTGAGAACAGTTCCTCCTGGATCTACTTTGTTTCCTTTTTTCACAGGTATCCTAGACTGGTGAATTGGAGGAATACTATAGATGTATTTATATGGATTTTAGAAAACTATTTTGTCTGTATGGACCAGATCAAGAAGATAGAGATGTGGGCTAAATGATTCAGAAATGGCTGAATTTCTATACCCCAAAGTTGAGTCATTTAATATCTGATGTCTACTTAGAGGGAGACTTCTGATGGAGGGATCCATGGATATATGTTTGGTCCTGGGCTATTTCAATATTTTTCTTAACAACTTGATATAGATGAGGATGTAGATAATAATATTAGCTAGCATCAATTTAATGTTTTTAGGTTTGCAAAATGCATCTCATTTTATCCTCACAATTATTCTGGAAACTAGATGCTTTTTTTATAAAAGAGAAAACTGAGGCAGACAAAGGTTAAGAGACTTACCCAGGGTCATAAAAGTCCTACTTGTGTGAGGCTGACTTGAACTCAAGTCTTCCTTGCTCCAAGTCCAATGGTTTATTCACTGTCTCACTTAAGTGTCTAGCTTGTCACTTTGAAAGCAAGCTAATCAAATCTGCAAATGATGAAGCACTTAAAGGGATAACTAACATTTTAAAGGATAGTGTCAGGATTCAAAAATATCTCAACAGTCTAGAACATGATGCCAACTTTAATGGTATTAAATTTAACAGCTACAAATATAAAGTCTTACTTAATACTTGGGCATATGAAGTAAGCTTCAGAAATACAAGATTGGGAAAGCATGACTAGATGGCAGATCATCTGAAAATGATCTGGGAATCAGAGTGGACCACAAAAGAGTGGATTCAAAGAGAGTCAACAGGATGACAACCAACAAAGCCATTTTAGGTGACACTTGAGGAGGCACATTGGGGAGAAGACAGTGCAATTATACTCTGTCCTTGTTAAACAACTTCTAGAATGTGGTGTTCAGTCTTCTATGTGACATTTTAGAAAGAGCTTTGATTAACTAGAAATCATTCAAAGGAGTGCAACCAAGATGGTGCAGGACCTTAAATTTAAGCTATGGGAGGATAGACTGGTTTGAAGAAGAGATGGCTTAGAAGGGACAGGATAAATTTTCATCAAGTATATAAGGGATTTTAAGTAGAAGAGAGATTAGCCCTGCTATGTTTGGCCTCTACTCATTGCTCCTACCTATAAATATTAACTGGCAGCAATGGGTAGAAATTACAGAAAAGCCAATTTAAATAAGATATAAGGAAAATCTTCCTAATAAGGTATTGAGAAAAGGAATAGAATGTTTCAAGAGGGAGGTGAATTTAGCCTCATGAGAAACTGGTTAAACACATGTTTGTTTTGTTGTAGAGGAAAGTCTTGCTCAGGTCATGGCTGTACTAGCTGATCTCTGACGTCCCTTCTACCATTTTGGATCCTGTCATTCAATCACTTTCACACTTCACCAATAGTTCCATCATCTAATAAGACCAGAATCATTTCGTCTAGAAGTATAGGGTGAGAGATTTTATCCCCCCTCTCTCTGCAGTCCCCCAAACCCCCACGTAGAACTGACATGGGTTCTGGATATATATCTCAGGAAGTAGGTTTTGTTCAATCTTTTTTATTCAGTCACCTAAATTCAGCTCACTCTTAGCTCAAGTTTTTCTCTTTCTGCCTTCCTGTTTTATGTACTGTTTCAAGTCCTGCTCAAAATAGAGTTCACTGTTTCTAGGCTTTCCAGATCCCTGAGGAAAAATGGCCCTTCTGTCGGTTTTTTTTTGCTTTGTTTTGTTTTTTTAGTTTCTACTTTCCAGTTCATATGGAATACCACTCCCTCCCCCTCTACATACACTTCCTTAGTCTTAATTCTCCTGAGACCTCCGTGTCTACTGAGCCCCACCTCTCAAGAAATCTTTACAACTCAACTCTTCATTTTAACATTTTTCCTTCTTGGCTGGCTGTCCACCAAAGTCCTCCCAGGCTCTCAGTATCTATGTGTTCTGTTTTGCCTTTTCATCTTTTATTTAGCTAGATACCCTGGGCACAAAGGATTCTTGATCTATACTTACCCAGGATTCAAGAGATAGTTACCACTTAATTGTAGTCAGCTGCCATTTTCCAGCCCTGTCTTCTGTAAAGCTTCTGCTGGGAGTCACTTCTAAAAAGAGACAATTTGTTCAGGCATGTCTGACTCTTCATGCCCCCATTTGGGGTTTTCTTGGAAAAAAGATTCTGGAGTGGTTTGTCATTTCCTTCTCCATCTCATTTTATAGATATGGAGATTGAAGCCAATAGGGTTAAGTGACTTATCCAGGGTCACATAGCTAACGAGTGTCTGAGGCTGGATTGGAACTCAGATCTTTCTGACTTCATGCTCTGTACTCTCTCCTTTGTGCTACCTAGCTGTTTCAAAGAGATAAACAAGACCATTATTTCAATCAGTAGCTTTTAATCAAAATCTTGTCCTTGAGGTTAAAAAGGGTGCCAACACTGACCAATGGGAAACTATAGGACTTTGCTAATATTTTTAGGGCAATAAAGTTTTGGGGTGCTGTGAGGTTTTGAAAATACTAAGAATCATTAGAAATGGGTTGGAGAGCTAGAATGGGGCCAAGAGAGGAAGAGGCTCATTTTCATTCATGAATAAATAGCACCTATACAAGCTAGTCCATAGATTTTAGTTAAGAAATTTTCTTTTTCTTTAATAGATTTTTATATACAGATAGATAAATAGCTAGATAAACCCTTCCCTTCTGTCTCATAATCAATTCTAAGACAGAAGTGACAAGTACTAGGCAATTGGAGTTAAGTGACTTGCTCAGTGTCACACAGCCAGGAAGTGTCTGAAAATAGATTTGAACCCAGGTCCTCTTGACTCCAGGCCTGATGTTCTATCCATTTAGCCACCTAGCTGCTCCAATATTTTATTTTTATTTCATTTCCATTTCCTCTTTTGTCCTCCCTTCCTCCTCTCATTCAGAAAACCAAGGGAAAAAAATTAAATTGGGAAAGAAGAGAAAACAATTCAGCAAAATCAATGAATGCATTGAAAATGTCTGATGTAAAAGGCAATGCCCCACAGCTGTGGACCCCAACTTTTGCAAAGGAGCAAAGGGTGGGGTATCTTCTCAAGTATATTCTTTGGGGCCAAGCCTTGGCAGTATGATTTTGCTACATTCGCTTCTTTCCATTTCCATTGTTGTAGCCATTGGTATGTTGTTTTCCTGGCTCTGCTTACTGCAGAATACTTCAGTCCATATAAATCTTTCTGTGTTTCTCTGAATTCTTTGTATGCATCATCTCTTCCATCATAGTAACATTCCATTACATCCATATACTGCAATTTCTTTAGCTATCTCTCCATCAATGGGCATCAGCTTTGCTACCTCATACAGTGCTGCTCTAAATATTTTGGTGTACATGGAGCCTTACTTTTTGTCAGTGGCCCAGATGAGCATTTTTCTAAGGGTTTTTATGCGTGAGTTTCATCCCTCTACCTTCCTTTCCTTCCTGCCTTTGCTAGAGCTGAAATTAGGATCTTCAATTTAGGAATTTGCTTTTGAGTGAGGGCAAAGAGGAGGGGCTTGAGGTAATCTGGTGACTGACATCAGATCTGTGGCCTCAGCAGAGAAAGACATTGGGGTTGGTGGAAGGAGGGGAAAGGAAAGAGAGGGACACATAATTGATGATTATATATGATATAGAATAATAATATACTATAACTAATATAATGTATATAAAAATTTTGGGTCAAGCCTCCTAATCCTGGTCTTGCTATTACCTAGTCCTTGCATGTGATTTAATTGTCTTTTACCCTAAAAAGTCAATCATTTTAATTAGTCCCTTTTAGAACTAGTTGTTTTATGATTAGGTATCATAAGCAAGCACTGATCGATATCTTGAAACTTCAGTGCTAGAGATTCATCCATTTGTGTTAGTGATATTCTTGGGAGAACTTAATAGAGTAAAACCATTCATACTAAGGTCTTAGAATTCTAGATTTGTCTTTTCTCAGTGCTCATCGTTTTTGACGTTTCCACAGCTTTTGACACTGATGATCACCTCATTTCTTTGGATAGTCTTTCCTCCCTTGATTATGTGAAACAGCTTGGTTCTCCTCCCACCTGTCTGACCTATCCTTCTTAGTCTTTGTAAAGACTCCTTTGTAAAACTGACCCATCTCCTGACCCTGGATGTGGCTCTTAGGTCCTCTCTTAGTGACTTCATCAGCTTCATTCAGACTTCATCAGGAGTTATTCTTACTTGCCAGGTTCCCTCACTTTCCATATCCAATCAGTTGCCAGCTTCTATTGATTTGACTTTCACAGCATTTTTCGCATTCATCTCCAACTCTCCATTTACACACACTATGATACCTCTAAATGAAGCCCTCATCATTTCTTTCACCTGATCTAGTGCAACAGCCTTTTAATTGGTCTCCTTATATCCAGCTTTTCCCCTTTCTAGTATATTCTTTATATTGCTGCCAAATTGATATTCTTAAAGCACACAGATCAGGCAGCTAGGTGGCACATCATTCCAAGTTCAAATCTGGCCTCAGATACTTATTAGCTGTGTGACCCTGAGAAAGTCACTTTACCCTGATTGCCTCAGTTTCCTCTGTAAATTGAACTGGAGAAGGAAATGGAAAACCACTCCACTATCTCTGCCAAGAAAACCCTAAAAGGGGTCATGAAGTGTTGGACACAACTAAAATGACTGAACAACCACACCTTCAATAAATGTTTTGTGAATGGAATTCAATTGGATACTCAAGGTATATTGCAAATACTGAGATATTGGGGATTAGGAAGGGAAGAGAGAAAAGGGCAAGAAACAAACTTGAAGTAGGGTCTTTACAGTGTCCCTGTGAATGGTATAATTGCTATTCTCAGATACAGGTGAGGAAACCAAAGTCTACCCAATTCCAGTAGCCTGCCCGCCATTATGCTGTGTGAGTCAGCAGATAAGGTCCTGGATCCTAGGCTCTCTCTCTCCTCCACTCAACTGGCTCCCTGAGCCCCTGCTGCTTTTTGCTCCATCAGTCTCCTGATGAGTGGGTAGGACCTTAAAAGAGGAAAGCCTCATTTCAATTGTGTTTCCCCAGGAGAGCTGTCCAGACCCCTGTGACCAATCCATTTTCTAAGCTCTCTTATGAGAGGAATGACAAACAGGCCAATTTCTAATGGTCCTAATGGACCTGAAGCTACTAACCAGCCATGAGATGGTAATGAAGTTGAGCTTTCTCCTGATGTGCTCTCAGATTGGTTCTAGGGAGGCCTGTATAAAAGGCATTGCCAATGTCCTGACCCATCTAGCTAGCCTGATTGCTTTTTTTTTCCCTCCAGCATGCACAGCGCATTTAAAATGTGCATTTATTTCCCATTCAAAGGCTGGAATCCCCTTTCTACAGAGCATAGATACAGCACATCTTGCCTTTCCTTAGCCATGATATAGGGCAGCTAGCTGACTTGGGAATTATTTGCTTTTTCTTCGCCTTGAGAATAATAGTCCCCTATATTTGCATGGTACTTTACATTGCCCTCACAACAACCTTGTGAGGTCACTGGGGCACGTATTTTGCTGATGGGGAAACTGAGGCTCAGACCAATTAGATGAACTGTTGTAGATCTCATGGCTCATCATCAAGTCGCTGGGATTGGAATCCTAACTCCAAGGTCAACTAATTCCAAGTCCATTGTTATTTCCAATCCGGACATATCCCCATCTTCTTAGAGTAATAAGGAACAGCTAACAAGTGGTTTCCCCAGATCCACCTCCTATGTGAGACTCTAGTCTATTCTAAATGTCCATTATCACCACGACCAAGACTTTCAAAAACAGTGCTTTAAAAGAAAATCTCCATCTTACTAAAAAGTACCTAAAGTACTAAAAAACAATCCAGGGGAAAAATCATGGTTGAATTACCACTTCAACCTTTGCCGTGACTCTCCACTTTTCATTTTGCCTAAATAGGGCAGTGAGAAGCGATAGGTCTATTGTGCCGTACTTTCTGATCTTAGCTAGATTTGCTTTCCATTCTTATGAACTCACCCTGTACTATTGGACTGAGCTTCCCAGCAGGTGAAGGTTATACTTTGCCCCGAAATCACATCTGCATCTAAATAAAAGCAATTCATGGAGGCACCTCTGCAGATGCTTTTCTGAAATAAAAAATAGATTTTCTTCCCCCTTGCTCTTTTCAATTCCAGGGTTGGAGTCAATAGCATTTGTTTTGAAGTTGCCAGAAAGGAAACAGAGTCTTTGGGAGACTTTTATCTGCCTGCAGCTTGCTCTGTAAACTGTCTCCTGGGCATGCTCTGCTGGCAATGTGTATTTGGACCCCATTCTGAGCTGAGCCAGGGATGCAACTCTGCTTCTTGGTTTAGCTGCAGTGCAGCCTGGGCTGGTTGCATAACTCAGCTCCTTGGTTTTCCTAGGCAATCCCAGAATGCTTGGCAGGACGCCAGTCAGTGAGGGGGTACTGTGGAGGGGACAGGGTAGCGACATACAGAGGGCACTTCTGGGTGAAGGGAGGAGAGCACAATTTGTGCGAGGTGGGAGATGCTACCTTAGAAATGAATTGGAGTCTGGATCATTTAGCTCCCCAGGGGGACTTCTGTTCTCAGCTATGAATCTGATGCTCAGAGCAGGGCCAACAGAGGATGCCTGATCACGATGGGACCTCAGGGAAATATAGTTATAAGGGGTGGATGGGGTGGGGGGAGGCAGTGGCTATTTGGACAGAGTGACTGCCTCTTCCTGTGTGTCTTTACTCAGACATTATATTATGTATGATAAGAAAAAGCTCAATTGCAGCTGAAGCTTTTCTCGATTATCAGTAGACAGCATTGAATAAATAGAGTGCTGGGCTTGGAGTCAGGAAAACTTATTCAAATGCAACCTCAGATACTACCTGTGTGACTCTGGGGATTTGCATTTAACCTCTGCCTCAGTTTCCTCAACTGTAAAATAGGGATAACAACAGCACCTATCTTGCAGGGTTTTGTGAGGATCAAATGAAATACTGTTTGTAAGGTGCTTAGTGCAGTGCTAGACACACATCATAGGTGCTGAATAAATGCTTATTTCCCTCCTAAGGAAGATTCTGTTCCTTCATTTGTTCTTTCCTTCTTTTGTTCATTACTTCCTTTTTCCCTTTCTCCTTCAAATTCTCAAAATTTTTGGTTTCTGGACCCATTTACACTCTTAAAAATTGTGGAGGACTACTCTCTCCCCGAGAACTTTTATTTGGGAGAGTTATATCTATTTTTACCATACTGGAAATGAAAATAACTTAGTATGATTATGAAAGTTGATTTGATCTTGTAGATTCTTTATAAGGGTCTCAGGAACCCCTAAAAATCCTTAGCCCATATGTGAGAATTGCTCATGTAACCCAATCTTTTCTGAACAGGAACTTTCTCTTCAACAGATCTGACAAGTGATTATTTAGCATCTGCTTAAATTCTTCCCATGACAGGGAACTCACTATTTATTCATTGCATTGACAGCTCTCATTTTTATAAAGTTCCTCTTTGTACTGAGCTAAAATCTGTTTCCCAACTCCAATATATCCTAAACTTCTGCCTGGGAAAATTAGTCTATGATGCTCTCCTGATCGACCCTTCTTCTACAACCTAAGGAATCTTTCTTCCTGCAAGGATTGGGCATGACCTTTGTACTACAAAGTGTCTAGTATCTGTCTATCTGTGTTTGTCTTCTGTTCCTCCCTTATCACTAGTCTATGAAGCTATCTCTTTCAATAAGGGGCACAGGGGACAATGAATGAAATACCAGGAATTGATTTAAAGACAGATATTAATTTTTTCCTTGGGGTTAGGGAGTGCCACTCAAAAATTCATGTCTATATTTTAGAGAGCTATGGTGTAATGAAAAGTCCAAGACCAGAAATTAGATTTAGGTTTGAGACTCTTTTCTGAAACTTATCTAGCATTGTAGCTTTGAGCAAATTACTGAAACTGTCTAAGTCTCAGTTTCCTCATCTATAAAATGGGGAAAACAATTCCTGCCCTTATGTATTTATTGGACTTTTGGGAGGAAAGTAGATGATTTTTAGGAATCATCCACCCCCTATCAATGCTAAGTTTATTACTGAGATCCTTTAGGGTTTGAGAGATGGGTATAGTGGCAAGTCTGAATCATAAAAGGAAATGGTGCAGCAGTGTCAATTTTTTTAAATCCTGAGTGATTCTGCCTAAGGGAAAAGAGAATGCGGACTAATAACTTCTCTGGTTGTTTTCTAGGATCAGCTAAAGTGCTACCTCCTATAAAAGAACTATTCTGAAAACTGTTTTCCCCACCCCATTTCTTTTTCTTTTAGCAGTGTGAGGGTTGTTATTCAGTCATTTTTCAGTTGTATCTGACTCTTTGTGACCCCATTTTTTTTTGGCAAAGATACTGGAATGGTTTGCCATTTCTTTCTCTGGCCCATTTTGCAAATGAGGAAACTGAGGTCAACAGGGTTAAAGTGACTTGCCCAGGTCACACAGCTAGCAATTGTCTGAGGCCATATTTAAACTCAGGAAAATGAGACTTCCTGACTCCATACCTGACACTCTAACCCCTGTACCCCCTAGTGACTCTAGTGTGTGAGGGACTCTTAGACCAAAAAAAAATCTGTTGGACTACTATTGCAGAAGAGGAGGGATAGAATTCTTGCTCCCACTCCTCTGCCCGGAACTCTTAAGAGTATGGATTTCACCAGGACTTTCCTTCTGGTTCCTGATACCATTGGGTATGACCTATTCTCTAATAACAGCCCTTACATCCACCCTAGGATGAAGGTAAGTCACTGTGAACATGTGCAGGGGAGAACAACAGAGGAAAGAACCATTATATCAAAGTAGCTGCTGTCTCCATCCACTAGACAGCTGCTGTTATAGAACCCACTTTGCCTAGAAAAAAAGGATTAAATTCATGAGCTTGCCCCACTTTGGGAAGTTATAATTTACATAAAATATAAAATCAATATGATTCTTTATCATAACTTTAGAGTCCTACAAAAATTCAAACAGACAGAGAGTTTGTTTTCTTCTTTTTCCTTCCATTTCTCTGCATATCATGCCAATCACTGTCCTTTCTTTTCTAACTTTTATCTAGAAGTTTCCTAGGAAGCAGAAGTCTTCAACCATTTTTTGTCATTGTCCTCTTAGGCTGTCTGGTGAAGCCTCTAGACTCCTTATAATAACATTTTGTTTCCTTCATCCAAATAGAAGGAAATGTTATATTTCATTTGGAGGTCATCAAAGATAAAGATGTATTTTTTTTTATTCAAGTTCTCAGTGATTAGCTGCTAAGATCTGATTAAGAATCCCTGCTCTAGGGCAAGGGAAAGTTGACCTGTTTCTTTAAATCATAATTCCTCTTGAATACAAGACTCATGACAACTGAAACATTTTTGTTCTGCTTAGCAGAACTTCCTCCTCAGCTTGCATTTCTCCTTGGCAGAGAGAGGCGCCAGAGCTTACACTTTTTATTTGCTCAATATGTCTATTCTGCATTAGCTTGTCTTCCTTTATATTATTTTCTCCCTAGTAGAATGTTAGCTCCTTGAGGCAAGGGACAGGCTTGTTTTTGTTTTGTTTGCCAAGTGCCCATTCCAGTAGTTAGAACTTCATCCTCATCATCTTTATTTTGTTCCTTCTCCTCCTCTTCATTATTGATATTTGTGTAGTATCTACTGTGTTCTACACATATAATAAACTCTTGCTTTATCTTAGTTTTTCCAGATAACAAGTCATTTTAATTTTCAAGAATAATTTTCTGACATTTTGTCATCCATGTTCTCTCTTCCACTCATACCCTTTCCCCTTCCCTAAGATGGCAGATGAAATGATGTAGATTGTATATGTGTTATTATACAATACATATTTACATGTTCATCATGTTGTGGAAGAAGACATATTGCTTACACTAGAGAAAAATTAATGGAGGAAATAAAGTGAAGAATGGCATGCTTCACTCTGCATTCAGGCTCCATCAGTTCCTTCTATAGCAGTGGATTGCCTTTTTCATCAGGAGTCTCCTGGAGTTGCCCTTGATCCTTGCATTTGTGATATATTGTCATGCACAGTTGATCATCATACTTTATTGCTGTTACTGTGTACACCTTTCTCCTGGCTCTACTCACTTCACTTTCTATCACTTCATATAAGTCTTTCCGGGTTTTTTGTGATCATTTTGTTCATCACTTTTTGGGATAATAAACTCTTAATAAATGCTTGTTGAATGAATCAATGAATGGGAGTTTAAGGAATTTCTGAGGATTTTGACCTGAGATAAGCAATATGTTAATTATATGGATAGGAGATAGGTCCAGACTTGTGATTTCATTGGTATGAGGAACTTGGGTGACAAGAAGCTCCCACTTCCAATATAGGCCAACAAATTTTTTGCACCTTATAATCTTAGAGGGCTATCTAGAGAGCACTAAGAAGGATAGGTACTTGCCCAAGGTCACACAGCCAGTAGGTGCCAGAGACAATACTCAAACTCCAATCTTTCTGGTTTTGAGACAAAGTCTCTACTCAGTACATCTCACTTTCTCTCTACAGGGAAGAAAAAAAGAATATACAGATTATAAACAAACAATATGCAAATGAGCCCTTTTATTTTTATAAATAATTTATTTTTAGAGTCTAGAATTTGGCTACTTTTTTTGGACAGCAACGTAGTTTGGCTAAGTGGGAAGGATAGAGCTGTTTCCCAGAAGAGAAGTTCCATTTTCTGTATCCTGACTATTTGGAGGAGGAGGGGATTGATGTTAGAAAACATCTTCCATGGTGTCTCTGCTGAAAGCCCCTTCCCTGGTTCTTTTTTCCTCCACAAACAAATTGCTAAAACCAACGAATCTTGGAGTTTAGAAGGGATGTTAGCACAATCTTTTTGTTTTATAGATTAGGAAACTGAGAATGGGATTTGCCCAAATTTACTGTAGTTACTACAGAATTGAAATTGGAATCTAAATCTCTTGACTCCCAGGTCAATTCTCTTTCTATGAGATCAACCCCTCTCTCCCCAACTTACCTGAGGTTAGGTAAAAAAAGGGAGAAACCTTGGATTGCTTAAATGTCTTTCCTGTAGTCACAAGACAAAGTGAAGAATGAGCTGGACATCAAATCCAAGTCCCCTAAATTCTGTTTGTCAGGGTCAGTAAGCATGATTGAACTTTCATCTCTGGCAAATGTCTTATTTCTCAAATCTATAGGGAACTAAGTCAAATGTAAAAAATGTCATTCTCCAATGGATAAATGATCATAGTACATGAACAGGTAATTTTCAGATAAAGAAATCAAAGCCACCTGTAGTCATCACTCTTCATTAGAGAAATATAAATTAAAACAACTCTGAGGGACCACCTCCCACATATCAGATTGTTCAAGATGGCAGAAAAGGAAAATGTTAAATATTGGAGGGAATGTGAGAAAATTGGGACACTAGTGCACTGTTGGTGGAATTGATCTGATCCAACCAGTCTACAGAGCAATTCAGAACTATGTTCGGTGGGCTCTTAAATTGTGCATATTCTTTGATCCAGAAATACCCCTATTAGGTATATCTCACAGACATTTTTTAAAAATAGAAAAGAACCTATTTGTATAAAAATACCTATTTCATCTTTTTTTTTTGCAGTGGCAAAGAATTGGAAATCAAGGAAATCAATGGGGGAATGGCTGAATAAATTGTGGTATATGGTTGTGATATATGTGGTATATTGCACTATTGTGCAATAAGAAATGAGGAATAGGATGATTTTGGAAAAATCTGGAAAGACTTACATGAACTGATGCAAAGTGAAGTGAGCAGAACCAGAAAGATACAGAACACATTGACAACAATATTTTTTGATGAACAACCATGAATGAACTAGTTATTCTCAGCAGTGCAGTGATCCAAGATAAGAATGACTAAACTTTCCTCCCTTCTTTGAAAAGGTGGGAGACTATAAGATGTGGAATATTGGGTACACTGTTGGATTTAATTGATTTGTTGGTTTGTGGTATGGCTGCATTTTTCTTTCCTTCTTTCCCTCTTAGCTATAAGGAATGGGTAAAGGAAGGGATAGATTGGGAAATGAAGGCGATAAAAAAGCTAAAGATAATACCAATAACAAGATGGCCGTGCTTCAGTGAAAAGTGATATCAATAATGTTAGCTGAACCTTTTTTGATTTTGGATTTAATGAGGTCCATCCTGGGAATTCTCACAGATGTGTTGGCAGAGCCCAGAAGTTGTCTGATACAATCTTTGTCCAGTTCAGATGCCCATGTACATTTAAAAAGCGTTTTTTTTCTACCATCCAGGTTAAAAAGACTCTAGTTTTTATGAGAGAGGGGAATGAGGCGCCATACAATAAGGATTTCCAAGAGGAGGTGGGGAGGTACCAACCAAAGTTGTCCTAGCCTCTTAGCTGGGATCCTGACATCAAGAGGAGGACATGGAATGTTATCAAGTGCTCTTTTTTTGGATATAGATTTACTATCAACTTAATAAATATTTGCTATTCTGTTCAAAGGACTGGGCTACCTTCTGAAGATTCAAAGCAATAAACAAACAGTCCCTGTCTTCAAGAAGCTTACTTTTGACTAAAGAGGTGGGGGCTGGGGATGCAATAAGAATACAAATGATTATAATACAAGGAAAGCTGGGGAATGGGAGAAATGAATGTACTGAAATGTTGCCGATATAAGGCAGCTAGATGAGGCAGTTTAAATTCTGGACATGACTCAGTGAAGACTTGAGCTCAAATCTGGCCTCAGATATTTATTAGCTATGTGACCATTGGTCCTTTAGCCTCTAACTTACTTTCCTCATCTGCAAAATGGGATAATTAATAGAACTTTCCAGCGGTTGTTATCAGTATCAGATGAAATGTTATTTATTATGTACTTTGCAAAGCTTAAAGCACTATGCAAATGATAGTTATTATTATTATTTTGGCCAAATAAAAACCAAGTGAAGAATATCATGTTAGAAACTTTGATGATGGCTAACCTGTTAAGACAGTTTAATTCCATGGTGATTTTCATCTCCTGCAGTTATTGATATAACGTTGCATAGAATATTTACCATATAACTGAAAATAATCTTCAATAGCTCAGATTTATATTGCACTTTGCAGTTTGCATAGTGCCTTCTTCCCCAAAACTCTGTGAAACAGGCATGTAGGAATTATCCCTATTTTATAGATGAGGAAACTGAGTTCAAGAGACAAAGTCAGGGGGAACTGGGTGACTCAATGGAAAGAGAGCTAGACCTGGAGACAGGAGGTATTGGGTTCCTATCTGTTTTCAGACACCTCCAATCTGTGGGATCCTGAACAAATCACTTAACCCCCATTCCTTAGCCTTTGCTCTTCTGTCCTAGAATTAAGGCAGAAGGTAAGAATTTCCTAATTTGCAAAATGTGCACTTAATGGTCTCTGTGGTTCCTTCTAGCTCTAAATCAATAAATCAATCATCCTATGATGTTGTGACTCACAGGACTTCTTCAAAAGTTTTATGACCTGCAGAAACTGGGCTCAGATATCACTCAAAGGTAGAAGGATTTCATTTTAATTAGCAGAAGTCCAGGAAACATTGACTTTGACTACAACAGTGAAATCAGTGGATAACATTTTTGCATTTGTAGAGGAGTCTAGACTTGGCCTCCAACTTAGAGAGATGATTGGGGAAGATAATAAGGGAAGGCATTGGCAGCCTGATTTGGCTTAAAAATTATTATTACTTTTTTGGTGAGATGAAAGGGACAAAGGTTCAGGGACAGGATAAAATTTGGGGTAGATGTGAAGTTTAGTCAAATTAGAACTAATATGGGTCCATTACAAGGAGAGACACTTTGGATTTCATTCTCTGAGAGTTCTCACTACTATATTAGTATTATATTGTTAAAATAATAAGCTGACATTTAAGATTTACATTTTAAAGTTTAAAAGAAGTTTCCTCACAAGAACCTTATGACATAGGAATCAGGAATATTATTTTACATAGTAGGAAACTTAGTTAATAGAAAGGCTAAGCCATTTGAAATAGTGGAACTGCCTCATAGTTAAGCAATTTGAGGTACTCACATTCCAAAGACATGGTTTCAATCTTGGCTAAGCTGTAGATTTCTTGGATGATCACGGGCAGGTTATTTAACATTTTGGTGTCTCATCGTACTCTTCCACAGACTGAGGGAGTGGTTTGGAGGGTCTTAATCTCTTTTTTTTGTGTGTCATGGATCCCCTTGACCATCTAGTAAAGCCTATGGACCCATTCATAGATTAATGCTTTTAAATGTATAAAATGAAATTCATAGAATTACAAAAGAAACCAGTTCTTTAGACAGTTATCAGAATGTTTGAACTGCACCCCCATATTCTTGAATTCCAAGTTAAGAACCCCCTGATTGCTGGATGATTTTATCTCTAAATTCTATGGTTCTTTGACTTATTCATTATTCAAGCTGTTAAATTTTATTTTGATTTTTGATTTTAATTTTTTAGTAAAGATATTTTATTTTACCAATTACAAGTAATATTTTTCCACATAAGCTTTCTAAAATTATATAAGTTAAATTGTCTTCACCCCACCCCTCCTGCAACTAGTAAGCAATTGATCTGGGTTATACATATATTATCATGCAAAATGTTTCCATATTTTTCATTTTTGTAAGAGAATACTCATATAAAACCAAAACTCCCAAATAAAAACCTAAATAAACTAAGGTGAAAAATTGCACGCTTTGCTCTTCACGCCAGCTACAACAGTTCTTTCTCTGGAGGTGGATAGAATTCTTTTTCTTAAATCCCTCAGAATTGTCCTAGATCATCGTATTGCTGAGAGTTGCCAAGTCTTTCACTGCTTATCATTCCACAATGTCCTCCTGGCTCTGTATATTTCACTCTGCATCAGTTCATGTAGGTCTTTTCAGCTCTTTCTGAAATCATTCTGTTCATTATTTCTTATAGCATAATAGTATTCTATCACCATGAATATACCACAATTTGTTTAGCCATTTTCCAATGGATGGACAGCTCCTCAATTTCCAATTCTTTGCCACCACAAAAAGAGCTGCTATAAATATTTTTATATAAATATATCCTTCTCCCCCTCTTTTTATGTCTTTGGGATATAGAACTAGTAATTATATTTATGGATCAAAGGTATACATTGTTTTATAGACCTTTGGGCACAGTTCCAATGGCTACAGAATGGTTGAATCACAATTCCACCAACAATCAAACTGGTAAGTTTTAGAGGTGAGGTTCAAACTAAGGTATCTCTTGACTCTAAGGCCATTATTCTTTCCACTGTGGCACATTGCCTCTGATTGGCAGTTGGGAGAGGGAGAAAGGGCTAAGGGCATTCCTTATGTTCCAGGATTTCCATTTCTTTGTGTTATTCTTCAATTAAACTTCAACCAGATGGTCCTGAGAGTTGAGCTGCTATTTTGCCATGGATTGACTAGTGGCATATCTATTTTTCCAAGTGAGAGACTATTCCATATGTTAATGCAATCTGGCTCTTGAGGGTGAAACATCAAAGCATCTTGATGGGATCTTATCTCTTGCTATAAACTCCGTCTAATGCCCTTTTATGCCATTTTTTCCTGTTCTATTTCAGGTTCCTTGCCCATCAGGAGGACCTTTGCAGCTTTGGTGGAATCCAGCAGCTAAATCTTGTGTATGGCGTGGTCAAAGTTGCGGCCCCTCACCTCTGCCTTCCTCCACTTTGGGTTGGTTACTTTTGCACTCTTCCTCAATGGTCTGCGGGCAGAGGCTAGCACGGCTGGGGATGTGGAGAGTACAGGGCAGAACAATGAGTCCTGCTCAGGGTCATCAGACTGCAAGGAGGGTGTCATTTTGCCAATATGGTACCCAGAGAATCCTTCCTTGGGGGACAAGATTGCCAGGGTCATCGTTTATTTTGTGGCCCTGATCTACATGTTCCTTGGGGTGTCTATCATTGCTGACCGCTTCATGGCATCAATTGAAGTCATCACTTCTCAGGAAAGAGAGGTGACCATCAAGAAGCCTAATGGAGAGACCAGTACAACTACTATTCGGGTCTGGAATGAAACTGTCTCCAATCTGACCTTGATGGCCTTAGGTTCCTCTGCCCCAGAGATTCTCTTGTCTCTGATTGAGGTGTGTGGTCATGGGTTCATTGCTGGAGACCTGGGACCTTCTACCATTGTGGGCAGTGCAGCTTTCAATATGTTCATCATCATAGGCATCTGTGTCTATGTGATTCCTGATGGGGAGACCCGTAAGATCAAGCACCTTCGGGTCTTTTTTATCACCGCTGCATGGAGCATCTTTGCCTACATCTGGCTCTACATGATCCTGGCAGTATTTTCTCCAGGTGTGGTTCAGGTGTGGGAGGGCCTGCTTACTCTCTTCTTCTTTCCTATATGTGTCCTCCTAGCCTGGATGGCAGACAGACGGTTACTCTTCTACAAGTACACGCATAAAAAATACCGTACAGACAAGCACCGAGGTATCATCATAGAAACAGAGGGTGACCATCCCAAGGGCATTGAGATGGATGGGAAGATGATGAACTCTCACTTCCTGGATGGGAACCTGGTGACCATGGAAGGGAAAGAAGTGGATGAGTCTCGCCGAGAAATGATCCGGATCCTCAAGGACCTGAAACAGAAGCACCCAGAAAAGGATCTGGATCAGCTGGTGGAAATGGCTAACTACTATGCCCTTTCCCATCAACAGAAGAGCCGGGCCTTCTACCGGATCCAAGCCACCCGCATGATGACTGGAGCAGGTAATATCTTGAAGAAACATGCAGCAGAACAAGCCAAGAAATCTTCCAGCATGGGTGAGGTGCACACTGATGAGCCTGAAGATTTTGTGTCTAAAGTCTTCTTTGACCCATGCTCCTACCAGTGCTTGGAGAACTGTGGAGCTGTCCTCTTGACTGTGGTGCGGAAAGGAGGTGACACCTCTAAGACTATGTATGTGGACTACAAGACGGAAGATGGTTCAGCCAATGCTGGAGCTGATTATGAGTTCACAGAAGGCACAGTGGTCCTGAAACCAGGTGAAACCCAAAAGGAATTTTCTGTTGGCATTATTGATGATGACATCTTTGAGGAGGACGAACATTTCTTTGTAAGGCTCAGCAATGTTCGCATCATGGAGGAGCAGTCAGAGGAAGGGTTGCCCCCTGGCACAATCAACAACCTGCCCTTGCCAAGGGCTGTGCTATCCTCTCCATCTGTGGCTACAGTCACCATTCTGGATGATGATCATGCAGGCATCTTTACATTTGAGTGTGATGTCATTCATGTCAGTGAGAGCATTGGCATCATGGAGGTCAAGGTCCTCCGGACATCAGGTGCCAGGGGCACAGTCATCATCCCCTATAGGACAGTGGAAGGGACAGCCAAGGGTGGTGGTGAGGACTTTGAAGACACCTATGGGGAGTTGGAATTCAAGAATGATGAAACTGTGTAAGTACCCTCTTTCTACTCTCTTCTCCCCACAGACCCTCTCCATTTTCCTCCTTCATTCTGGATTACTCTTTATAAATGTTTCTCATGATCGTGTTAACCTCTTACTTTGGCTCCATCACAGGTGTACAAGGTCATCAGGCACTTCTGAGCTGTTTTCCACTTCTAATCTCTCCTGATTCCCTACCTTAACTTTTTTCTCCCCTGGGCAGGGAATCCTATGGCAGGATCTATTGAAATCCAGAGTAGAGGGATAAAAGTAATTATAATATAAGACTTTGGCACTTTGCAATAGAGCAAGATATTTTTCTTGTCCTCATGCTTTTGGGTTTCTGAGACCTTTGAGATTAGACCTCTGACCATGACAAGAACATCTGGCCAAGCTTCCTTTCAATGGTGACTGGCTCTTAATGGTACTATTTTGGATCTCAATTATGTTATTATTCCCCCCAAACATAACCATTCAGTTCTAGTTATCTTAAAACCTAGAAGCTGAGATGATCTTTCTTAATGCAGGCAAGCTATCTGCATGTGTCCAAATGGCTGAAAGGGTTCATTTTTGCTCTTATACAGGAAGTACCTGAGAGAAGATGAGCTCCATCCCAAGGGTGAGTGCCAGATAAATGCGAAAGGAAATGCCCCTAGGAAATTATAGGATGTTTCATCTGAAACACCTCCTAGTTTCAGTATTCCAGGTATTTGCTGGACCAGTCAGTGTATATCTATACAATTTTATGACCTTTTAGGCTTCAAGATAGAACTTCTCAAATGATATTTTTCTTTCTTAAAACAAAAAAACAAAACAAAACAAACCTTTACTTTGGCTTAGAATCAATACTAACTATTGGTTCCAAGACAAGAATGATAAGGGTAGGCAATTGTGGTCAAGTGACTTACCCAGGGTCACACAGCTAGGAGGTGTCTGAGGTCAGATGTGAACCCAGTACTTTCTATCTCCAGGTTTAGCTCTCTATACACTGAGCCATCTAGCTGTTTCTATATCTTTCTATAACAAAATATGCTCAAATATCAGCCCCAACTCATTACAAATCTTTTGGCCATTTAACTAGGGACATTTCAATTTCAGTGAATAGATTATTTAGTTGACAACAAAGGTATATATGTGACCCCAGTTTCTTAGATCTCTTATTTTTGTAAGGAATCTTAATTTAACATAAAAGAATTTTAGAAATGGAAAGGGCCTTAGAGCTCATCTCATTGAATTCTCTCATTTTTAGAGATGAGAACAATCAAGTAGAGATAAGTCAGCTGACATGCCCAAGATAATTCAGTCATTCAACAAACATTTATCCAAGTAGAATTCAAGTCCCTTGAGTTTAAGGACTATTTGCTTTTGTGCCTTCATACCCACAGTACCTTGCATCATGCCTTGTAAATTGTAACTGTTAAATCAATGCTTGTTGAATGAAGGAATAAATGAAAACCAATTAGTGGCTGAGCCAAGATTGGAACCCAGATCTCCTGATTCTCACTCTCATACTCTTTCCCCAAAGCCATATTACCTAGTGTGGGCATATAAGATACTGTAGGTATCCAAGCATGCCTAAACACACTGGACTCCAAGTAGGTTACAGGGTCCACAATCTTGCCTTGCATGTATGTATATTTCTCTGTCAACTTAGCTGTGTCTGAGTCCAGGACCAAGATTGAGTCCTCAGTTGCTTGTCCAACTTCCTTTTACACCATATCCTACCTACCATTGTAACACCATTCAATGGAAAGAAAATGGAAGACAATTGAACTTTTTCTTAATTCAGGGACAGTCTATCTCTAATCTTACCCCTGTTTCTGATCCCTCAATCTCTTTAGGGACTTTTCTTTCATACAAATTCTAAATTGGGCTGCTAGGTAGCATAGTAGATAGAGCACTATGCCTGGAGTTGGGAAGACCTGGGTTCAGATCTGCCCTCAGATACTTCCTGGCTGAGTGACCTTGGGCAAGTCACTTAACTCCTATTGCCTAGTCCTTGCCACTCTTCTTAGAAATGATACTAAAGCAGATGGTAAAGGTTTAAAAAACAAGACAAAACAAAAACCTAATAGCATTGTAGATTTGGAACTTTCTTCCCCTGCCCCCCTTAGGATAGTTAATCTAGTTCAAGTTTAGTCACTGTTAAATCAATATCTTTGGGGAACACAAAATCATTTGTTCAGGTTTATTTTCTATTTTACCAAAGATGGTTCATTGATATCACCCACCCCCAAAAGGTTTTAAAACAATATGTATTGTTGGGGTGGTTATCTTGTGTCCTAGTGACTCAGATTTAACATTAGCATCATTTCCTAAACACAGCCCTGACCTTTAGGTAACATGGGTGGGTGACATTTGCAAGCTGACAGAAGGCAAGTTACTGTGATTTCCTGTGATTTATTTGGTCCTTCAATAAAGCTCCATTGCATCATGTTGGAAAGAACAGAACAGCAATTCTTGGGTGAAAGATGTGCTATCGAGGAGAAATCAAATTATATTTTCTGTTTCTATTGTTTCTCCAAGAATAATTGTATCACATGTTATGTCCAGCCTCAGATTTCATCTAGAACTTGGTCAGGCTAGAAAATCTCAATTGCAAGGAAAGGGAGAAAATGGTTTTTTCTAGGGGTAGTTAGATGATGATATGGATAGAGTAGATATTGGGTCTAGAGTTCAAATCTGACCTCAGTCTTGTTATCTGTATGACCCTGGGCAAGTCACATAACTTTTAACTGCTTCTATTTCCTCAACTATAAAATGGGGATAATAATGGCACCTACCTCCCAGGTGAGAATCAAATGAGATAATATTTGTAACATGCTTCGTACAGTCCCCTAGCACACACAGAATTGACACTTAATAAATGCTTGTTTCTTTCCTTCCTTTCTCTGCCCTAGAAGATCTTGAGAAAGAATGGACAAGAATAGCCTTCAGACTTAGTGGATCTCCTAGGGAGAGCAAGTCAGCAGTAGATCTGATTTGACCTTCTCTATCTATGAAGGATATTTCCATTCTAAAGAGATTTCTGTCAGAATGGATTGTAATCTGGAATGTTGCAGTTTTGAAGGTTATTAATTTGGTCAAACCGTAGTGGGATCTGCCCTCTTCTATAAGCTCAACAAGAAACTAGGTGGAAAAAAATCCTGGCTACTGGAGGTCAGCTGTTATCCTCTACCACTCTTTCCTTCATTACTATGGGCAAGCAAGACTCAGGGAATAAGACAGATGGGAGGAGGAAAAAACTATAATGATTAAGACGAAGTTGTTTTTTCCTTGCCTGAGACCCATTATTCTTAAATACCAAAATTTCTATTGCTGTGTCTTAGTCAGACATTTCCTATTCTGGGTCATGTTCCCTTTCCAATGTTATGGCTTGTAGGTAGACAGCAGACATATGTCCTAATAGCTCTGAGGCTCCTTCTCACCTGTTATTTGCCTCCACTACCTTAAGTCTGGCTAACAGCAGATCAATAGACAGTGAGAGGAAGAGCAATTTGCTTGGATTTGCCCCCCCTCCCTCAATAAGTGCATACTTAAAGATTTTAGCAATAGTAGAAAATAGCTTCTTGGTGCTAGATTATCTAAATTTTTATTTCATTCTAGCTTGCTCAATCACAAATTAGAGCCTTTCTCAGTCTGGTGGGGGTAGAGCCCATGAAAAGCTAATTTGTAAAAACTATATCCTGTAGAGTGCCCCGGGGTCCCAGCAAAATGTGGTAATTCAGAAAAATTACAGAACTTTAAGTAACAGTAAGGCATTATTTATTTCTTCCCCTGTCTTCAGGAAAGATGACAAATAAAATATTCTTGAGATCTTGTTTTTTTGATGATGTCCGTAGTCTTCTTGAATAGCTTTTGTTAGCATCCAACAAACACAATACTTCCGACACCACCAGAAGGGAGAGCAAACACTAAATATGTCTAAATAACACTGAATCCAGTGGTTGTCTGTATACACCTAGTCCGTCAGCAACCAGGACTTTTTTCCTATCAGCTTTGGGGAAATTCCAGCCAAAATAGAGATGGAGACTCCAAGGAGGGCATCAGGGTGAGTCTTTAATATGTCCTATAGAGAAGGACACACTTGGATGAAGTTGGCCATCAGGGAAGAGCTCTCAGTAAACCCAAGCTCTAACACTCCAGAATCTATGAGGGCTTTTCCTCTCCTGCTACTCATGCTAATTGGGGGCTTTGGATAATGCCAAAAATAGGAAACAAGAGATCCTGCCATGGGACCTGCTCTTCCTCCCCTTTTTTTCTTTCTTTCTTTTTTAATTTCTAATGCTCTTTTGTATGGTTCCTAAGGTCAAAGTTGCCTCAATCACCTATAAGGATAGAGAGGGACAAATGAGGGATGGTCAGGCAGAGGGATCTGGCAATGATTCTTACTTCCTACAGTTTGAGTTGGTGTCAGTTCTCAGGAAAAGACTTCCCCTCATCCCTCTCCTAGTCTTGACCTCGACAAATCATGAAGTAAGGGAGTCCCTGGTATGCTCATTTTTTTTTAATTGAAAAAATGAGTTTGTCTCCTAAACCAAGCAACTCGTAGGACTCAAGAAGACCCTGGAATGTTGAATATTTGGAGAAATAAAATACGAATAATTTTTTTTATAAAAGCAGAAGTCCCAAAAGTAGCTTATGTAAGGAGTCAAAAAGTGTTGGAAGATCTAATAGGGTTCAAATTGCTCCCAGAAATTTGTTCAATACTCATGCAGTGACTTCTGTAGAAGACAGTAATGATAAACAGATTTAAAGGTGGTATTCATGACTATTTTAAGAGGATTTATGGTATATTTTTCTTAGCCATTCATCCCCCACAATATCCCCATCCCTGCCTTCACATACTTCCGAGGGACTATATTGGGATACAGTTGAAATAAAATGTGACCAGTAACAGAACAGTTTGCTTTTCTAGAGATGTGCTTCGGTACTCTTTGCTCATCACAATGGACAGATACATTTAGGCATAATCCTTTTGTTCTCACACATTTGAGGGTATTATTTTTAAGAGCTCAGGACCAGCCTTGTGTCTGTTCCCATTTTTGTTGGATTCCCAATTCCTCATGCGCGTCCATATCCCTGTTTACACTGCCCTACTGTATGTACACCAGTTGAAAATTAAAAGCAGAGTTCTTTGAAGTTTATTTGTACAAACTGCTCAAGAGAATTTCTGGTTCTTTCTTTAAGGTAGTTTATGTATTGAACAGGTACCCTAAGTAGAGTCTGAAGTGTTCCAGGGTACTTTAGTTAACAGCAAGCTAACTAGAACATAGGATTTGTACCTTTGGTAGGACCAGTGTTCTTGATAGAGCGATGTTGCAGTATCCCACCAGGCATTTTGTTCAACTGAAAACAGTTAAAAGTGTGGAGCCTACTGAAGTGTGAGAAGGATTTGCAGTGTATGTGATTTGCTGTACCTTGGTGGCCACCATCTGGAGTTTTCAGCATCCCGGTGGTCGCTTTATACATAGAAACGCATTTTTAAAATCCTTATCTTCTGTCTTAGAATCAATATTGTGCATTGGCTCCAAGGCAGAAGAGTGGTAAAGGCTAGGCAATGGGGATTAAGTGTCTTGCCCAGAGTCACACAGCTAGGAAGTGTCTGAGGTCAGATTTGAACCCAGGACTTCCCATCTCTGGGCCTGACTCAATCCACTGAACTACCCAGGTGCCCCCAGAAATTCATTGTTAAGAACAATGTCAGATGGAGATTCAGCAGTGTGCTGCTGAGTGGATTCTATTGCTCTTCTACATGATTTGCATAGAATTAGACAGAGATTTGTTGTGTCCTACTGGTAGGTGTATGAGATTGATCGTGTACAAGATCCACAGCTTCTTGGGTAATCCATGTAGTGTCCAGGGATCTGAGGTGTTCTTCTAGGCAAGTAGGATATATACAGGGTTTGCAGTGTCCTTCTGGGCAGGGAATGAACTTTACATCACTCCCCTGGACAGCACATAGGGATTATCAGTATCCCTTGGGCAGTCCCGTGCTCTACTCAAGGAGGGGGGGTGCTGCTTCCTGCAAATCTCATATACTACCTACTTCCAGAGACTTCTGGGTCTGCTGGGCCAAACTGGGCGGCACTTCTGATTTTGCTATGCCTTGTACTAGACATGGGGGATGGGCTCAGGGGAAAGACACTGGCCCTGGTAAAATGCATCGAGCTCAGCACAAACCAGGGGTTGGAATTAAGCTGGCCTCTGCATGGATCAGCAGAAAATATTCCCTGTCGGTGCTGTCCAGCAGCACAGAGCCCAAGGCTGCTTGCTATCCCTCTGGCCCCCCTCTCCCAGCACACTGGTGTTAGAGGAGGGCTGCCTCTGTTCTCAGGTATGCTAACACTTCCCCGCATCATTTAGAAGCCTCCGCCTGGGCTGGGTTCCCAGAGTCACTTCTCAATTCCAAATGCCAGCAGATAGCTTTCCTGCCGGTCATGCCAATACCATGACAGTACAAGAGTCCTCCCTGTGTCTCCCCTTCTCCCTTTCCTGTGCCTCTCCCCAGCGGGACAGCTGCTCGCCTAGGTTTAGTTAAGGCCACCAGGCACTCCCTCTTCCTCCAAGAGCTGTAATTTGATGACTTTCAAGGAACTCCCAGGAAGCTGGGATAGTCTCTCTCATCCATGAACTAGCATAGTGGGTGACCTTGTCCCATGGATGTCTCTTAGGGGATATTGCTGGAGTCAGTGTGAGGAGGGGCAATAACCTAGACACTGACTAAAGAGTCATAAACCAACCATTTCAGTGAAGTGTGGTCAATCTCTCCAATGTAAATTTCTTTGAATTGCATTTTCCTTTGGAATCCATTGTGCATGATCTTCTGTATTGGCATGGAATTTCTCTGGGTATTGGGAAAAAAAGCATAGTAGAGTGAGAAAAGCACTCATCTTGGTCAGCCAACAACCATTAAGCACCGACTATGTTCCAGGAACCATTCTAAGGATTAAGGATGAGAAGAAAAGCAAAACAAAAACAATAATAATAAGAAAAACCAAACCCTAGTCCCTTGCCTCAAGAGGCTCAGTCTAAGGGGGACACAGCACACAAACAACTATGTACAGACAAACTATAATCTTAGGAGACTTGGTTTATGTCTTGTTTTTGCCACTTATGAGCAGTACAACTAACTCTGAGCTCTTCTTCCCTTCCCGAGGGTATAGTGGAAATATAGTAGAGAAAAGTGGACAATTAAGAGTCAGATTTGCCACTTAGTAGCTTCTTGACCTTGGGAAAGCTGCCAAACATCTCTTTCCCCAAGTATGAAACGGGGATAAGAACACTAGCATTGCTTAGCCCATTGGGTTGATTTGAGGATCAAGTGAAATAATGCGTGTAAACTGCTTTGTAAACTGTAAAGCCCTATATGAATGAGTTAGTATCCCTATAAATTAGGGATAATGAAACTTAACATACCTACCTCACAGAGTTACTGTGAAGAGCAAATGAGATAATGGATGTCAAATATCACATAGATGTTGGCTCTTATCATTATTGTTATTTAAAGTGAATCATTTCAAGCCCCATGCAATACTTTCTGGGGTCCATCTAAATGTGAAGGATTAACTGCCATAAACTGCTCACTATCAAGCTAGTTTTCATATCATCTCCATTAGGGAGGTTGTTTCCCTCTCTTGATAATTTTTTAAAAGTTCCTATGTCCATATGACTGTGGATCAGGATCATTAGCATTCATTCAATACATTTTTATTAAATGCTGCTATGTGTAATGGGTAATATTAGGTGTTTTGGGAGGTACAAGGAGATATGACACAGTTTTTGCCCAGAGGAGTATTTTCCCTTCACACACTCTTATGTTATGGTCAACTCAAGATGCTCCTCACTTTCTGATTTCATCTTTTCCTTTCTAGACTCCTGTGTCTGACTCTTTATGACCCATGGAATATAATATGCCAATAATATCTAAAGGATTTTCTTGGCAACAATACTGGAGTGGTTTACCATTTCTTTAATGGATTAAGGCAAATAGAGGTCGTGACTTGCTTTAATTAATTAATTAAAATTATTTTATTGAATATTAACCAACATATATTTATTCAATGAACACTTATTAAGCACATATTAGCTAGGTGTCTTAGGGGAAAGAATATTGAACTTGAGTCAGGAAGATCTGAGTTTAAATCTGACCTCAGACACATAACAACTGTGTGATCCTAGGCAAGTTGCTTAACTTTCATTTGCCTTAATCCTTGCAAGATGGATAGATTGAAGTAGGGGGAAGAAGAAGGCAGGGGCTATTGCAAAACTCCAAAGATTTTAGAATTTCTCCTTTTCCTCTTCCTTTTGTTTTCTTGTCCTTGATGTAGAGGCTTGGATATTTCTTTGTGCTTCTTGAGCTTCTTTTTCCCCTTTGCTGTTTTTTCTTGGGGTACTTTTCTATTTTTTTAATGGAACTTCATTCTCCCTGATAAGCTAGGGAATGGGGTGAGGAGGTGGAGGGAATTAGCATTAATGGAGGTGAGGTGGTGGGATTTATATAGGTAAGGTGGAAACAATTAATATAGGTGTTGGAATATATATGTATATATATGTATGTGTGTATGTGAAGTGGAAGCAATTAGCATTTATATAGCACACTACTACATACTAAACTCTTTATAAATATTTCATTTGATCCTCACTACAGCTCTGTGAAATAATTATTATTAGAATCCTCATTTTATAGTTGAGAAACTGAGGCACCTCCTCCTTTAGCAGGGAGAGCAGTCAGAACTATGTAAAATGTTTGAGGATCTTCCCAAAGAGAGTAGAGTTGGTTTCTGAGGATTGCACATAATTTCCTGTACTCATCGGGATGATGATGAAATGAGGAACCATAGATTATGCTAGGAGAGAAGACATTCACTACTTTTCACAGCAAGAAAAAAATAAGTCTCAAGGTTTAGCAATTCTCCCCTGAGGCATGCAGAGGGTGATCTGACATGAACAATTTGGTGATATAGTGTCTTCCTAGGGCATATATCAGATTGATAATTGGAAGTCTCCAGAAATTGTTTAAACCTGAAGACTAATGCCCGCTTCTGTTGATTCATGTAGGGGCAAATGATACCACCAGAAGGAAGCTAGAAAACATCTCTTGGATTTAGTAAATTCTAGACCAGAAACTGATGACCTTAAGAACAGAAACTGTGTTTTCCATCACTGCTCCTGATTGAAGGAAGGGGATTTAACAGAGAAAGTTATATATGGAAAGTGATTAGCTTGTTAAAGAAGATGGTGACAGAATGGGATTTTGGATTTCTCTGCTTGGTCTTAAGAAAGAAAAATAATGGGCTTTTGGACAGGGATAGAGTCCATCTAATGAGGACTGAAATTAATATATTTTCCTGGAGACTTGCAGATGTGGTAGAAAGGATCTTTATTTTAAAAATAGAATGGAATGGAAGAGGAAAAGAGAAACATGCATTCATTCATCTGCTAAGCCAGATATCTCTAAGAGTTGTAGGCATGATATAGGAAGAAGACTATTAGAGGGCTAATGATTCACAGGAGAAAATGTCCAAGAGGAATATCAGTAATAATATGTTTTTGATGCCTATTCATAAACCATAGAACATGGCTCATAAATAAAAGGAACCAAAGATCTTTCTTGATTCAAGGAAATAAAATTAGTTATAAGTGAAACATGGCAGAATGTGACTCATGACTGTAATATGACAAATTATGGAAAGGCATAAATTACTCAAAGGGAACAGATTAATTAACAGGGTAGTAAAGCAACATCATATAGCCAAAACCCAGTAACTCTCATGAGGAAATCTACAGATTGTGGCACAATAAAAGGCATTTAGATTAGGCTTAATGGAAGGAGGAAAAGAAGTGATATTATTGTGAGAATATATTACAGAATTTCCTGTCTAGAAGACAGAACTGAATGATGAATTTCAGAAATAAATCACAAAGATAGTAGGAGGATGGAGGATGTCTAGTGAAGGTTTCTTCCAACTGAAAGCACAACAGCTTATAAATTCTTGGCTTGGTTTGATGATGGTTTTAGTCTTTGAGGAAGTGATAGGGAAAATAAAATTGTAACCACATGAATGAGATGATTCTGTTGAGGAAGAAAGAAGATTGTCTAAAGAGACCAAAGTGGCCACATTGGTGGAACTCAATGGCTAATGATTTAAAAGGCATGTAGAAAAGGTAGAAGTGAGTTGAGATAACTGAGATTTTATTCTATTTTGTTATTATTTTTAAAAACCCTTGTCTTCTGTCTAAGAATCAATACCATGTAAGGGTTAGGCAATGGGAGTTAAATGACTAGTCCAGGGTCACACAGCCAGGAACTATCTGAGACCAGATTTGACCCAGGATCTACCATTTCTAGGCTTGGCTCTCAATTATACTAAACCACCCAGCTGCCCCCGTGACTCTACCCTTTAAGAATATTGTCAAACATATTAAAGAGCAGAATTATATGAGTTATGCAATAGATAAAAAAAGGGACAATGAAAAGGTTGTATTTTTTTGTAGCTATAATGGGAGCAAGAGGAAGATTTAGAAGGAATAAGACCACTGTTTGGGCTGAGAATACTCAATGGATATATGGATATATGGATATGGATATGGATATATGGATAATAGATAATGCAGAGATAGATAATGCAGAGAATGTAGACCAATTCAAGCTGTATTTTGCTTCTGATTTCTCTACCAAGGAGAATGATCTTCAGACCGGGAGATAGGAAAAACAATTAAAACAAAGGTTTGAAAACCAAGATAAACGAGGGGATGTTAAGAGAACATTTACCTTGCCCCAATTAATTTAAGTCAACAAAGTTAGATGAAATATTTCCCAGTGGAAAGAAGCAAACATTTATTAAATGGCTGTTATGTATCAGGCACTATTTTAAACATTTTACAAATATTATCTCATTTGATCCTCACAACAACCCTGGAATGTAGGTCCTGTTATTATCCTAATTTTATATTTGAAGAAATAGAAGTAGATGGAGGCTAAGTAGGTTGCTTAATGTTATGAAGCTGGTTACATGTCTGAGGCTGGGTTTTTAACTCAGATCTTCCTGGTTCAGGGTCCAGTAGTCTAGTCACCATTCCACACAGCTAGTTGAAAGAATTGGTCAATAAAATTGTCACATCATTATCAAAAATCTTTTTGAAAAATTATGGTGGATGGAGAGGTAGGTACCATAGGTGACCTAATTCCCAGGCTTTCAGAAAAGTCATAGGAACATAGACATACAACAGGAAGGGATCTTAAAGGCCATTGAATCTAATTCCCTCATTTTATAGATGAGGAAACTGAAAATGGGTAACAAGGTAGATTCTTCAAACTATAAGTTATTTATTTATTAAAAACCTTTTACCTTTCATCTTAGAATCAATACCATGTGTGTGTTGGTTCTAAATCAGAAGAGTGGTAAGGACTAGGCAATGGGGATTAAATGACTTGCCCAGGGTCACAGAACTAGAATGAGTATGAGGTCATATTTGAACCCAGGACCTCCCATCTGTAGGTCTGGTTCTCAACCCAATGCATCATTTAGCTGACCCCCTCCCCCCAAAAAATATGTTATTGAACTTGACTTTCATTCTAATAAATTTTTCCAAAGGGAAAATTTGTGAACATTTAAAAAGGAATCATTAGGAACCCACTTGGGTTCATAAAAAAAATCACAGAAGACCAACCTCATTTATTTTTAATGATATAATTTGATTAGACTGGTCTGGTGTCATTTGGTAAAGTCTCTCACAGCATCCTTGTGGAAAAGAGGGCATGATATAGGTTGGATAATTAGTCAGATTCTGAACTAGGAGAATGATCAACTCAATTCAACAAAAGTGTATTAAATTGACTCAAGAAGTGATGATAAATTGACATTTATCTTAGTTCTCTAAGGTCTGATCTGATTTAGCTCTAAGTCTGTGGTCCTTCTAGTTCAGTGGTGTCAAATATGTGGCCCACAGCTACTGACCACAGTCCTTAAAGCAGCACCAACCAGAATAAAATATTATTAGAAAAATATTTAACAAAATAATTTAGAACTAAATCAAAAGGGCAGCTAGGTAGCACAGTGGACAGAGTGTCAGGCCTAGAGCTGAGAGCACTTGAGTTCAAATTTGGCCTCAGATACTTCTTAGCTGTGTGGTCCTGGGCAAGTCACTTAATTAAAAAGTCTTAAAAAAAGTCTTAGAAAAAGACTTAAAAAGTCGCTGATTACCTAGCCCTTGCCACAATCCTATCTTAGAATTAATACTAAGATGGAAGGGTTTAAATAAAGAAACAAACAAACCCTAAATCGATATGTCACCTATAGAATCCTTTTGTACAGATTTGTTGTTGTTCAGCTGTTTCAGCTGTGGCCAGCTCTTTGTGATTCCATTTTTTATGGCCAAGATACTGGAGTGGCTTGCCATTTTCTTCTCCAGCTCATTTTACAGATGAGGACACTGAGGCAAGCAGGGTTAAGTGACTTGCTCAGGGTCATCTAGATAATAAGTGTCTGAGGCCAGCTTTTAACTCAGGAAGATGAATCTTCCTGATTCCAGACTCAGTACTCTATGAGCTATGCTATCTAGCTGCTCCTAGCACTGGTCATCCCATTCCTCTTTGAGTTTGACAGTGCTGTTCTAGATGAATGTCTATATTGAAGTGCTATAAGACTCTGTCCCTGACCCTCTTCTGTTCAACTTAAAAAAATGACTTAGATGAAGTGACAGATAACATTTGACATTTGTGTAGTGCTTTAAAGTTTACAAAAGACTTTAGACACAATTTTATTTGAGCCTCACAACAGCTCTGAGTTAGATAGATATTGTAGATATCTTATTGTAGTTAAGGGGAAAGAGTATTAGAGTTAGTCAAAGAACACAGATTGAAATCCTGGCTCTGTTGCTTTTATTACCTATGTGACTCTGGGAAAGTTACTTAACATTTCTGGACCTCAGCCTCCTCATAAGTGTCAGAGGCAGAATTTGAACCCAAATCCAGAATTCTATTTCTCATGCAGTGTTGCTATGCTTATCAAATTTGTAGTTGACATGAAACTGGCAGAGACAGCTAGTAAGTCAGATAGAAGGATAAGAATCCCAAACTTCTCAACAGGCTAGAATTAGGGGCTGAGACTAATATTATAAAAATTCATAGCATTGAATTTTAAGTTCTACACTTTAGTTAAACCAATCAGTATACAAGAACAGGATTGGGAAGGTATAGACAGACAACAGCTCGTGTCAAAAAGTCCTGATGGGAAAGTGAATTTAGTAAGTCTTTGAAAATTCCTGGAGACTCAAAGTCATAATTTCCTCTTGTGAGCCAGTGCACCATGTCACTAGTGCAGAGAACATTTTGGTATCAGTCTAGTAATGGAAATTCTCAAATAGTTGTTGAGGATAATATATGTTTCAACTGCAAATTTTAATGAAATAATAGAAGTTTCTTTTTTAGGAAGCAGAAAATATGTACTGACTGGAATGTGAATTATTAAGGAAAATGCTCAGATACAAGCTATAGCAAATGGAGAAAGGGGAATGAGTTGCCTAGAGCCCAAATTGGTCAGACACAAGAGGGGTGAATTAAATTGAGGGGAAGATGGGAGACTGTTCATGTCCAACTTTTTAACAGAGTTGTCTCAACTTGGAATGGGCAACTTTGGGAGACAGTTTGCTGTCTCTCCTAAGAGATCTTCATTTGGGGCTAGATGACCACTTTTGTCTGGGTTGCTGTAGAAAGTAATTTCTTTTTGAGTACAGTTTGGATGGACTAGGTCCATGTTGGCAAACCTATGGCATGTGTGCTGGAGGGGGCTGCTCACTTCCCTCTCTCCACCATGCCTGAAGACCTTTTTTTTTTCATATCACCTGCCCCTCTGTCCAGCAGCCCAGTGGAAGCACTTCCTCTCTCTATCTGGGGTAAAGGACAGCTCACACATGGTGTGAGGCTATAATTTGGGCACTCAATCTCTAAAAGGTTCACCATCACTGGACTAAGTGATCTCTAAGGCCCCTTCCAACTCAGAAATGCTGAAATTCTGACACTAGAGATGGACATATGTTGTCCTGATTTTTTTAAAAAGGAAAGTCTTTTGTCGTTGTTGTTGTTGTTTTAGTGGAAAGAGCATTACATTTGGAGCCAATGGACTTGGGCTCAAATACCAGCTTGGCTCCTTACTGTCCTATGTGGCCTTGGTCATATTAGCCAATCAGTAACCTTTTTTTAAAGTACCTACTATGTGCAGACACTATGATAAATATTAGATACAAATACAAAAAAAAAAGTCCCTATCCTCAAAAAGTTTACACTCTAATAGGAGAAGGCAACACAGAGAAGGAAGCTGAAAAAGGTCAGAGAGATTGGGGTAGGGAAGAAAGTACCTGATGTGGGGACATGATAGAGAAGTCAGAAAAGTTACAAAGTAGTATAGTCAGGTGGGAAATTAAGAAATGTTTATCTTGAACCCCCTTCTTAAATGGAAACTTTGGAGTTCATGACATGTTCTCAATTGGAGGAGCAGAGGATAGTGACTGATGATGTGTGAATACTAAGGCTGATCCATTCTTTTTTTAAAACTTTATCTCCAGTATTGGTTCTAAGGCAGAAGAGTGGCAAGGGCTAGGCAAATAGGGTTAAATAAATTTCCCAGGGTCATACAACTAGGAAGTATCTGAGGTCAGATTTGTACCCAGGTCCTCCTGACTCCATGGTTGATTTATTCTGGAAGGATGATAAGGTTTCCAAATATAACTTCACTCATGTTCCTGAGTCCAAACCAGCCTCGGATACTTGCTAGCTGTGTGATCCTGGGCAAATCACTTAACCCTGTTGGCCTCAGTTTCCTCATCTGTAACACGAGCTGGAGAAAGAAATGGCAAGACACTACAGCATCTTTGCCAACACAATCCCAAAATGGGGTCACAAAGAATTGGACAAGCCTCAAATGACTCATCAACATCACACTGGAGAAGGATTCAACTTTTTCTGCTTGGTCCCAGGGGCTGAACAAGGGACATCAGGGAGAAGTCATATACAGTCTGATGTCAATTTAGTTAGAGGAAAAGCTTTTAAAAAACTGGTCTGAATGTGTTGCCTCACGAGTCACTAAGTTCCCCTTCACTGGGAGAGGCAGCGTGGTATAATGAATGACTAGATCCCTGGGCTTCTCGGGAAGACTTGGGTTCTAAATTCACCTTAGATATTTACTAGCTGTGTGACTTTGAGCAAGTCATCCTAACAGAACTTCAGTTTTCTCATATGTAAAATGGGGATAATATAACAAATAGCATCTACCTTATGATTTTCTTTTTAACCATTTAACAAGATATTTTTTGTAAGGTGCTTTGCAAACCTTCATGTATTAAATAAATGCAAATCATTATTATTACCATTAATCATTATCACAGAAGGCTTTTAAGCAGAGACTGGATAACTATTTCTTGGGAGTGTTTTAGAGGTAATTCCTATGTAATTTAGCCTGGATAATTTGTGAGTTTCAGTATAATTCCAAGATGACAAAATTCAATGACTCCTCTCTCTCACCCCCATAAATCATCAAGTTTTGACATTTCTGCTATTGCAAAATTCCCTTTCATCTATCACCACATCTCCATTCCTGGACAGGAATTTTAGTGGAAAATGCACTGGATTTGGAGTTTGAAAACCTAGATTTGAGATCTAGTTCTTCTACTTATTAACTACGTGACTTAAATCAGCTTCTCTTAGTCTTCATTCCTCATCCGTACAGATGAACATAATAATACTTTTACTGCTTCCACTCACAAAGTTGCTATAAAGATGAAATAAAATTATTTGTATGAAATGTTTTGGAGCCATAAAATAATGCATAAATATATTTTAAAGAGCTATTGTTATTTTTACTTTGGTCTTTTACTAGCTGATGTGGCCTTGGATGGGCATGCTAACATAATAACAACAATAAGAATAATCATAGTTATATTTGTATAGCATTCTAGATTGTAAAACTCTTTGCATGTATCATCTCATCCAATCCTCCCAAATAATCCTGTGAGGTAGGTGCTATTATTATCTTCATTTACAGATGAGGAAACTGAGTCTGAGAGGGGTAAAATGACTCTCTGACTCTCGCCTAAAGTATTATAACAGCTTTCCGGTTGGTCTCACCAAATTTCCAATCCATATAATTCTCTGTCACTAGGTTAATTTTTCTAAAGCATAACTCTCATCATGCCATTCTTTTTTAAAAAATAACTTTCAGTAGCTTCCCATAATCTATAGAATAGAATTCATCCTCTTTAGATTGCAAATAAGGGCCCTCCATAAATTGACCCCAACCTATGTCTCCAAGGACATGTCCCATGACTCCCAAGTCTCCTTCATCTGTACCTTTGAACTTTACTTAAATAAAGTGTAAAACCCACATAAAATAAGCTGGATCCTTGGTGCTATGGGTTTCTTTGACACAGTTTTGCTTAAGTAAAGACATTGAAAAGCTGTATCAGATTGGCTTTCAGAATGCCTTGGAGATATACATATCTTAGACTGGTATGCTCTCTCCCCTCTACCCCACTTCAATCTTTCCTCTCTATTATTTGAAGTACAGATTAAATTCAACATCATCTATGAAACTTTTGTTCTTTCCCTGACCTTCAGAAGAAAGCAAGTGCTCCCACCCTCCTCTGAATTCCCAAAGTACTTTTGTTGTTAAGTCATTTAAGTTGTATCTGACCCTTTGTGACTCCCTTTGGGATCTTCTTGGCAAAGATTCTGGAATGGTTTGCCATTTCCTTCTCCAGATCATTTTATAGATGAGGAAACTGTAAAGCAAGAGAATTAAGTAATTTGCCCAGGGTCACACAGCTTGGAAATGTCTGAAACTGGATTTGAACTTAGGTCTTCTTTACTCCAGGTCTGGTGCTTTATCTCCTGAGAAACCCAGCTGCCTCCCAATAGCACTTGGAGACGCTTTTTACTGTGCTTTCAGATTCTATTTCCACCTTATAGTTATTGGTGTATGTTTCCACTCTATATTAGACTATAAATCCTCTGAGGATTAGATCTTTCTCTTCTTTGTCCCACAGGCCTTCATACAATGTCTTCTACTGAGATAGGTCTTGCTCTAACCATTTCAATGATTGAAAGAATGAAATAATTGGAGACTTGCCTCTGGTCAGAGACTTCTCCAAGATACTTGACCTCTGTTTCCCATCTTCTATCCAGGATAAGAAAATTAAAGCTGCCAGTCAATGTCCCAGAGACTTAGATGCTGTATGACCTGTATGTAGGAAGTCACTTTGCTTGTCTCAGTCTCTGTTTCCTCATCAGTAAAAATGGGGATTATCATAGCTCCTACCTCACAGGGTTATTGGGAGGATCAAATGAGATAATATATGTAAAGGACCTTGTAAACTTTAAATGCTACATAAATGTTAATTGTTATTATATCAATATGCCCCTTTGAGCCCACATCTGCTAGAGATTTTTATGGTTATAGAATTGGCAAGAGGGGGCAGCTGGGTAGCTCAGTGGATTGAGAGCCAGGCCTAGAGATGGGAGGTCCTAGGTTCAAATCTGTCCTCAGACACTTCCTACCTGTGTGACCCTGGGCAAGTCACTCAACCCCAATTTCCTAGCCCTTACCAATCTTCTGCCTTGGAGCCAATACAGTATTGGCTCCAAGACAAAAGGTAAGGGTTTAAAAAAAAAAGAATTGGCACTGCCAGACTGCAAAGTCATCTGCTGGTACCTCCTAACTCCATTCTTTCAGAGTGCTAAATCTTTCCTGGGACTGTAGAATATTTACCCACTTTATGGATATTATGGAAAAAGCTTTTTTTTAAAATATAAAAAGCACTTACTTCGTCCAAACTCTCACATTTTACAGATGAAGAAACTGTGGCCAAGATAAGTTAAGTCTAGGGTCACACAGATAGTAAATGGTAGAGCAAGGTTTGGAACTTGGATCCTTAAATTCTAAATTTAATGGGAAAGTTCATGACTTTTCCCTTTACGGTACAATGTCTTTTAAGAAACAATAAGGTTTTCTGAGGGCCAATGGTGGTGGTAGATATGAGAGGGAGAGGCTGGTAAGTCATGTCTCTAAATAGGTATGAAACAAGCTAGAATTTAAATGAAGCAAAAGAAATCTGAGTCTTGGAGTCTAAGGAATAGATACTTAAAATTTTTTTTAATTGAAGAAGAAAAATTTTCCATGGTTACATGATTCATGTTCTTTCTCTCTTCTCCTCCCAGCCTCCTCCCATAGCCATTGCACAAATCCACTGGATTTTACATGAGGACAAAACTTTCTGTTGACTTCTAAGAAGCAATGACCCTTGAACTGAGCCTTGAAGGTCCAGCAGTAGCTAGGTTTGCAAGCTTTCCAGGGATTTTTAAAGGTTACATAAGATTCTTCATCCCCAAATCTGAAATCAAGGCTTGACACCCAGAGAGTTGGTAGGACTTTAGATCTGGTAGGAATGTTAGAAATTGTCATTTTACACATGAAGGGACTGAGATCTTACCCAAGATCAGACAGTTAGAAGCCAAGATTCAAATCCAAAACTTCTAGCTTCTAAACCAAGGATCTGTCTCCTTTCATCCTTTTGCCCCTGAATTGTCGATTCAGAATTGCCGTGATTTATTAAGGATGATGCCTTGGCTTTGTGACCCAGGTTACAGGTCAAAACTGACCCAATATCTCTTGTTAGGATCTTGAGGGCCTGTTCTGTGGCCCTAAGGGCAGCCAGTGTTTAGGGAGATAAGGCTGGAGAAGGAAAAAAGCAGACATGTGATCTGTAGTTAGCATCCCTTCTGCAAGATGTTGTATACCAGTTTAGGGATTGTTAGTTTAGATGGGATAAAGGTGTAAAGATTAGTAGCAGGGATGAATTAGAAATGTTTAATAACCACCTCACTGGAAAAAAAAATGTTCCCATGTCATGCTTTTCAATTTAATCTGGAATAATATGAAAATGGGTTTGAACAATTTTATATATATTTTCATATATATGCATATATATACATCTATATGTATGCACACACACATATATGTATATGTATAACCCAGGGGAATTGCTTGTCAACTCCAGGAGTGGGGAAGGATGAGAGGAGGGAAAAAAAGGAATCACATAACCATGGAAAAAATAAAAAGAAAACATTTAATCTGTGTTTGGGGGAAAAGGGGTGGCTTGTTAGATTGAGTGCCAGGCCTAGAGAAGGGAGATCCTAGGTTCAAATCTGGCCTCAGATACTTCCAAGCTTTCTGACTCTGAGCAAGTCCCTTAACCCCAATTGCCTAACTCTTCCCACTCTTCTTCCTTGGAACAATATTGCATTATACAGTATTGATTCTAAGATGGAAGGTAAGAGTTTTAAAAAAATAAATTTAATTTGTGTTAGTAATTTTTTTTTGTGTTACTGTCTTAAGTCTAGAAAATCAATAAAACAATAAATCAAGTCTTGATGTGAAGCCTTTGCTGATTTTCAAGGGTTCGAGGTTCACACTGGAAATTTAACTATCAGCTCTGAAAGGGAGCCACAAGCTGACTGCTACTAGAGCAATTATTCCGCTAATTGTCTCTTGCCGTGCATCTGAATTAAATCTGGAAAGGTTGGATGCCCTCTTTCAATCCATGTCTAATTGTTTAAAAACAACAACAAAAACAATCTTGCTTCAAAAGGCCAAGGTGGACCTATATAGAAAGAACAACTAATTGATTTGAATGTGTGAAGGGGATGCATCGATCATACCCTGACATTTAACTTGGGTCCAACCTGCTCTAATTGGGGCCCATGCCTGGGCATAAAGTAGATTCTGTTGTTCTCGGCACCACTTTTCAGAACATTAAGCTAGGAGGGGGCCAGGAAGCCAAGCAAATGGGACTGTCATGATTTCTTAGGAGTTGGAGTGCAATGGAAAGAATATTAGACCAGGATTCAGGAGACTTGGGTTAGAATCCCAGCTCTGCTACTTATTTGTGACCTTGGCCAAGCACATAGTAAGCACTTAATGAATGCTTTATTTACTCATTCATTTGTTCACAATCTCAGTTTCCCAATTATACAGGGATTAAATGAGATTAAAGTTGAGGTCTTTTTTTTTTCTTTTGAAACCTTTACTTTCCATCTTAAAAATGATACTAATATGGATTCCAAGGCAGAAGAAAAGCAATAAGAGATAGATAATTTGGGGTCAAATGACTTTCCCTGGTCACATAGCTGGGAAGTGTTTGAGGCCAGATTAGAACCTCTCATAGCTGCTCCCTGAAATCTCTTTAAGCTTTAAACCCCTCAATTTATTGATTTATTTTTAATATAATTTTATTTTAAAAACATTTTTCCATGGCTATATGATTCATGTTCTCTCCTTCCCCTCTTCCCTCTCCCCTCCTGGAGCTGACAAGCAATTCCACTGGGTAAAATCCTCAATTTAGAGTGGGGAAGGGATCTTAGAGGTCCTTGAGTCCAGTCTTCTAATTTTTCAGATGAGGAAACTGAGTCACAGAGAGATTAAAATGACTTGCCCAGGGTCATAAGTAAGTGCCTAAACGGCATCTGAATGCAGGTCTTCTTGATCCAAGTTTGGCACTCTATCCTCTATCTCCATGTTTTGATTAGAAAGAAAAATAGCTAAATGACAATGAATGGACCACAAGGAAGGCTTCCTTGTTCCCTCCCTCCCAATAACCAATCTTCCTTGGAATATTTGGCAAGATGGTGCCCCTGTGACCTACTCTGCCTCCCATCCCAAAGTCTGCTCATAGAGCTAGTTCTCGTCTGGCTCTGCCATCTCCAGCCACAGCCCACAATGTTTAGGAACCACCCTGTGATTCAATTAGAAGGCCCCTCCAGGGAGCATGTAATTATGCCCTATCTGGGCCTTGTAATGACAGCCCCTCGGATCACATAGGGAGCTGCCCTGCTTGGCTGCCCAAAACCTTTCCCTGGGAGGGAACTAATCCTCTTAGTACAGATTGGTCTCTGCATAGCACTTAACCAAATGCCTCTGGGAATGAATCCCTGCCAGTGGGCAAAGCTTTGCAACCTAGGGATTGCTTTCACTGTGCCTTAGGGGCTTCCCAGATTGTATTGTTGCCCTGAGATTTCTTTGCCCCGACCCTGTACCCTGAAAGCCTTAGATGTTTCGAGTTCAGGAACAGCATTCTGCTGGAGTTTGGCATCATCATCGAAGGGTGCCTGGCTTGGGAAGGCTGGTTTGCAAAGATGTTCACACTTTGTTCAGTCCATGGAGGGTTCCAGGGGAAAGCTGGGTCTTTACTGAGTCTTATGTCTGGCTCAACTACCCGGATCATTTAGGGGGCCAAGAAGAGACTCCCTGCTCTGCAAGGAATCACTTGGATGTCTATTTTAGCTCTTTTGTTTGGCTTTGCAGCTCTTATGTTGATCCGATACTAGAATATCTAGGAGGTGCTTAAAGGCAGTGTCTAGCAAACTGGTGTGCCTCAGCACACTGTATGTAGGGAGATGTGGTTGTCTATGGCAGTTTTTTGAAAGAAACTCATGCAATCGAGTGGGCATTTTGAAAAAGAATGTTTGGAAATATTTCTCTCATTTTTGTTGCTCAAAATAATTTGTATGTCATTAATAATGAAAGTGAGCGGGTTAACTTTAGAATTTGAATACAAGCCTTCCAATTCCATTGTCACTGGTTTCTAAATAAAGTACCAACTGAAAGCCAACTGCAGCCCTTTCTGGGAAAAGACAGAAAAAAATAGTCCTGACTTATCACTATTATAATTTTCTTTCAGCAATTGTAACCATTGTTTTGAATTGGCTTTGATATATCTAGAAGCTGAAATTGTGTTGGGTCAGATAATTTTCTATCTGTTCAGAGAATGAAACCAAACATCTTAAAGACAAGAGGTTTTCTTTGTTGTTTGTTCTTCAGTCTTTTTTAGTTATGTCCAACTTTAATTTTTTTTGTCTTTTTAGTTTTTGTGTCCAACTCTTTGGGACCCCATTTGACAATTTGTTGTCAAAGATACCAGAATAGTTTGCCATTTCTTTCTCTAGTTCATTTTACAGATGAAGAAACTGAGGCAAACATGGTTAAGTGACTTGCCCAGGGTCACCCAGCTAGTAAGAGCGTGAGGCCAGATTTGAATTCAAGAAGATGAGTCTTCCTGATTCTAAACTCAGTATTCTTAGCCATTACGCCACTTAGCTGTCCCTTTGTAGGACATATATAATTCAATTTAACATTTACTTATTAATGAATAAAAAGCACTTTTTATTTGCTAGGAATTTTCTAGATTCTAGGGATTAAAAAAATTAAGAGCTCTTGATCTCAAGAGGCTTATACTTGTGATGACATCTCACAATAAAATATATAATGGAGAATATATATATTGGAGAATCCTGGGTGGAAAGCATTTGAACTAGTTGGATACGTATATACAGTTTTTATGCCTCCAACTGGTAACCTCTGTTAGTAGCCAGTATTCCAGAAACTTTGGGGAGATGATATAAATTGTAGATCAATTTGAGAGCCTATTTCTGAAGGGCAGCTTCTTGGAGCCAACAGCTTCTTTGAATTAACGTTGACACTGGGTGTAACATGGAACCTGTCCTCCTTTTTTCATTTTTTTGTGGCATCATTTATACTATTAATTCCCCCAACCTGGAATTTGGCCAGATCACCTGGAATCAGAACAAAGAATATCTATACTCTTGAAATAAATAACTGGAAAATACCCACAGGACCAGACCCCCACCCCCACACAAAAAGATGCATTTACCTCCCTATTTACCTCCATTTCACCCTCTGTCCCACTATTGCTGTTCATAGAACCCACAAATTGGAAGTCCTCATCAGGGATCATGACCATCTCAGAACCATAGGTTAGATTACAAGTGGGAAAATACTAGGAAAATGTCTATAATCACAAAGACTTTCCTCTCCTCTCCTCTCTTCTCCTGTTTTCTCCTCCCCTCTTCTCTCCTGTACTTTCCTGTCCTCTCCCCTCTTCTGCTCTCCTGTCCTGTCCTCTCCTCTGCTCTCTTCTTCTTTACTCTTATTTCCTTTTCTCTTTCCATCCTGGATGGATAGAGTACAGAGAAAAATGAAAAGGCACATGTAGCTTGATTAAATGATGACTAATAAGAGGAAATGAGACATCCTCTTGCGGATATGTTGAGATCTTCAAAACCAAGAAGGGTCACAACAAAAATTGAAATTAATCATGGAAGACATTACATTTAAAAAATAATTTGAGAAACAAAGTTAAGTCAATGAGTATGTATTAAGCACAAATATTTATTAACCTAGGCATTCTAGGCATAGAAGGAAAGATGAAAATAATCAGCAATCTCAAGGAGTTATAAACTAGCAGGGGAGACAACATACAAAGGATGTACAAATAAGATATATACAGGAAAATTTGGAACTAATCTCAATGGGAATGAACTAAGATTAAATAAGATTCAGAGAGGCTTCTTACAGAGAGAAGATTTTAGCTAAGAGAGGATATCAGGGAATTCAGGAAGCAGAGAAAGGGAAGAAGAGAATTCTAGGCATGGGGGGACAGAGTGAAAATATCCATTGTGAAGAGGCAGGATATTTTGCATGAAGAGCAACAAGAAAATCACTGTCACTGTATTGTGGTATATGTGGAGGAAAGTATTTTGTTAGAAGGCTGGAAAGGCAGAAGATGTATGTATGAATGGGAAGTTCTGAAAGGCTTTAGAAGCCAAATAGAGGATTTTTTATATATGATTCTGGAGGCAATAAGGAGCCACTGGAACTTAATGAATTGGACAGATGGGTGACATGGTCAGACCTGCAATTTGGATCACTTTGATTGCTGAGTAGATGGATTGAAGTGGGAAATGACTTGAGGCAGGGAGGCAATTGCTGTTTTTCAGTTATGTCCAACTCTTTGCAACCCCATCTAGAGTTTTTTTGGGAAAGCTATCAGAGTGGTTTGCCATATTTTTCTCTACCTCATTTTACAAATGAGGAAACTAAGGCAAACAGAGTTAAGTGACTTGCCCAGGGTCACACAGCTAGTAACTATCTGAGACCAGATTTGCACTCAAGAAGATGAGTCTTCCTGACTCCAGGCTCAGCATTCTATCCACTGTCCCACCTAGCTGCCCCTCAGTGAATTATTGCAGTAGTCTAGATGTAAGTGATGAGAGCCTGTACATGGACAAAAGTAGAGGAGAGCTTATTGAGGAATATTTAAAAAGTAGAATTGAAAGGACTTGGTGACAGAGTGAATTTGTGGTATGAAGATTAGAGGATGACATTTAGGTTGCTTTGTAAATGCAAAGTATACTAAAGTGAAACTTCCGAACCCTTTGTGATTCTAATGACCAAGCTTGCCTCTAGAGAAGAACTGAGAAAAAACAGCTTCCTCCTTTCACTGGTGAGGTGGGGGGGGGGGCCTGTTGGCAGGGAATTAGGGGTATATGCTATCAGATCTGATTAATGTATTATTTTATTTTACTTATTTTAAAAAATCTTGTTCTTTTAAAATTTTTGTTCCAAGGATTAGAAATGGATATGATAAAAAACCAAAAGTGATATAAAAACAAAATACAATATAAAAGATAAAAACAAAAGACCTCAATAAAACAAAAATCTAAAATAGGTAATGGATATTCATATTTAATTGAATATTAATAATTTAATTGACAATTATCTATTCATCATTGTTGTCTTTTTTAATAGTGCATATGGGATCAGATGGTCTTTCCTTCAAAAATTCTTTATTCTACATTTTTAGTCACCCCTTTGCCATGGTTCATATAGACAGAATTTGACAAAATATAATGACATGACTGTGAATTCACAGATGAGAATCCTTCTTATTATTTAATGGTCATACTGTGGAAACTGTGGCACAGCAGGTAATAATAACATAGTCACAGAATGCTAGAACTGGAAAGGTCATGGACTACTGTCTCTTTATCTTACGGGAGACTCTCAGATGCAAGTGGTAAAGGTTTCACAACTAGCAATATGATTGGGAGGCTGAGGAAACTCCCTTCCCTTTCCAAAATATTTTTCTTATAGATATGCACTGGTGATTCTGAACTAAGGTACTTTTCTAGAATGGGGGAATAGAATAGAGAATCAGCTTTGGAGGCAGAAAGATCCAAGTTCAAGCACCATCTCTAACAGACACATGTCTGTGGATATGCTACAACAAAGGTAGTGCTATCTGCACTTAAAGGAAATGTCCTCACTTGGGAGTTCCCTGCACCAGTGAAATCCCAGATCCGATCCATAGCCTTATTCTCATAAGACCTACCTTGATGTGAGAACTATTTTATTGAGTAATAATAACAAATGTGAGCTATTATTTTATATAACTTATCTTTACTGCCTTCATACAATTTACTCTCCTTCATGAACTCTACAGTCTGGTCAAACTGATCTTCTGGTTGTTGAGCAGACATGGCCCTCCATTTCTCATCTCCATGTCTTGGAGCTGGCAAGTCCAGAGTGCTCTCTCCTCATTTCCATCTCTTAGAATCTCTAGTTTCTTTCAAAATTCAATTCAGGAGACCTCTTCTATGCTAAGCATTTCTTAATTTCTGTAGCTGTTAATGCCATCCTCCCTCAAATCATCTTGTATTGATATACAATTTTCCATACCTTACATAAGTTTATACCTGTATCTCTCTTTTCTCCCCCTCTCTTTTTCTCTCTGTGTGAGTATAATGCCACACACACACATGCATATAATTCTGTTCAATTGTTTCATTCATAATGATTCTTCATGACCCCATTTGGAGTGTTCTTGGCAAAGATACAAGAGCGGTTTACATGCTTCCTTTTCCAGCTCCTTTTACAAATGAGGAGCTGAGGTCAAAAAGCCCATTTTGCAGTTGAGGAAACCGAGGCAAGCAGGTTAATTAGAGTCACACTGGTTTTTCTCTTTGAACATGGAAATGAAAATTCCTATTGACCCAAACCACACTTCTTTAGGTAGTTAATTCTCTTCTATACAATATCTCCCCACTACCAACATGTAGCTACACAGTCTGAAATGACCAAAATGGCTATTAATACAAAGCACAACTTAAATACCAAGAGTAAAGAAAATAATACTAAACATGTATTAGTGGTGCTCTACAAGACTGTGAATTTGATCTTGGACAAAAGCAACCTTATACTTGTCCCTTCTAGAGTCAAACATCAAGAGGTCTAAAGGATAGGGAAGATGCCTTCTTGGTGCTATTAGAGCACCTATTTGAGGAATACTTGAGAAGTTGAGAAACTAGTATCTTTAGCCCTGTATATTTATTTTCTTGGAGAGCATCTAAGTTAATTCTGCTGGATCACTGGACCACTCAGATACACACAGGGAAAAAAGTAATGGTTTATAGTTTCTAATAATGGGAAACAAAGGCAACTTCCATACTTTATTACAAGGCAATGCTAGTGTCATTCAGTTAAGTCATTATTAACTTGCACTGTTTAAGTTGTATTATATTTTCTTCTTTGGACTTTGGACAGTCCACAAGTGGCTTGGCCAGGGTCTCACAGCTAGTAATGTCTGAGGACAGATTTGAACTCAGGAAGATGAGATTTTCATGCTCTATTTGCTGCACTACCCAGCTGCCCTACACACTCTGTACACACTCACAACATGGGCTTAAAACTTCACTAAGACTTTTGGGACACATTGCATCTATGTTGTCTCCCCCCCCATTAGAATATAAGTTCCCTGAGGACAGGGACTGTTTCACTTTTATCTTTTGATCTGCAGAGCCTAGCATAATGCCTGACATATCAGGCATAACATAAATGTTAAATAAATAAAAATATTTATTCCTTACTTGGGCCTCAGAATCATTTTAATTTAAGCCCCCACTCAGCAATGGCATGCTTTTCCTGAGCACAGAACAAGCATCAGGGATAAAGACTGGATCTTTAAAGTCTAGGCATTTTATCCGGTTGAAGTAGTGGAGGAAAAAGTAGGGGAGGACAAAGAGAAGGGGGCTTTGAGGGAGGGAAATGCCATTATTCCTACTTTTCTGCCTCTGAATTGCTCTGTGAGAATGTCAAAATGATGAGGTGGTGCCTAAGGAGGGACCCAGCCATGGGCAAAGGAGAGGTGCCCTTGGGCAAAGTTCTACCACCCAAAGGGAACTTTTTTATTGAACCTTGCCTGAGAGACAGAGGGAGAGGAAGTAGAAGGAGACAAGGCAGAAGAAAATGAGGAAAGAGATGGGGAGGGAGAAGGGCTGGGAGGAGATAGGCAAAACTCTTCTCCTCTCAAGGATAATTACACATGGAATCACTTACCAGCGGGACTTTGGGGCTTGAACGTCGACAGTAATTACAGTATAGGTTCCAGTGAGAAATTTGACATGTTTCTGAGCAAAATATAGGCAGAGCTGAAGAATCTTAGTCTGCTCCAACTGCCAGGGCCTATGGTGTACCATTGACTTCAGATCCCTAGTCAGAGCTTCTCATAGATCCATGAGTCCCCTTGTGGTACGAGGATAGAATGTTGGGCTTAGGGTCAGGAAGATCAGAATTCAAATCCAATGTCAGATGCCTACTAGCTGTGTTAGTCCCCGTAAGCCCCTGAACTTGCTTGCCTCAGTTTTCTCAGCTGAAAAATGGGGATAATAATTGACTCTCAGACTGTCATGAGGACCAAATTAGATAATATATGTAAAATGCTCAGTGCGGTGCTTGGCACTTAATAGAAGCATCAAAAAATGCTTCCTTCCTTCCTTCTTTGCCTTCCTGACCTCCCCTGCTCTCCCCTTCCCCTCTCCTAAAATCTCCCCTATCTTCCCATTCTCTTTCCCTCTCTCCCTCCCTCCTTCTTTCTTTCCTATATTTTCCCCTCCTCCTTATTTTATTTATCCTTCCCTCCCTCCTCTTTCTCCCTCCCTACTCTCCCTCCTTCTTTTTTCCCTTCCCTTCCTTCCCTCCTTCCTTCCTTCCTTCCTTCCTTCCTTCCTTCCTTCCTTCCTTCCTTCCTTCCTTCCTTCCATCTAAGAATCTACTGTCAAATAATGGGAATGACCAGTGGGGTGGAGAAGGAAATAATGGTTAGACTACAAGATTTTACCAGATCCATAGGTGAATTTGGAGGAAGATGAATAAGTCTTGATTAGTGCCAACCATTACTTCTGTGTGGAAAGGATGGAAATAGAGACTTTCAACTAAAAACAGGTTTCAGATTATCAGTTGTCATTTTTCTGCATACCTCATGCTTCATGACCCATTGGAGGTTTTCTTGGTGAAAGACTTGGAGTGGTTTGCCTTTCCTTTTCCAGATCATTTTTACTGATGAGGAAACTGAGGCAAACAGAGTCCCACAACTAGTTAAATGTCTAAGGCCAGGTTTGAACTTAGGAAGATGTCTTCCTGAATCCAGGTCCTGCCCAAGATCACACAACTAGTGTTTGAGGTTGAACCACTTAGCTGCCGTTTGGATTATCAATGGACTTCATTTAGCCCTTTAGTCCCTGTCCCTCAATAGCTCTGGAATAGAGTGTTGTCTATATTAAATAATCATAATGGTATATTTTTATAATATTTCACAGAGGACTTTTATCTGTCTCTGATTACATCAGGTAATGTCCTGAAGGCTGCATGGACATCAGCAACCATAGATAACATTGCTTTATTGAAACTACTTCTGGCTCTCCTTGAGCAAAACTTCTCCCTGTAGAGAATTAAACTCACCAATACAAAAGGTTAATTCCTTGCACTCTGGTCTTATATGGGTGAATCCTCAGGAGGTGCAAGCATTAGCTGAAAACCCATCTATGTCTTGCTTATGACAAAAGGTAAGTTGCTACCAGTCTCCCTCCTCATCGTGACCATGTTAGTCATTTCCATGTAACAGTAAGAATCACTGCTGGGTTTAGAATTAGGAACACTTGATCTCTCCTTAGTTTAAGACAGACTTCAGTCTTAGAGGAAATTCATCTCTAGAGAAGAAAATTGAGATTTTTTCCCCCTTGAACTCTCTGGTTCTTTTTGCCCCAAACTTAAAGCCCTTGGGGAAAATCACTTAAAACCCAGCTTCAGTTCATGTCTAGGAATCTCCCTAAAAAGGGAAGATGTGGGGGAGAACTAGAAAGCTAGTCAGTAGAAACTGAATATGGGGTATGTGACAGTTATTTTATTTCCTCCATATAAAAGGAATACGAAATACAAGAGATTCACATATACATGTTAACAAAGGTTTAAACAAACAACAGTATCAACGTAACTATTGTTAAATTCTCCAGAGAGGTTGAGATTTATAACATAAACCATGTAGCATTTTGTAGGTTTACTGAATTGGCATTTCACCTTGCCTCTGCACCATATAAACACATTCCTCTAGGTCCTTGTTTTCTGGCAAACCAAGTCAAGCTAGGGATTGAACATCCTGTTCCTGGTGGTCATCTTCTTCAGGAAGCATATCAGTAATTCTCTCCTAGATAGAGGAGTATAGCCAGCTTTGACTGAAGACCCTGCCCCCAACCTCTTGAACACATGAAGTTGCCCCCAAAACTATAAACACACCCATTTCAAGTGCTATAAACACCCACTGCTTCTTTATCACCTGTACTCAGGGAAGAAACACAAAGTAGCTGAGGCACCCAGAGAGATTTTCCTAAATAAAGTACTATGCTGAATATATCACTCTCCAACTTGGAAAAACTTCAGTGGATTTCCAGTGTCTACAGTATAAAGTATAAACTCTTCAGCCAGACATTAAGGTTCTTCTATTACTTAGTTCCAACTTAATATTTCCAGCCTTATTTTATCCTTTTTCTTCATATGTGTTTTTTGCCAGCCACAATAGCCAAACCTGTTCTCTGGTCTCATATTGCCTTCTCCCACCTTTGAGAAAATGTTTTTAATTATTGTTTTACTTTTTCTCAGTTACATGTAAAAAAATGTTTAACATTCATTTTTTTAAAATGAGGTCCAAATTCTTTCCCTCTCAACTCCTTATGCCTTCTCCTACCTTATTGCATTCACACATATCATGCCCTTGTGCCTGGGGTGCATTCCCTCTTCCTCTTTGCCTATATCAGTCTAAAGCAGCTGTTACATCTGGAAGGTAATAATGAATGAGAATCAAGTAGATGACATTGATATTAGTGAGCTGGATTTGCTATTGGGAAGACCTAGGTTCAAATCCTGCCTGAGACACTGACCAGCTGTGTGTTCCTGAGAAAATCATCTAACATCTTGGCACCTGTTTCCTTATCTGTAAAATGGGTATAGTAATAATTCCTACTTCACAGGGATGTTGAGAAGATCAAATGAGACAAAATAAGGTACAAAACTTAAGGGAGTAGGTAGGTGGTTCAGTGGATTAAGAGCCAGGCCTAAAGATTTCCAATGTGGTCTCAGCTATTTCCTAGCTGTGTTATGCTGGGCAAGTCACTCCTCCCTCCCCCCCCCCCCCCCCCCCCCCGCCTAGCCCTTAGAACTCTCCTGCCTTAGAACCAATACATAGTCACTGATTTTGAGATGGAAGGTAAGGGTCTTAAAAAACAAGCAAAAAAACTTAAGGTACTGTATTACCATTTCTATAATTATTTTTAGTCATTTTATATGTTCTTATAATGAATGAGATCCATCTCTCTCTCTCTCTCTCTCTCTCTCTCTCTCTCTCTCTCTCTCTCTGTTTAGTGTGTCATACTATCATCATTCAGAGGTGGCTGCCACTTTGAAAACAAAGTGGATATTCCTAAGGACACATTATAAAACTAACCTGACAATTCTGTGGCCTTTAGAAGTCACTTCTGTGCATTTTTTTTCTCATCTTGAAAATGAGAGAGTTGGGTTAGAGCAAGGCTTCTTAACAGTGGGTCTGTGACCTTGTTTAAATTTTTTTGATAGTTTTATTTTAATTTCATTAGTTTCCTTTGAAATCTGTCATATTCTATTTTATTAATTTAAAAGCATTATTCTGAGCAGGGGTCACAGGCTTCTTTAGATTGCCAAAGGAGTCTTTGAGACAAAAATGGATAAGTACTCCTGGATTCAGTCTCTAAGGTTCCAGCTAATATTCACATTCTTTGTCTTTTTATGATATTTTGTACCTTTTCTTACCACTTATGCCTAATACTCTAGCTCTAGCCTTTGGGATTTTTTATTTATGGTATCAGAAACCCTTGGTATCCATTCATGGTCTGTTTTATTTATTTCTAAATTTAAATTTATTTATTTGACATATTAAAATATCTAGGTAAATCCTTCCTTCCTTCCCCTCCCCACATTAGAGAAGGCATACTTTGACAAGGTAACAATAACTATAAATTGGTAAAGGGAGATAGGAAGGAGAGGAATGTAGATATCATGACAGTTGTCCTTGTGGGTTGTTTAATTGTGACCCTGTGGACCAGAACCTACCAATATGGTCCATGAGATTTTCTTGGCAAAGATACTGGAGTCTTTTGCCATTTCCTTCTCCAGTGGATTAAGGCAAACAGAAGTTAAGTGATTTGCCCAGAGTCACACAACTAGTAAGTGTCTGGGGTCAAATTTGAACTCAGGTCTTCTTGATGTCAGACTTGAGCCATCTAGCTGCCCCTAGCTGCAATGAGGGTACATCATGTTAAATGAGTTCATTTCTTTTCTTTGTTCCTTACCTTTTCACCACACCAAGAAAATATCAAACTTTGGGCCCTCTTCATTTGCTTAGTAGCATTAATCTGTGGTTCCTAAGGTCCTTGTCCAGGGGCTCCTTCCTGACCAGGAGGCACTAGCAGGAAACTGGATTTAGGTATCTTGTACCACAGGGCAGTATCTTAGGCCAGGGGGCTAGGTTTCTCCTTCCTTTATTTAAAAATAAAATAAGAGTCCTAAGTCTATATTTAGAAAGATATCAAGATGTCAGTGAAGTCACTGAACCTAGCAGTGGCCCAATGCCTTCCATTTGTGGTGACATTGATTTTTAATAAAAGAGGCATATAGAATTCAGAGTGACATTGATGAAAGAGTTCTCCTAGAATTGAGATGATGGATAATTGCTATTTCTTCTTCTACATTCTACTATTTTTCTCCATGACTCTTGACTTTTCTTTATTATGCTATGAATTATTTTATGTTTTTAAAAACATATTTAAAAACATTATTCTAAGATGGTTCCATAAGATTCACCAGAACACTTAAGGGGTACCAGGATACAAAGAAATTCTTCAGTTTAGGGAATTCCTGGTGTGAGAATTTGTCGATGCAACTCTGTAACTAACCTCCATTTGTAGATTTCTTGCCCATTTTTTGTGTCACAGATCCCTTTGGCAGTCTGAAGCCAAAGAACTCTTTCTCAGAATAAGATTTTTAAATGTATGAAGGAAAATACATTGGATTAAAAAAGGAAGCTAGTTGGATCAATTCACAACTCCACCAGCAGTGTATTAATGTCCCAACTTTGCCACATCACTTCTAACATTCATTACTTTCCTTTGCTGTCCTGTTAGCCAATCTGCTAGGTATGAGGTGGTATCTCGGAGTTTTTTTTTGTTTTTTTTTGATTTGCATCTCTCTGATTATAAGAGATTTAGAACACTTTTCATGTGTTTATTAATAGTTTTGATTTCTTTAACTGAAAATATCCTATTCATGTCCCTTGCCCATTTATCAAATGGAGAATGGCTTCATTTTTTGTACAATTGATTTAGCTCTTTGTAGATTTGAGTACTTAGACCTTTGTCAGAGGTTTTTGTTATGAAGATTGTTTCCCAATTTGTTGCTTCCCTTCTAATTTTTGTTGCATTGGTTTTGTCTGTACAAAATCCTTTTAATTTAATTCAATCAAAATTATTTATTTTACATTTTGTGATTTTTTAAAACTCCTTCTTGATCTTAAAATCTTTCTTTTCCCAAAGGTCTGACATGTATACTATTCTGTGTTCACCTAATTTACTTATAGTTTCCTTCTTTATATTTAGGTCATTCACCCATTCTGGATGGCAATTTGGAACTATGCCCAAAGGGTTTTAAAAGACTGTCTGCCCTTTGATCCAGCCATAGCACTGCTGGGTTTGTACCCCAAAGAGATAATAAGGAAAAAGACTTGTACAAAATTATTCATAGCTGCATTCTTTGTGGTGGCAAAAAATTGGAAAATGAGGGGATGCCCTTCAATTGGGGAATGGCTGAACAAACTGTGGTATATGTTGGTGATGGAATACTATTGTGCTCAAAGAAATAATGAACTTGAGGAATTCCATGTGAACTGAAATGACCTCCAGGAATTGATGCAGAGTGAAAGGAGCAGAACTAGGGGAACAAAGTACACAGAGACTGATACACTGTGGTACAATCGAATGTAATGGACTTCTTTTCTAGCAGCAATGCAATGATTCAGGACAATTTTGAGGGACTTATGAGAAAGAACACAATCCACATTGAGAGAAAAACTGTGGGAATAGAAATACAGAAGAAAAACAACTGCTTGATTACATGGGTTGAGGGGATATGGTTGGGGATGTAGACTCTAAATGAACATCCTAATGCAAACACCAACAACATGGAAATAGGTTCTGATCAAGGACACATGTAAATACCCAGTGAAATTGTGCTTCAGCTACAGAAGGGTGAGTGGAGGGGAGGGAGGGAAATAATATGATTCTTGTAACCAAAGAATGATGTTATAAGTTGACAAAATAAAATTAAAATTGTAAAAAAATAAAAAAATAAAAGGGGAACTAGTTATGTTGAAATACATTTATCTAAATAATAATACCAATAAAATCCTGAAAAAAACATATTCATAGTCCCCAGGTTAAAAACCTCTGATTCTTAACATTAAAGATTTTAACAGTCTTAGAGAATTGCCTGAGCTACTAAGAAATTAAATGACGTGCCCATGATCACAGAGCTAATATGTCAGAGGAGGAACTTGAACTTTCATTTTCTTAAGTTCAAAGCCATCCTTTGACACTTACTAGTATGACCCTGGGTTAAGTTTGCCTCAGTTTCCTTATCTATAAAATGAACTGGAGAAGGAAATGGCAAAACATTCTAATATCTTTGCCAAGAAAATCCCAAATGGGGTCACAAAGAGTTAGATATATCTGAAGAGACAGAAAGATATCAAAAATAAAGTAAGTGGGGATTTTCTTAAGAACTATTATATATAATATAAAGTTATATTTATATTTATGTGTGTGTATATATATATGTATATATATATTTACAGACACAGACACAGACACACATGATATAATGTCCCTGCTATGTTTTTTAGTTCTCCATGGAAGCGAGGGTATTATAAATTTTGGTTCTCTGGGAAAGATGATGTAGGTAGAAAGGTATCTGAGAGTCTTAAGCCACAGTTGTATGGCCAGAAAGCTAATAGGACCAGCGAGAGAGGGTGAGAAAGGTCAGACTTAGCTCTTGGGTATAGAAGCTGAGGGCTATCCAAGATGACCTGTATAACTTATACCAAGAAATGTTTTCCGTGACATTATTGATGTTGGTGGTAGGTGTTTCCCAGAGTGTGGTCACTGATTCAGACTCACTCAGGTCATTGCCAATTCATATTATTTCTCCCATGGGGCTGATTGGCTCATGCTTTTGCTGGGCTCATTTCAGGGCTACTCAGAGCATGAGTTCACTTCATTCTGAGAGGTGGTAAGTTGAAACATCCAGGGCATTCTGGAGATAAGAAATCTAAAAAGTCTGTGAATATAGCCAAGAAATGAAAACTCATCTGCAGAAGGACTCTTGAGGAGGGGGTGGAGGAGAAGTAGGTAAGATGTGCATAGAAAAGAAGTGGGCTTTTGTCCAGATGCCTGTGAGTAGCTGGGAGTAGTACCTAGTCTATCAAATATTGAAACAGTCTGAATATTATGCCTTACATCCAGAGCCATTCTGTGTTCAGGGTGCTTACATATATTATCTTAGTTGTTCTTTAATGTTACAGGGACCTTTGGGTATCTTTGAGATCCTTTCAGTGGGTCCATGAAATCAAAATTATTTTCATCATAATTTTTGTTGTTCAGTTCTTTCATAATAATATTAAGATGTTAATTTCTAATATGGTAGATATTGATAGATATAACTTAAGACTTATAACCTATAAGACTTTGTGGTCTTCAATAATTTTGAGGAGTATAAAAGAGTCCTGAGACCAAAAGATTTGCTAACTACTACATTATATATATATATATATATATTTTTTTTTATTCTTTTAAAATTTTATTTAATTGATTAAGAAAAAATTTCCATGGACACATGATTCATGTTCTTTCCCTCCCCTCCTCCTACTTTCATAGTCAAAGCACAATTCCACTGGGTTTTACATGTGCCATTGATCAAGAACTATTTCCATATTACTGATATTTGCATTAGGGTGATCCTTTAGAGTCTATATCCCTAGTCATCCCCATCAACCCATGTGATCAAGTAGTTGTTTCCCTTCTGTGTTTCTACTCCCACAGTTCTTCCTCTGGATGTGGATAGTGTTCTTTCTCATAAGTCTCTCAGAATTGTCCTGAATCATTGCATTGCTGCTAGGAGAGAAGTCCATTACATTCGATTGTGCCACAGTGTATCAATCTCCGTTTACAATGTTCTCCTGGTTCGGCTCCTTTCACTCTGCATCAATTCCTGGAGGTCATTCCAGTTCACATGGACTTCCTCAAGTTCATTATTTCTTTGAGCACAATAGTATTCCATCACCAACATATTCCACAATTAGTCCAGCCATTCCCCAATCGAAGGGTAACCCCTCATTTTCCAATTTTTTGCCACCACAAAGAGCACAACTATGAATAATTTTGTATAAGTCTTTTTCCTTATGATCTCTTTGGGGTATAAACTCAGCAGTGCTATGGCCTGGCTTTTAAAGCCCTTTGGGCATAGTTCCAAATTGCCATCCAGAATGGTTACATTATATTTTTCAACTGTCATGGGGACTTTCTGAGGCATCAGGGGAAAATATTGACCATTTCATTTTACAGATGAAGAAACTGAGTTTCAATGAGACTCTGAAATTTGTTATTGGTATGATTTGTCTGACTATATTATCCCTTTGGGCCTCAGTTTCCTCATCTACAAAATAAGGAGTCTAGATTATCCTCATTGGCTCTAAAATTCTATGATTTGTCTAAATTTGTGTAGCTTGTAATTGAGGATTCCAGAATTTGAACCTATCTTCTGACTCTGAATATAATAAATATTCTTTCTGTCATCTCTTTGTCAGTCAATCCCTGGTTGAGAAATGAGGACAGAATACCAGAAGATGGATTTAAAGGTAACTCATGGAAAGGGTTCTTAACCTAGGTCTGTCAACTTTATTCTGAATGTATGTTTTGATAATTTTATTTTAGTATATTTGGTTTTATTATTTTATTGATTTTATTATATGTATTTAAAAATAGAATTCTAAGAAAGGTTTCATAATCTTCACCAGAACATTCAAGGGGTACTAGGACACAGAAAAAACCTAAGAACCCCTGTTCTAGGGAAAGATTACAAGTGAATTCTATTTTTAAAAAGAATTCTTTACTAATAAAATTAAAGAAATATAAAAATCTAAATATTAATTTAATAATAAAAAAATCAATTAATTAAAGAACAATTTCTTTTTTATTAGGAGCTAAATAGCTGATGTACTTTCAGCACTAGAATTCTATCATTCTAGACTTATTTGCATTCATACTGAGTAAGTGAAGAGGCCAGAGTTTTGTCCTCCAGAACTCAATGGATGAATTCCATCTGGGAAGAAAACTAGCAAGTGAAGAATTTGTTCAAGCCTGTCATTTAGCTACCAAATGAAAAGATTTTCCTCCAACCCAACACCCAGAAGGTAAACTTGGGCTTATGTTTCTCAAGAGGAGGCTAAATGTCATTCATGGAATTTGTCTGGAAATGACAAGGACAAAAATGTCTCCTGAGTTTTCAGCTGGAGAAATTGAGAAGCCAGAGTTTTCTTTCCGGAGGAGTCAATGTGCCAATGGTTTAAAGGGCAGCTCTGTCCATCACTCTCCTGGTCACAGTCTGCCATCTCTCTACTCTGGGACTGGTACCAGCAAAAAACAAAACAAAAACAAAAATGGCACAAGTATTTTTTGTTTTATAGAATTAATTTGTTTATAAAGAGAAATATTCATTTTTTTCTTTTTTGGTAAAATGGTTTCAAATGCATGAGGGGTGCTGGATATTTATATAAAGCCTTTAGCAAATCCTTTTGGTAACTTAATATTCACTCCCTAATTTCTCTCTTGTATAACCAATTTATCTCTTGCGTAGAGGAGAGGAGTTTGGATTAGATGATTTCTACATTCCTTTCCAACTTGAAGATGGTATAATCCTTGCTTCATTCTGCATTTCTGTATATCGAGTTTGCTTAAAGTAAGGTTCTTTGGTACTGGATTCAGCCTGAGTATGGAGCAATTCAGCCTGTCAACATCCAAAGCCATTTGTCCTGGACTGATTGGAACCTATCAGATTATTGGCAGTAAAGAGACTGCTGAAATAGCACCTGCTTCAGTGCCAGACCTGCTTCCTTGTGTCATCTCTGACTCAGACCCTCTCAGATTTCTGACAATTATATTTATTCTCTTGATTGTGGACATGATTTGGCCATGTGGTTGTTGGACTGGGCTTGACATAGGCTCAGCTTGGTTAGCAGGACTGTAATCATTGAACTTGAAGGAACAAACACACAGGACCTTCAGGTTGGGTTTCCACGTTGCCCATTGACACCCTCCTCAGAATATGCTAAGAAAGTAGATTTTAGAAGCTTTGGCTTTTAGACGTGGCAGGAACCTTGGAAATCATCTAACCCGACTCCTTCATTTACAGCTGTGGACATGGAGGCGAAGAAAAGATGGCCATGGAAAAACAAGGACTAATGTCTAGATTTCTTGATTCTCAGTCTGATACTTTTTCTGAATAGTGGATAGAATGATGGATCTGGAGTCCCAGGAAGACTCTAAATATCATATTTGTTAACTGTATAACTGAGAAGTCAACTCTCAGCCTCATTTTCCTCATCTATAAAATGAGGCTAAGAATACTACCTGTCACCACAAAATTATTTTGATGGTGAGATTACATGTAAAGGGCTCCACAAACCTTAAGATGCTTTATAAATGCTAAGTTATAATTATTATTATTATTATTATCACCATTATCAATATTATTATATTATTGGGCAAGAGGAGAGACATAGTTTACAAAATGTCCTCTTTATCAGTCATATCCGTGATTGAATATCAGAGTTCTGGTGAGATTCAGGGGCCCCTGAGAGTTCAGAAAGGACTTTTTAAGTAACTCTAGAACTACTCATTGGGAGGATTAATGTTGATGATCCAACAATGTCTATGCCACAGCTGGAACAAGGAATGAACAAGCCAGGCAATTGCTTGAGATAGACACAGCAGACAGAGGAAAGGGAAGGCGGGCAGCCAATAAGGGACATTTAAAATATGACTTTTTGTAATTGCACAGATTTTTAATGGCAAAAAATTCCCCACTGCATGGCATGTATATATCTATTTTGTGATAAGTCAAGTTAGATATGCTATAGTGAAGACTCAAAACAGCCCTAGGGACCGTAAGGCACAGGGGGCACCATTTTCAATCTTTGCCTTAGGCACATAAATGCCTTCTCTTGGCTCCAGTTGAGATTTTTCCTTCTGATGTGAACTGATTTATTATATTTAATAAAACTTCCACTGACGTCTTTTCCAATGCCTCATTGTGGCAGAGAGGTGACCCTGTACTCTTGCCCACAAAGCATAAACCCTGGCAGGTCCTACTAAACTGGGAAGGCTTCAAGCTTAGGTCTAGTGAATGACTTGGTAATTTTTTATTTTTGGTCCAAGAACCAGCCTAACTCAGACATTAGGTGGTTGGTTACCACAATGAATTTTTTTTAGCTTTCACAACTCATAACTATTACCTAACAAGGCACGGAGTTGTTGTGCTCTCAGTTGGAAGAGGGAATTTTTACATGGGTATAATCATAGATCCCTGAAATATTTAATGCAAATGAGAAAACCAATCAATCAACAAACACGTATTGAGTGCTTACTATATGCCAGGCACTGTTCTATTATTGGTAAGCTTCAAAGTTGGGAGGGACAAGGCAGAGTAGAGAATGGCAGAAATCATAAAATCATGGATTTGGAGCTTGCAGGAACCTTAGAGAGCAAATTCAGCTCTTTCAAGTGTCTCACAGATGAGACACAGTTTAGGTGCAGTGATTTGCCTAAGATTATGTAGCCATTAAGTAATAAAGCTAGAATTTGAACCCAGGTCTCCTAACTCAAATTCCAGTATGATTCTCACTCCAGCACTCTAATGGCTAAGCCAACACAATACCATTCTTCCTACTAATTCTGGGGAGGAGTTTTCCTAGCACATGAGTTATTAGCCTTTGTGTTATGGACCCTTTTGGAAATCCAGTAAAGCCTATTGGCCAGAGTAATGCTTTGAAAGCCATTTTGATTTAAATGCATAAAAGACATAGGATTACAAAGGAAGCAAATGTATTGAAATAAAGTTATTAAAATATTTTAGTTCATGGACTCTAGATTAAAAATCCCTATTCTAGGAGCAATGGTGGAATTGATAGGTTTTGCTCCCCTCTTCCCCAATCCCTCCACCTCCAAAAGAACTTTGGACTAACTTTAAGGGGCTCACAGACTGGGAAAAATCTTAGAAAGCACTGCTTTGGCACACTATGAATGCCAGACACTATTTCCAGACTGCTTTTACAGCACGTGTGATGGGGTCCCCAAGGTCCTTGGTTTTTCTCATCTGTTGAAGACATATTTTTCATTCAGCCACATTCACAGAACAAGATTTATTATCCTTTGTGCCCAGCCTTCTGTTAAGCATTGAAGAAGATGAAAGAACTGTAAGTCATGTTTCCTTTCCCTAAGGAGGTGACAGTCTAGGGGGGAGCCAAGACCTGAGACCAAGTGGCATCTCCAAAGTGATGGCCATGACACCGGGCACTAAACTCTAGGTACTGCATTAGCAGTCCAGACCTTTGGAGTTCAGAAGACTCAAGAGGTCATTTTGGACTGGGATGCTTGAGGAAAGCTTCTTCCTTATGTAGGAAGCAGAACCTGAGCTGGACTTGGAAGAGTCAGGGAAGATGTGTCACTTGGCATTTATTAAGTTCACATGATGTGTCTGGCCTCAGATACTTCCTAGCTGTGTGACTCTTGGCAAATCATTTAACCTTTGATTGCATGACAAAAGAGTCTACTGGATTCATTGGAGAAGGAAATGGCAAACATTCCAGCATCTTGGGAAGAAAACCCCATGGAAAGCCATAGTCTATGGGTCATAAAAAATAGGATATGACAAGTGACAGAACAATTATATTTATATATATGTATGTTTTATAGAATAATAAATGCAAATTATTATATTCATATACAACTAATTTATATATTAATAAATATAAATAATATCAATTCTATTATCTATCATAATATAAAACATACATTTATACATTAATGCATATAAATATAATATTGTCTGTTTTATTATTATGTAATATGATATAAATATATTTATATATGGACACATGTATAAATATGCTATATATTCATACACAAAATAATATATAAATTATAAATAATATAATAAATATTATATCACACACACACACACACACACATATATATACACACATATACAGAAGTATCTTTCCCACATTGTGACATTCCCTATTAGGTTTTGATAAATCATGGTTGGCATAAAAAATTAAATAGGAATTTTTGGGAAGTTTCATGGAAGCCACAGATAACACATGCAGGCTAGTGGACAACACAGAAAAAGTTTAGAAACTATGTAGCTGAGGTAGTTAGATGGCTCAGTGGATGGAGAGCCAAGCCTAGAGATGGGGAGGAGGGGGTCCTGGGTCAAATCCAACCTCAGATATTTCCTACCTGTGTGATCCTGGTCAAGTCACTTGACCCCCATTGCCTAGCCCTTACCACTCTTCTGCCTTGGAACCAATACACAGTATTAATTCTAAGATGGAAGATAAGGGTTTAAAAAAAACACTATATAGCCTGTGACCAAATACTTAGCCCAGATTTTACAATAATGTATTGTAAATACCCCATAAAATAAAAAGTAAAAATTTGGATTTCTCTGGTACAAAGAGAAGACCAAAAATTCTCCCAAATTTTCCATATCACAGAGGTTCTGTGCTCCTATACCTGCAATGTGGAAGGTATACTTGTATTTATATATATGTATATACATATATATATATACATACATACACATATGTGCGTGTGTAGATGTATATATTATATGTAACATAAGCATACATATATGATTTTATATGTGTGTGTATATATATATATATATATATATATATATAGAGAGAGAGAGAGAGAGAGAGAGAGAGATACCCACTGAGACAAAGACAGACAACTGATCATATGTCTCTGGCACAAGCATTATCGCAAAATCACAGAATCTGAGAGTTAAAAGTTACCTCCACATCATTCAAGTCAACCCTTCCCTCTATGCGATATTCTATAAAAAACATTAAACAAGTGATCATCTGGTCTTTGGCTGATGCTATTTCCTTCCTACCTCTTAAGGTAGGCCATTTGACATTTTTTTTGTCCTATTAATGACTATTATTTGGTCTGAATATAATTCAATTAATTCTCAGTTCTTATACTATATTAAGATATTGAATTAACAAGACAAACATGAGGAAATAGAATAGAGATAAATATAAAGGCATATACTTGAATTGAAAACTTCACAAAATGGCAGTTACATCAGAGGCCACCTGCAAAACAAAAACAAGGATTCTAGGGTGTGGTTTTTTAACCTTTTTGATTTTTTTTTTAAAACCCTTACCTTTCATCTTAAAACCAAAACTGTATTGGTTCCAAGGCAGAAGAGTGGTAAGGGCTGGGCAATGGGGTTAAGTGATTTGCCCAGGCTCACATAGCTAAGTGTCTGAGGCCATATTTGAACCCAGGACCTCTTTAGACTTGGTTCTCATTCCACCGAACCACCTAGTTGCCCCTTACTCATTTGCCTTTCAGTATCTCTAATTGTTAATTAGTGTCTTCTCTTTTATCAAGTCTAAATTTGCTTCTTTCAACTAGTTCTGACCTTTGGGGCCAAGCAGAACAAGTCTAACCTCTCTTCAGATATTTGAAGGAGACTTTTATGTCCCTTGATGTCTTCTCCAAGGTAACTCAACCAGTCCTTACATGGCAGGATTTAGAGGTGCACCACCATCTTGGTTGCTCTTCCCCAGACACTTGTCAGCTTAGTGATGTCCACCTTAAAGTATGGTTCCCAGAACAGGACATTGTACTTCAGTTGGGACCTAACCAAGACAGGGTTACCTCCCCAGTCCTAGATATTGGGCATCTCTCATTGATGTCTATGATTGTATTTATTTGTAAAAAATTTTGACTGCCACATTTTACTGTTGATGGATGTTGAAGTTACGGTCCATTAACCACCCACTATCTTTTTGGATAAACTTCTGGATTATAATTGGTAGCATAGTCATTTGCACATTTGTCTTCTCCATTATGGGATTCTCCATTGAGGATGGAGATGACAATTTTAGTTTTTGTATCCTGAGCATCTAACACTTCTTTATGATGAATTGTATATTGTAGGTGTGACATTTGGCTGTAAAGAAGGGGTGGAACTAATAAATTGTAAAGTACCTTGGCTGTCAGCCTTAGAGTTATTTATTTTGTTTTGTAGCAGTAGGGGCTGGGATATCGAAGGTTTTGTTTTGTTTTTAATAGGAAGGTAATTAGATTAGACCTGTACATTAGGTAGAGCACAATGATGCCAGAGTGAAGAATCAAATGAAGAGGAAGAAGAGAGACAGAATGATTACTTATGAAGCTGTTTCATTTTAGTTCAGAACAGGTGTTCTAGATTGTGCTCTAAAATGATTATAGAAGAATATCTAGGATGGTAGAGTCTTCATTACTATAAAATGAGGCTAACAGAACCTATTTCACAAGGCTGTAGGGAGGATAAAACAAGATAATATTTTAAAAGTTCTTAGTGCTCTTAATATTAATATATCTTCCTCCCTTCTTCTTTCCCTTCTTCCCTCCTCTCTCTCTCCCTCCATCCTTCTTTTCCTTTCTTCTCTCCTTTCTTTTCTTCCTCCATCCCTGCTAGCCCTTACTGTATATTGGAACCAATATACAATATTGATTCTAAGATGGAAAAAAATACTTACAGTAGACATAGAGGTCACAGGTAGTTACATGATATAACATGACATATCAGAGATCCATTCAGGACACTAACAGAAGGCACCGATTTTATTTTCTATTTAATAATGCTGCTGCTGGTGGTATATTTATAGTGCTTTAAAGTTTGCAAAGTACTTTACAAATATTATTTCATTTTAGCTTCATAACAATCCTGAGGGGTAGATGCTATTATTATCCCCACTTTGCAGTTGAGAAAACTCAGGCAGAGAGAAATTAAGGGACTTGCCCAGGATCACACAAATAGGAGGTGCCCAAGACCAGATTTGGGCTCAGGTTTTCCTGTCTCTAAGTCTAGGGTTCTAGCCACACTTCTGATGATCTGAAAGCATCATATGTCAACTTGGTCACTGGATGGTTACCCCTGATACTTCTATGCCACCAGCTTCCATATATACCCTGTTATCTCTAGTAGCCAGGTGGCACAGAGAATAGAGCACCCAGTCTGGAGTCAGAAAAACCTGGATTTAAATCTGGCCTCAGTTACTTACTAGTTGTGTGACCCTGGGCAAATCGCTTCACCCTGTTTGCCTCAGTTTCCTTATCTGTAAAATGAGCTGGAGAAAGAAATGATAAAGCAGTTACAATACCTTTGCCAAGAAAACCCCAAATGGGGTCAGGAAGAGTCAGACAGGTTCTGAACCACAAGAGTTAGAATCTGAATGCTAGAGGAGTGAGTGGTGCTAGCAACGAATGTTAGAGGTTCATGCAGAAGGAGAAATCACTGTAGAATGGAGTACTTAGAAGAAGGTTTTACAGAGGAAAGGAGCTCATATGCTTGGGGTCCTGATGGGAAGGACACAGTGGAAACTCAGGCAGAGTCACTTTCTTAGTTGCTGCTGCCCTTTAAAAAAGCCTAATGCTGCTTCCTTTCAGCCCTGAGGGCCTCCGGCTCACTGGGCCAAATAGGCCACGGAGAAATGGTGCCAACCCCTTCCCCCCAGAAGTCAGATGCCTGCCTCTCTCTGGCAGCACAACCAAGGTCGCCCCCTGCTCCATGCCCTGCCCTTGCCAGAAAACGTGATATTGGGGGAGCAGCCGACATCTTCTTCCCTTTGCTAGAGAGTGACAAGAGAGGTGTGTGGAAAGGATGAGAGATATGATGGATGGAGGCAGAGTTAGGGTAAATAAAAGATTTTTTGAGGGCAGAGGAGGAAGACAGGGAAAGGTGAAGAGATACCCAGCTCTGCACTGGGCAGTAGATTCATAGTATAAATTTGGCTTGGGAAATGCAAATATTTCTAATGAGGGAGGCTGGATTGAATGAGGCTTGGCTGAGGGATGGTATTTCTCTTGGGTTAAATGCTGATGAAGCTGTTTTGCAAAACCAGAAGAGGAGAAGAAGGAGGTCCTCTTTTAGAAAGAAACAAAACATAGAGCTGCATCAGTGGCTTCGGGGTATGGCCATTAGGAAAGGTATCAAAGCTGGAAAGCTAGAAAATATAAAAAGAAAGACAGCTCACAGGAGCTGGTGAAAAGTTGTATAACTCAGAAAGCTAGAGATAGAGATTGGTTTGGCTATATATTTCTAAATGGAAGGCAAGGATGGAATCGTTATGCCCATTGAGGTCTGGGTCACTTTGGAGAGACCAGCTTCTAGCTAGAACTGGGAGTCAGACCTGGGATCCATCAGGAAAGACCTTTGCTTACTTGGTGATTAAGAAAGTTGGGAGAGAAATGCCTTTAATCTTCCTTCCTTCCTAGTAAAAGATTGAAAGACTCAACTCCTGATGAGGATACAGGATTGAGCTGGTGGATGGGAGGGATCAGTTGTGTCCCCTAAGACACAAGAATGTATAAGAATGAGAGTTGCAGAAAAGTAACTAAATAGCTTTGGTAGAGCCCTCTACTATACCTCTACCAAAAGCTATTTAGTTACTTGCTCTACCAAAAGCTATTTAGTTACTTTTCTGCAACTCTCATTCTTAGACATTCTTGTGTCTTAGGGGATACAACTGAACAACAACAAATTTTAAAATTTGTTGTTCAGTTGTGTCCCCATTTGGGGTTGCAAAGATACTGGAACTGTTTGCTATTTTTTTCTTCATCTCATTTTACAGATGAGGAAACTGAGGCATACAAGATTAAATGACTTATCCAAGGTCACCCAGAGAATAAGGGTCTGAGTCTCGATTTGAATTCAGGTCTTCCTGACTCCTAGCCCAGTGCTCTATCTACTGTGCCATATTTGCCTAGATCACAAAGCCAGAATAGCTGGGTCCTGCTTAGTGAGAACTAATTGCCCTGAAGTGGTAGCATCATTAGAATTCACACTGCCTGTTTCCATCTACTGGAATCAATTACCATATTTTAAATAATCATAACCTTGAAAGTATGAATTTGAATACATGTGACCACTTTAGAAGATTCATTGTTTACAATAACTGGGATTTGTTTGGGAGAGGTGAATTTTGAACCCAGTTCTTTATGGCTTTGAGGCTGCCTCTCCATTTAGAACTTTATCTTGCTCTCTGAATTGACTGGATGGTTTCATGGCTTAAATGAATGAGTTATGTTAAATTCGTCCTCCTTCCTTCCTTCCTTCCTTCCTTCCTTCCTTCCTTCCTTCCTTCCTTCCTTCCTTCCTTCCTTCCTTCCTTCCTTCCTTCCTTCCTTCCTTCCTTCCTTCCTTCCTTCCTTCCTTCCTTCCTTCCTTCCTTCCTTCCTTCCTTCCTTCCTTCCTTCCTTCCTTCCTTCTTTCTTTCCTTCCTTCCTTTCCTCCTTCCTTCCCTTCCTTCCTTCCTTCCTTCCTCCCTCCCTCCCTCCCTCCTTCCCTCCCTCCCTTTCTTCTCCATCAGAAATGCACCAATTATATTGTCTACAAAGATTCATATGACTGTTTCTGCCTTAAAGAAATTTACAGTCTTTCTGGGGAATGTGGGTAGGTGGATCAGAGAGAAGAAATAAAAAGTATGTCCTAAGAATCCTTTAAACTTATTCAGTAAAATGACAATATTTGAATAGTCTCACAGCACATTGCTGTGCTAGAGAGACACAAGCAGTAGAGGAATGACTCAAGGAGGATGGTTAATAGGTCATAGCATCATAGAATGTTTAGAATTGGGAGTGAGCCCAGAAATATATAATCTAGTGTAACCTCTCCCTTTTATAGATGAAGAAAAAGAAGCTCAGAGATCACATAGTTAATTAGTAGGTGAGTCATACTGTAGAATCCCAGAATATTGGAGCTGGGCAGGACCTTTGATATCATCTAGTCTAACTCCCTCATTTTACAGATGAAGAAATTGAGGGCTAGAGAAATAAAGTGACTTGCCCAAGACCACAATGTAGTAAATAGCAGACAACCAAAGTGATTTTATGGATAATTATGGGAGGCACAATTCCTCAGTTTTCCTTCAAATTATCCTGATCATTACCTCAAACTGATCTGGCAAATGGATCATGTTCTTTCTGCCTCTTGTCTCTACATCCAAAGGCTTTGATTTAAAAGTTAGGACAGACAGAAGGGAAGACTGGGAAGGAGGAGCACTGTCAATTTATGCTACTTCCCATAGTACTGGGATACTAAAGATAAACTTTTTGTTGTCATGTTATATTCAGTCATGTCCAACTCTTCATGGCCCCATTTGGGGTTTTCTTGGCAAAGATACTGGAGTAGTTTACCATTTCTTTCACTAGCTCTTTTTTATAAATGAGGAAATTGACACTATTATGTGAATTGACCATGGTCCCATAGTTAGTAAGTGCTTGTGGCCAGATGTGAAGTCAAGTCTTCCTGATTCCAGGGCTCTGTCCATTGATCCACCTAGCTGACCCTTAATCAGAGAGGTTAAGAATCTTCAAAATTTTATATAGAGAACTAATGTATAGCTGGAGCTGGAGCCTGGGTGATCAGAAACCCTGAAAATCCATTGTACCACCTGATACCTCTGTTGAGTTTACTCAAGCTATTCTCAAAATTTTATTCCATCCTCTTTACCACTTGGTATCTCTCCATGTCCTTTAAAGCCTATCTTAAATAGTACCTTGCCATGAAGCCTACTTATGAGTCATATGTTATCTTGTGTTTTAACTTACACTTATATAGGATATCAAGATCTGCAAAATGCCTTATAACCATGGAATCATTTGATTCAGGAATCTCCTTTTTACAGATTAGGAAACTCAGGCTCCAGGAGATTAAGTGATAAATTGCTTAACTTTATATCTCTTCTAGCACTTGTTCCTTTGACAGTAAGTGCTTAGAAAATGTTTATTATATTGTATTAATTCCCAATCTAATGTTCTTCCAATATACCATGCACATGACACATGTGGGTGTTAGACCTCCAAATATTACCTTGAATATCTCAAGATCTCTGATGTTTTATGACCTTGGCTTAATTTCCAGCTTTCAGCCTTTCGATGATCAAGATATTAATTTTCTCCCTCCCCCTGTTCTTATTATTAGAGTCTTTTGTTTTTATATCATCTTCATTTCTCAGGATATCTGTCCCCTTTTCCTACTCAACAAATCTTCTTTGGTAGCAAAGACTCAAAAAATACAACAAAAACTAGTTTAGCAAAACCAACCTATACGTAAACCACAATTGATAGCATATGTACTATCCTCACCAATGAATAACTTAAAAGGTGGGTTTAGGGCTTAGTTCATGGAATTTTAATTTAGTTCTTTTGTCCTTATTTTTCCTGACTCTTTTGTTGTTGTCATTGTTATCCTATTTGGGGTTTTCTTGACAGAGATATTTGAATGATTTGCCATTTCCTTCTCCTGCTCATTTTACAGATGAGGAAACAGAGGCCAACCAGGTAAAGTGACTTGCCCAGCCAGATTTGAATTCAGAAAGATGAGCCTTCCTGATTTCAGTACTGACATTCTATCCACTACCACTCAGCTGCCCTGACTCTTTAAGTTTTCCCCTTAAACCTTTATTTCCTTTGATTTGTTTCATTCCTTGCTGATACTTTTTTGTTCTTTGTTTAATTCCTTAGTTATTTCCTTAAAAAATAGTAGTCTATAAAAGTGAGGGATTGATTTCATTTTTTTAGCCTTTTATTATTAATTGCATTTGTTTATCTTTCTTACTTTTAAAGTGGCTGCAAGTCTAATAGACTGCACTCCCTCTTCAGTTTTGTGGATGTGTGTGTGTGTGTGTGTGTGTGTGTGTGTGTGTGTTTGTGTATACACATGTGTTTGTGTTTCGAAACTACCTTAAATGCTCCTCTTTTGTGGAAGGTCCAACTTGTTTGTTGATGGCTAGACTCAGTTTCTCAGAATATTTTGAGCTATAGTTTTAGTATCTTTGCTTTGGGGAGTATCATTTTCCATTATCTTCTTCATTTTTTTTAATGATGATAGAATAATCCTACTCAAATCTTAACCCTCCTTATTTTGAATTGGTTTCCTTCATAGTTAAAACTCACTGGTTGATTGCAAAAAATATTGTTATTTGTTACTGAAATTTTACAGGATCTGTGGGTTCATTCAACCAGTAGTTAACTAGACATTTTCAAAAGTTCTTAGCAGTATTCTTATGTTGCCTCCTATTATATTATTTTCATATATTAAAATTTTATCACATAATTCTTAGAGACCCATGATTTTTATGTTATTTATGCTCATACTATATTTCAGATCAATCATATTGGCTAGTATAGAATTTCTGTGCTTTTTAAAAGTTATTACCTTTTGTTTTTCTTCAAACAAATTTTCTTTTACTTCTGTATTTTTTCTCCTGGAGTCTGTTTCTATCCAAAGAAACATTTTTGGAGTGGAAACTATTCATTTTCCACCTGACAAAAGCAAAGCAAACCATTCATTTTTAATTCACTTCAACAAGAAAATGAGTGTACTATTAAGTGTTGATGACATTGAGCTATAAGTCTGGTGACCTGGATTCTAGACTCATCTTTACTACTAACTTGTTATCTTTATCTTAACCGGGCTTCGGTTTCCTTATATATAAGAAGAGGAAATTGGACTAGATAACATCTACTACTTTTTCCAGCTCTAACATTTTGTGACTATAATTGCTACTGATTGCTATTGTGATTGCTATCTAGGACAAATCACTTAACCTCTCTGGGCTTCATTTCCTTCATCAATAAGGTGAGTGGGTCAGATTAGATGATCTGTAAGTTTCCTTTCAGCTCTACAATTCTATTGTGATAAGACTCTTCCCGTTGAAAATGGAAAGTTATGAATTTTGGAAGCCTTCTGAGAAGACTAAACATCTGTTGAATAGCTAACCATTGTCCATATTCCTAAGCACATTTTCCTGCTCCTCTCTCATTTTCCCTGAAGAAATAGTATGGTGGGGCAGAAAGAATGGTGATAGTTAGGAGAACTTTTGAATCTTGTCTTTTATAATTAACAGCTGGGTTATGTTAGCAGTGGTTTGGCGGTGCTTGTGTTGTGCTAGTAGATTGCATAGGTAAGCAGAGTTTTCAAAGTTTTCAAAGTTATCACTCTTACTCAAGTTCACTCTTGTATAGGCCAAATTCTTCCTTTCTAGGCAATCTGTTGGCTCCTCCCCTGCAGGAGCAATGGTTTTCCTTTTAAATTGGGCCACAGGAAACAAAAGAAAGAAAAATGGCAATGGCCCCACCTCCCAATGCCAGCTAGTTAGTCATAGCTTTCCCTAGCCAAGGCTTTTTCTGTATCTTTTGACATAACCTTGTGGTACTGGTTGTTTTTGTTTTTAAGGTGATTAATTGTGTTCATTGTATTCCTAATGTTGGACCAGCCTTGCATAAATCCAACTGCTGACTCATTGCCTAGAGAGAGAGAGTTCCCAATAGAAGAAGTATTCTCTTTCTGCTTTGGGTAGTTATAAAAAAAAGAAATCATTCTCTTTCTATACTTTTCAGACCCCAGCCAGAAACAGCTCTAATAGAAATATCCCAGAGTTGTAAAATATATTCCTGTCCAATGGGTATTCTGGGTATTCCCTTGCCCCCCACCATTGTATTTGAGCAGACACACATCAATCAGGGACACAATTTATTTTTAGTAATTAGTATTAGTAAATTAAGTTAATACTTTATCATTTAAGAGACAAAAGTATGTAGATGATCAAACCTTAAAAAAAAAGAAAGATATGTTTTTGGTAATAGATACATGCTTTCTGAAATTTCAGAAACCATAGATTTCAGTTACACAGCATCCATCCTAATCCATTCATTGATTCCCTCAAACAACTTCAAACCCAGAATTTGGGACTGAGTTTTTCCTGGCTGGTGTTGGCTCTGGGACTTTTTTTCCTTCAGTGTTTGCTGTGACCATTGGTTCAAGCAGTCTCAGGTTAGGGGTGGGACATTCCCACTGATGTTTGTTATTCTGGGTCATCAAGTTCTCTGGTTTCTGCTATCTTCATCTCTTACTGTGAGGGGGGCTGGTCAGTTGGTTAAAGGCCAACCATACAGGGTCAGGCCAGCTCCCTTGTATCACTAGGAGAGCCTTGTGAGACCTGGCTAGTAAGTTACCTGTCTGGTGTGAACTCTTTTCAAGGGGGATTGTATAATTGTTTTAGGGATTGCAACACCCTCCTGGGGGAGGGGGGGGACTGCATAATTGTCATAGGGATTGTATAATTGTAAAAAAATCCAAAATTAATGAACTGTTTGAAGATCACAGCATCAGAAGATCTAGCGTGAACTTTGGAGCATGATTGATTGAACTGGGGGGGGGGGGTTGAACACATTTATTCTGAATGTAAGCACTTATGCCAATGGAGACTTCCCCCCAATTGGAGTATTGTCAATGCGCCTAACAAACATTGGTTTGCTCTCTTTTTCTCTTTCATTTCCCTCTTATTTTTAGCTATTGTAGTTTCTGATTATGTAAAATGATTCCTTGGGTAGACTAGTCTCCCAAAGAATCACAGGGGGAATATGAAAGGGAATTCTTTGTTCTCTTTTTGTCTTTTCTGAGTTTACACTTGTCAAAAGGGAATACTTTATTCTCTTTGCCTAGTTGGAGTTGACACTTTGGTTAATATTAACTTAAGTACCCCTACTTAGTACCTCACTAGGCTGAAGCTGTCTCTCCTAACTCTCCTTTGTCTACCTTTTAAGTTGAATCAACAAAAGATTGAACACCTTACCTAGTGCTAGGTGAGAAGCCAGCAAGATATTTAGAGAGCTCCACCCTTTTTAAAACTCAGTCAGTCAGAAACTTATGAATTTATTTAAGAGTTCACACCCTCAGAAACTCTTCAGTCAGGAAACTGTGAACCTTTTTGATAAGAAATTGACCTTCAGAAAGTGAGAAATCAATCCCACAGACACTTCCCCCTGGGCAGTGCTAGACAATTTGGAAACTGTGATTGGCCCCTGTGAAGAGGGGAGGAGACAAGGAGACACCATAAAAGCAAGTCTGAATTCTCTTAGAGCAGATTGTCTTTGAGAAAATAGTCTGAGGAGATTGTCTTCTGGAGATAGTCTTCTGGAGATAGTCCTCTAACTGGGGAGAGTCTTTGAGAGAGCTTGACTGGAGACTGCAGCTTGGATCATGGGTGTGGAGCTTGGCTTTAACTTGGACTCTGACTCCTGGACCACTTTGTGAGGTGAGTGAAAGGCTAAGAGACTAGCTTCCATCTTGGAGGAGGCCTCATGGTTACTCACCACCAGCCTTCCTGGTTGAGAGTTAATTAATCTGTGCTTAGATTAAGCAGACCAGGGTCAAAACATTTAGGTTGATAGGATAGATAACTTCTCTGTTGCCCTCAAATTTCTCTTTATTGTTTCTTCTCAATTTATAAATACTTGTAAATAAATTTCTGACTTGAAATATAACAAATATTGGTGACCACATAATTTCATAAAATTATTGTTCAACCATTAATTTTCACTTTTACAATGAGACTCAGTTTCCTGATCTATCAAACTAGGACAACAGTAACAACTGTCTCACAGGATAGTTGTGAGAATCAAATGATATAGAATATATAAATGTTAGCTTTTATTTTTATATAAGTAAAAGTTTTATTACAGCCCTTCCTTTTACTTCTATTCTCTTAGCCCAGTGGCCTTATTTCCAAAATGTAATTACTTTATTGGGCATTTGAGAAACTTTTGAAAAGTCAAAAACTACACAAGTGATCAGTAAATAATCATGTTCTGGATAGATTCTGGAATTTTCCAAATGTCACTTGTCAATGAGGTAAAAAAGGAACTTTGTAGTATTTAAAATATTAGCTTTTGATACTGGCTTTCCACCTATCTATCTCCCTCATGGACTTCCCCCGCTTTTCAAATTCACATCAGTCTTCTAAAGAAGTAATTTATTCTAAAATAATAATTTCTAACATTAAGCTATTTCTAAATTCTTTTTAAAAATGTTACCTTTAATGAAAAATAAGTGCTTTTTGTGGCTTTAGCTTTAAACAGTAACAAATGCAATTAAAATGACATTTATAACCACTTTAGCTTTAAAAAGCTACTTTTATCCCTCAGTGGTCTAGAACAACTTATCCATTACTTGTTCTCCTCTGTGTCCCTTTCTTTCCATTGTCTCTATCCATTTACAACTTTATTTGTGATTCATTTTTTTTATATAATAGTAGTCAGTGTGCATACTGATTTTCTGGCTTTGCTTTCTTCACTTCAAATAATAATTTCATAAAAGTCTTTCCACATTTCTTCATATCCTTTATATTGGTCCTTTTTAATTGCATTATAGCATGCTACTGCATTGATATTTATTTTGTAAGAAATAAATTCATTGCTTCATCCTTTCCAGCATGAGGCAACCCTGCTGCACACATTTTGGAACTTCTTGCGATGAAATATCTTGGAATTGGTACAAGTCAAGGAACAAAGAAAACTTCATATGTTAGAGAGAGTGAAAAAAAATTTTGCAATTGTATTCCGACCAAACTAGAGTAGAACTTCTGGTTCTCAGGACCTCATTCAATTTTATTATTTTCTCTTTTCCCCTCAACCCCAAAATAAAATAAGGCATCTTCATCCCCCCCAAATCTTTATTCAGATTTGTTTTTGTTCAACTGTGTTCAACTCTTCATGACCCTATTTAGAGTTTTCATGGCAAAGATACCAGAGTGGTTTACCATTTCCTTCTCTAACTCATTTTATAGATGAGGAAACTGAGGTAAACAGAGCAAAATGACTTACCCAAGATCACACAACTAGAAAATTTCTGAGGCTGGATTTGAACTCAGGAACATGAGTTTACCTGACTCCAGGTCCATTGCTCTCTCCTCTGTGCCACCTCACTGCCTCTATTCAGATTACAATCTGACAAAGTTTGGGTTTTGTGAGATGAGCAGAGGTCTAGATTTGTGTAATTGGTTAGTATAGTGTGCTGATTAGAAAATCATGGACTCAGTCAAACTGTGGACCAGATTGCTTAAGTCCTTCTAGAACTACCTGCCCACCCATCTTGAAAATACATGTATTGCAGGAGGGATTCTTTATTATTTAGTGCAAAAATAAACCCAAAGGCCCCTATATTCCTCATTAAGGCACTCTTTTACTGAGGTCCAAAATATGGTACATCCAGTGTAGTGCCCTATGGCCTTCTAAGTCTTGACCAAGGAAAAATGACCTGCAAGGTTGTTAATTTGCATTTAATGAATTCCCAAGTGACATGGAAAGCAGTCCCTATGCCCTCCTCAGAGAAGCCTTTGAGGTCCGTTCACTTGAGACCACACTTCTCCAACCCAGATCATCTATCTATCCTAGAGAATCTCCTCATTGGCTCATGTCAAATGTGCCATGTTGGTTATATAAATATATCCAAAGCCTGATTTGCCAAGGATGACTATGGTAAGGAGTGTAGATGAGCCCATGAAAACCATTGCCATTACTAGAAAACATCTCAAAGTGGATCACCAGTGTCATCTTCATAGGCTGCATTCACTCAAAACCTGAATTTTTAGAAAATAGGAAGAATCCTAGATTTGAAGTCAGAAGACCTAGGTTGGGGTTCCAGTTATACTTCTATCTGTGTGACTTTGGGCATAGTGACTTTCCTTTTCTAGGACTTGGTAGCCTCTTCTATAAAATTAAAAGTTGGACTAGATGATCAGTGAGTTACAAATCTATGATCTTGTAAACTTATCTTGTTGGGTGAGTGAAAATGCCAGACTTCCCTGCTAAAGTTTCTCTTGGCTTCCCCTAAGTAATAGCCTCTCAGCTTTCTTCCCTCTAAAGGATTCCAGTACCTTTCACTGGGATCTTCTAAAGCTCTTCACAGGAAAAGAAAAGTCAAAGTCATTTACTAGGTCCATATATCTTTTGGTTCTGAGTCAAGGCAACCTCAACCTAACTAAAGGCATCCTCTGATGGGAGGAAATGAATTATTGTGGGACCAATCTAGTATCCCCTTTACTTTTTTTCCAATGGAGACAAGATATAGATTGTCATAGAGTCAACTTGGAAGAGACTAAAGAGATCATCTCATCCAAGATCCCCATTTTGCAGGTAAGGAAAATGAGACACTGAGTTCTGAAATGAATTGTCCTAGGTCTCACAGACTTCTTTGGAGACTGGAATAGGAAGTAGATCTCCTGATTCTCAGCCTCTCTCTGCCTGACCCTTAAGCCTGAAATGCACTTCCTCTTTACCTCTGCCTCCTGGCTTCAAGTCCCAGCTAAAATTCTACCTTTTAAAAAATTTAATTAATTTAGAATATTTTTCCATGGTTTACATGATTCATGATTTTCCCCACCCCTCTTCCCTTCCCCTTCCCTGAGGAACCATTGTTCAAAAACCATTTCTTTATTATTCATATTTGTAATAAAGTGATCATTTATAGCTAAAATCCCAATCATATCCCCATGGAACCATGTGATTGATCATATGTTTTTCTTCTGTGTTTCTTTCTGCTCCCACAGTTCTTTCTCTGGATGTGGGTGGCATAAAATTCTACCTTCTTACAGAAAGCCTTTCCTAGTCCCTCTTAATTCTAATGCCTTCCCTCAGTTGATTATTTCCTATCTATCCTGTATATAGCTTGTTTGTACCTAGTTGTTATCAACCCCATTAGATAATGAGCTTCTTAACTGTCTTTTACCTTTCTTTGTATTCTGAGTACTTAACAGTGCTTGGGACATAGTAAGTGCTTAATAAATGTTTATTGACTGAATGACTATCTCACTTCTTAGGCTGTGAACCATTTTTATCCACATTTCTAAATCCAATTCAGCTTTGTCTTATTTCAGGAAACAACTAAATTCCAGTAAGCAGCTGGCATTTCTCTGGTAGAGTCTTGAAAAATTGACTAGAAAGTCTTTGACTGAGCATTCTAATCATAGTTCTGCTGTATGACTTTTGGAAAGCCATTTAACTGACCTGGGCCCCAGTTAACTCTTTTTCTTATTATCCTATGAAATATAAACATGTTGAACTTCTTTTATTATTGGACATGACTAATGATAACTGCAAAAATTCCAGGGATATCAGATCATTGAATTGCTTTTCTTCCCCCTAGAACCTTGCCTTTATAAAATTCTTTATTAACATTTTTCAAATAGCTTTTATACATAATCTTGTTATAGGACTGTATGCCTTAGGTCAAGGGTTCTTAACTTTTTCTGTGTCATAGAACTCTTTGACAATCTGGTGAAGATCATGGATCCCTTCACAGAATGATGTTTATAAATTCTTAAAATAAAATTCAGAGGCGTATGAAATAATTGTACTGAAATATAGTCGTTGAAATAATTTAAAATTTGTGATACAGTGATTCTAGGGCTATTTCTAGCAATAGCCATAATTACAAAGTAATGATGAATATAAGTGCTATTTTGAGATGTCAGCCAATTAACACTTTCTGTGCTCACTTTGGGTCAAATACTATACCAAACCCTGGGGATACAATTTTTAAAAAGTAAGATGTTCCTTGTCCTGAGGGAGATTATAATCCAATGGGAGCAGACTGAAAAGAAAGCTGAAAAGGAGAGTGGGGAGAGGAAGGATCCTGATTCAGGGTCATAGTGTAGAAATCCAAAGGAGTGAAGCTTGATATGAAATGAAGAGATGACTCATCTAGGTGCACTGAGTGCCAGGCACATAGTAGGCACTATATAAATGCTTATTCCTTTCCCCCTTCTTAAATGGAGGTCTAGGGAGGAGCTCTTCACTCACCCTCCAATCAGAGTGGTTCCTGAGTCAGAAGGTACTGATGAAACAAGAATACCAAAGCTCTGTGACCCTGGGCAAGTCACTTGACCCCCATTGCCTAACCCTTACCACTCTTCCGTCTTGGAGCCAATACACAGTATTGACTCCAAGACGGAAGGTAAGGGTTTAAAAAAAAGAAAGAATACCGGATCTGATGAAATCTTGCAGAATGATGAAGTTCCTGGGATCATGAAGGAGAGATCCATATGAGCACAGTTGGTAAGAAAATTGTTTTCTGCGACAACTGTAATGTCATAGAGTCAAGATTTATGTAGCATGTTATGTCTGGCAAAGAATGTTAATATATGTTATCTTACCTGATCTCACAACAATCTTGTGGGACTAGGTACTATTTTTATCCTCATTTTACAGATGAGGAAACTGAGAAAGGTAGAGTTTGCTACTTACCCAGAGTCACACAGCTAAATAAGTATCTGAGATGGGATTTGGATTTGAACTTGATTCTTTTCTGTCTCCAGAAATCCACTGAGTCATCCAGTTGCCCCTGGAAAACATATTTTTCATAAATATGTGTTATTTATATTAATATATAATGGATTTATATTGTTCTTTCAGTGGAATCTGTAAATATTTTTTCAACTTCTAATATAGTGAATATCAATAGATATCACCTACATAAACAGAAGCTCTGTGGGCTCCTCAATAATTAAAAAAAATTAATTTATTTAGTCAATTTGGAACATTATTCCTTGGTTACAAGAATCATATTCTTTCCCTCCCTCCCCTCCACTCACCCTTCCTGTAACTCATGCACAATTTTACTGGGTATTACATGTGGACTTGATCAGAACCTATTTCCATGTTGTTGATGTTTGCACTAGGATGATCATTTGGGGTCCACATCCCCTGACTTTATATTTTTAAAAGCATATCTTATATATTTCCATGATGTGTTCTGTGATAGAATGTAAACTCCTTGAAGGCAGGAACTATTTCATTTGTATCTCTAGTATTCAGGACAGTGCCTAATGAATGTTTGTTGATTGTATAATTTAAAGCTAGAAGTGGCCTTTCAGATTGTTTAGTCTAGCTCCCTTGTTTTATAGATGAGAGCCAGACCCCAATGAGTTGAAGTGAATTTGCCCCAGGTCATAGGGAGGGAGGTTGTTGGAGTTGAGCCATAACATTTGAATCCAAAACCAAAGTCATTTCCATGAAATCATGCTGCCTTTCAAAGATTCCTGAGGGATGTTAGAAATCAACAAGTCCATTTGACAGATGAAAGAGGATCAGAGAATTCGTACTCAGCAAGTGACACAGCTTTCATTAAAGTTCCGTCACCCCAATTCCTGTTCAATTTTTAAAAAGTCTTGGACCCCAGCAGATGTAGTCTTCAGCAAGGTCCATACTGACCGCTCCTTTCCTGGACCCAAGTTTCTGGACCATGAGACTCCATTTGCAAGGAGCAAGCTAATTAGTCCCCCAACTGGAGGTGCTGGGTAGAAACAACTTCCCCGACTATACCTCATCCCCATCCCCAAATATTTTTGCCTTCTATCCTAATTTGCATGTAAATGATTCAAGATTACTTTAGGGAGCCATTATTGGGATCCAGAAGGCAGAGATGATGGGGTGGGTGGTATGTGTTCCTGGCTACTTCCTACTGTGTGCAGTAATTAGGAGGCACCCTGGGAGCCTTTCTCATAGCCTGGGAGCTCATCCTGGGCATGAATTGGGGCCAGGACATTACAGTGTCTAGGAGTTATGGGATAGCCATAAAATTCTAAGAGAAGGCCTGTTTGGGAGTGGGGTGTTGGGAGGTTAGTGATTCCTCCTTTCTCTGAACTTCTAGTCTATTTATAGTCTGCACTGCTTGGTTTAACATTTAATTGTCTTCTAATTGCTTCCTGTGTGTTAGTGCTCACTTCCTAGCTAGATTGTAAGCTCCCTAGGGCAGGGACTGCCAATTTATTCTTTTATTTTATCCTTATCAGCAACTAGTCCAGCACTGATTCACAGGATCCCAGATTTAAAACTAGAGAGACCCCAGGATTATAGATTTAGAACTGGGAGGGAGCTTAGAAATAACTTAGTTCGGCTCCCTAATTATACAGATGGGGAAACTGAGGTCTAGAGAGATTAAATGATTTATCCAAAATCTCACAGCTTTCCAATGGCTGAGATTCAAGATCAACTATTCTGACTTCAGATTAAGAGATTTATTCTGTATCTAATAGATGATCCATAAATCTTTGTTGATTAATTGATAATGGAAATGAGATGGCCCCATTGAATGGATTATGAGTAATGGGAAGAGAATAAAAGAAAATAAAACACTTAATTCATTCCAATTCATATAAATATTTATTAAGCACAGGTAGGAGGCATAGTGGATAGAGTACCAGACCTGGGTCAAATCTAGCTTCAGATGTTTTCTAGCTATGTGACCCTGAGCAAGTCACTCAACTACTTTCTGCCTCAATTTACTCACTATAAAATGGGGATAATAGTAGCATTTACCTCTAAAGTTGTGGCAAGGACTATTTATGAAGCATTTTATAAACTATAAAGCATTATATAAATTCTTACCCTTATGCTTATGATGATAATAATACCAAACACTGTACTAGGTCCTGAAGACACAAAGACCCTAAAGAGATAAAAAACAAAAAGGAAAAGTACTTTTATATATATTTATACATAAAAATATTTATGGTACCTCTTTTTGTGGTGAAAAAGAATTGGAAAGTGAGGGAATGTGCATCAATTGGGGAGTGACTGAACAAGTATTATATTATTGTCTTGGAATACTATTGTGCTATAAGAAATGAACAGGATGGTTTTAGGCAAACCTGAAAAGACCTACATGAATTGATACAGAGTAAAGGAAGCAGAACCAGGAGAATGCTGTACACAGTAACAACACTGTATCATGATCAACTGTGAATGGCTTAGTTATTCTCAACAATACAATGATTCAAGATAATCCCAAAGGATTTAGGATGAAAAATGCCATCTGCCTCTAGAGAAAGAACAGATGGAGGGGCATCTGGGTGGTTCAGTGGATAGAGAGCCTGCCTTGGAGATCGGAGGTCTTGGGCTCAAATCTAGACACGTCTTAGCTGGGCAAGTCACTTAAACCCCATTGCCCAGCCCTTACCACTCTTTTGCTTTGGAACTAGTACACAGTATTGTAAGAGTTTAAACAAGAAAGAAAAAAAAGGAAAGAAATGACAAGCAGGATGATTTTAGAAAAATCTGGAAAGATTACATACAAATTGATGCAGAGTAAAATCAGCAGAAACAGGATAATATTATGTACAGTAAGAGCAATTATTGTATGATGGACAACTAGGAATGATTTAGCTATTTTCATCAATACAATGATGCAAGACAATACCAAAGGACTCATGATGAAAAATGCTATTCACTTCCAGAAAGAGAACTGATGGGGTCTAGATCCAAACCAAAGCATACATTTTTCACTTTCTTCACCTTTTATATTTGGGGTTTCTTGCAAAAAGGACTAATAAGCAAAGATGTTTTACATGAATGTACATGTAAAATCTATATCAGATTGCTTACTGTCTCAGCAACAGGGGAAGGGGAGAAAGGGAAAGAGGGAATTTGGGTCTCAAAATTTTTTTGAAATAATGTTAACCATTATTTTTATGTGGAATTGGGAGAAAGTTTTTTTAAATAAAAAGACACAAAGACTATAGTGAAACAGTACTTGTCTTCAAGGAATTTCATTTTTAGACTACAACATGTAAGCATATAAGTGCATATAGAATAATTTCAGGAGGCAGAGAGCCCTAACAACTGACAAAGGGAAGGAAGTAATGAGGAAAAGCTTCAGTAGTAGGTCAAGTTAGTGGCACCTTAAAGGAAGCTGAGCATTTTAAGAGACAGAAATGAGGAAGGATTACCTGCAGGCGTGTAGGATAGCCCATAGAAAGGTTACAGAACAGCTAGTAAGTCAGCTTGTCTGGAACAAAGAGTATGTGAAGGAGAGCAATGTGCAATAAAGCTTTAGAAAAATAGGTATGGGGGATTTAAGGGAGTAGTGGCATGGTGGTGGTGGTGGTGGTGGTGGGGTGTGTGTGTGTGTGTGTGTGTGTGTGTGTGTGTGTGTGTGTGTGTGTGTGTCTAGGTAATTCAGTGAATAGAGAGCCAGACTTAGAGATAGAAGGTCCTGGGTTCAAATCCAACCTTAGATACTTCCTAGCCATGTGACCTTGGGGAAGTCATTTAACATTAATTACTTATCCCTTACTGTCCTTCTGTATTGGAACCAATACCTAGTATTGATTCTAAGATGGTAGGTAAGGATTAAAGGAAAATAAAAAAGAAAGGTAGATGGAACCAGATGGTAGCTGAGAGTTTACATTTTATCTTAGAAGCAGTAAGGAGCTGCTGAAGATTTTTGAGCAGGATAGTGCCATGGTTTTGGTAGCTCTGGAGAGGGTAGTTTATACGGAAGACAAACTGGAAGCAGAGAAACTCCTTAGAAGGTTATTACAGGGGGCAGCTAGGTGATGCATAGAATGCTGGGCTTGGATTTGCATAGGTGATGGATAGAGTGCTGGGCTTGGAGTCAGGAGGATGAATTCAAATCCAGCTTCAGCCACTTGCTAGCTGTGTGGCCTAGGGCAAGTTGTTTACTCCATTAGCCTCAGTTTCCTCATCTTTCAAATGAGCTGGATAAGGAAATGGTAAACCACTCTAGTATCTTTGCCAAGAAAACCTCAAACGGGATCATGAAGAATTGAAACAACTCAGCAACAATAATCACATGGATATATCTAGTAGGCAGTTTGAAATATGGGACTGAAGTGCTGGAGGGAGATTGGGGTTAAATATATAAATTTGGGAGTCATCCTGTGCTGAGATGCTAATTGAACCCATGGAAGCTATTTGATTCACTAAGAGAGAGAATATAGAGATAAGACAGAACAGGGCTCAGGAAAGAGAATTGGAGGACATATATGCTTATTGAATGGACAATGGATGATGACATAGTAAAGGACAGTAGTTAGACAGGAGAAGAACTAAAAGAGAAAACTGTCTTAGAAGTCAGGAGAGAAAGAAAGTGCTATTGAAAGTGATGCTGATTCAGTGACCTCATTGGTCCTGATCCTGCTGGTCCAATTAGTATTGGTGGTGGTAGAGAAGCTCTGTTGGGGAAGGCATTAGCTAATTTGCAGCTTGTGTATTACCTACTATTCAGGACTACCTGTTAGCCAGATAGTAGAAGTCCAGTCCCCTTACCTATAATTTCATTTCCTTATGATTCAACAATTGGGGAAGAGCTAAAACAAATGGTTTATCCCTTTTGCTGAAGTAGACCCATCTGAATTTTCTGGCTCCATCTTGAATCCTTTGCGGATCTCTGTTGATGAACTCATCATCGTATTGCTGCCTTGACCTATTTCTTAATAAACTCCTTTTATTTCTCTTTTTCTTGTTTTGCCACATTAATCACGGTGAAAACCTCCAAAAAGAATTTTCCTTTTAAGAGTTCCTTGAACTGGGGGTTGAACAATAGTCTCAAAAACTATAGAGTGGTCAAGCAAGACAAAGACTTGAGAAAAGGCCAGTTGAAATAGCAGTTAAAAGATGGCCAGCAACTATGGAGAGAATAGTTTCAGACTAGTGCTGGGGTTGAAAGTCAGATTTGCCTGGTGTTGAAAAAGATGTAAGGAAATAGTCAATGAATATAGATAACACTTAAATTTTAGTTATGAAACAAAGAAGAGGATTGGTTTGAAAGAGAATGATAAAGTCCAGTCAAGGTTTTTAAAGGATAGCGGAATCCTGAAGACTTTTGAAAGCTTGAAGGAACGAGCCAGTAGAAAGGCAGAAACCCCCCCAAAACAACAGCAAAGAAAGCTGAAGTTGAGAGGGACAGAGGGAACACTCAAAATGATGGAGAATAGAATCAAGGGCACATAAAGACAGATTGTGCTTGCCAAGGAGAAAGGCCACCTCTTCCTTAGAGACCAGAGGAAAGAAGAGCCAAAGATGATTTAGAAGAGTATTGAGGTTCAGTGTAGGGGAGACAAGGGAGCTCATGACAGATGGTCTTGATTCAGTAGGCAGGCAGTAAAGTCTTCTGTAAAAGAGACTACAGAGGAGGTGGTATTAGAGATTTGAAAAAAAGAGAAGGTTTAGAAGGGCCACTGTGAGGAATATTAGAGAGAGTAAATTAGGGAATAATCAAAGGATCTCTATGTATTGGTGATATCCCATTTGAGGCTGAATGGCACAAATTTTTAGTGGATCCAGTTGGCATGATTTTGTGATTTTCACTAGCAGAGTTCAACAATGAATGAATAGGAATGGAGAGAGTGGATGGATTAGGTGACAATACCGCTGGAGGACAAGCATTCAATAATAGAGTTCTGTCAGAACCAGAGGATTGACCACATGGACAATGGACCTAAAGTGGCAATTCTTATAGTCTGATGAATCCTCAGTCTCGTAGAGACAGCATAGTTTCAGTAAACATTTATTAAACACTTATGTACTTGGCACTGTGCTAAGTACAAGGAGTGCAAAGAAAAGTAAAAGCAGTTCCTGCCCTCAAAGAACTTACAGTTGAATGGGAGATGATAATAAGAAACCACTGAAAAAGTTGGGAAGAGTGGTAAAGGGAGGAAATTAGGGGTAGGATGAAGTCCAGAGGAATTCAGCTGGGTGGGAAATAGAAATGATGGCTAGCCTGGGTATATTCCTAAAATGGAAGATCCATTTTTCAGCCTCCACCCTCTCTGATAAGAGATGAGGTGGTGGATAGAGAGCTGGTCTTGAAGCCAGGAGGACTTAGACTTAATCACCACTTCAGAAATGTACTGGGAAAGAATCTTTCCCTCTCGGTGATCTAGGCAACTCTCTGCACAGAATGTTCTGACTTTCATTGGTAAGGGGAGTTTCCTCACAGGTCCAGTTCCTTGTCCCTAGTCTAGTTACTTCCATTGTTTTAATTGTCAATAAGCCAAGACTTCCCAACCTGAAGATATTCCAATGCTTGTGGAATGAATCTAGTAGGACACTCAAGGAACAGGGATCCTTAACAGGTATATCTTATAGATCCTTAGTGTTGCTTCCCATTTTCAAATTGCCTCTATGAAGCTGCATAATAATAATAATAACAACAATAATAAAACAATAGCATATAAATGGTACTTTAAGGTTTGCAAAGCACTTTTGCAAAGCAAAGCAAAAAACAAATAGCACATTTTAACCTCAGGACAACCTTGGGATGTGGGTACTATTATTAGCTCCATTTTACATATGAGGAAACTAAGGCAGACAATGGCTAAGTGACTTGTTCAGGGTCACACAATTAGGAAATGTCTGAGGTTGGATTTGAACTCAGTTCTTTCTGAATCCAATTGCAATGCCCTAAATACTGGTCTAGCTGCTAGTTATGGTTGGGATTTTCGTTTTGGATATTGTAGGAAGTGGTCTTTCCACTCTGCTGATGTAGTTGGCAGTTAGCATCTTTACTTTTCTGTTTTCCTACAGATATTCAAGTAAAAGTAGCTTCTTCTCAAAAGCAGGCTGAAGAAATAGGGATTCTGTTTAATGAGATTAAATGCTATTCCCCTAGAATCTCAACCTTTCCTACTTTGCTGAGGTTATTTCAAGCAATTGACGGGACAAGGATGGACAAAAGATTGGCTCTCTGGGAATTAGGGACAAGAAACAGCATGTCAGTGTCTCATGTTCTCTCTGCCCTAGAAATGATTCTAATGATTCCAAGCTAACCCTAACTGGCCCAAAGCCTCCTTGCCCATCTGTTGCCTGATGAGATTGGGAGGTGTCACAAAGAATGGGAGAGGAACTTGGCCTCTTGGGTGGGTGTCTTAGTCAGAGACAGCTGGGTGTGGGCTGGGGAAATGAGTCTTTTGTGATGTGGGAAAAGAAAAAAAAACAGGTCAGGAGAAAACCGTCATTTTCAGTCTTCCTACTGAATATAGCAGTGTATACAAGGCATATGTCTATGTTTTCCTAGACCAGTGGTGGGCTGGAACTGGCTTGTACCCACTTTTAGCCAAATGTTAAATGTTCTGGTATAAAGGGTGAGCCTTTACAATCTTGAAAAATCAGCAAGTTACAAATCAGGACTTGCTTTATTGTTTTGTTGATTTTTGAGACCTGAGAAAGTAATGAGAAAAATGCCAATGCAGATTAAACTTAAAAAGTGTGCCTACATGCATTTTTTTTCCTCTGAGAGCTAGTTGTTAAATATTTACCAGCATACTCCTTTCCTAGACCAATGAGAAGATTCATGAAGAAAGAAAAAGTCTTGCATCTTCATAATAGGCATTTTAATTCAATCAAATAACACATTTATTAAATACCTATTCTATGCAAGACTGAAGAGGCAGTGGGGGAAAATGAGTAGGGAGCTGGCCTCAGAGTCAGATAGGTATCAACAGTATAATGATCATGGATATACTGCTATACATAAGCTGCTAATCTGTATCAGTGAAGGGAGTTTCCATACCAGGAATTTTATACACAACTAAAATCTTTCCTGCCTACTTCTTCCAACCCCCCCCCCCATAAAGCACAGGATATTTTGTTAGGTGTCAAGGATATGACCATGAAAAAAAGGGATGATTTCTGCCTTCAAGGAATTTACAGTCAAATGGGGATGGGGCAGGGGGATAAGGCATGGACACAAATATCTGGACCTCTGACTCTAAGAAATTGGAGGGAGAAGAAGATGACTTTAGCTAGAGAGGATTAGGTAGGAGATAGATGCTGAGCTCAATCTTGAAGATACAAAGGATTTCATCAAAGTAGAGATGTAGGAAAAGTATGTTGCAGGCTTCGAATAATGACACATATTGTAAATTTTAAAATTATATCTCTAATAATGAAAATATATTTTATGAGGTTTATTAAAGATCATTAGAAATCAAAGAATAAAGAGGATACAAAATAAAAACCATGTGCCCATGGCTGGTTAGCCATTTTAAAAATCCCCACTCACCACCATCACTGCTGATTCTACATCATGCCAAAAAGAAAGGAGGAGCCTCAATGCCTATTCCCTTTATCCTCTGCCTACAGGAAGTATGTAATGACAGGAAGTCAGTGGGCTCTTAAGATATGTAGTTCTTTTTTAGGGTAACAGATTTTCAATTATACAATATGAATGTATAGATGAGAAAATATAAGACAAAATTTAAGAACAGCTCATAGAAACCATCATCACCATCATAGCTATAATTTTTTTTTGTTTAAAACTTATAAAATCCCTTCTTTTTGTGATCATAAAAAAGGGGTAGCAATGGGTCTGATTTTAAAAATGAATATATTTTAAAAATATCTTCAGGGGGGTGCAACTGCTTAGCTCAGTGGATTGAGAGCCAGGCCTAGAGCAGGGAGGTCCTAGGTTCAAATTTGGCCTCAGACACTTCTCACCTGTGTGACCCTAGGCAAGTCACTTGACCCCCATTGCCTAGCCCTTACCACTCTTCTGCCTGGGAGTCAATACACAGTCTTGACTCCTAGACAAAAGGTAGGGGTTTAAACAAACAAACAAACAAACAAAAACATCTTCAGATACTTCCCAGTATATACTAGTCAGTTTTGACTTCTTGTTGGTCTCCACCTGAGTTGGAAGGTTTACATGCCTGAATGGGTTCTCTACATGTTCTGAAACTGAATTCTTCTTGGTAAATGGCCAGCCCAATATCCCCATACTGTGGTCTATTGAGCTCAGAATCAAGGTATGAAAGGAGAATTCAGTCCCTAAAAGTAGAAACCAACAGAAGAATGCAATAATACATTCTGTGTTCTCAAAGTACCACTTTCTTGGCCAATCACAGGAAGTAGAAAGGGAATAAGACCATCAGAATCCAAAGAGTATGGGTGACCTAGTTCATCTTGGCCCAAGCTAAACAGACTAAAATTCTCAGCCTTCCTAATCCAAAAAGGGGCTTTGTGGCAACCAGTCCCAGGGCAATGTTTCTGATCTTGCTTCCAGAAAAAGGTTTGCAAAGTACTTTATAAATATTTTCTCAGCTTATCCTCATAACAACTCTGGGAAGTAGGAGCTATTCTTATGCCCATTTTACAGAAGAGAAAACTGAGGCAGGCAGAGGCTAAGTGATTTGTGTAGGGTTGCACAATTAGCAAGCCACTGAGGGCAAATTTGAACTCAAGTTTTCCTGGCTGTTCAGTTGTGTCCAACTCTTTGTAGATTTTTTTTTTTTTTTGGCAAAGCTAATGGAGTGGTTTGACTTTTCCTTTTCCATTATATTAAGGCAAATAGAAATTAAGTGACCTGCCCAGGGTCATATAGCTAGGAAGTATCTGAGTCTAAATTTGAACTCAGGTCTTCCTGACTTCATGTCCAGTGTTTTACACTGGGCTCATAATGATAATTTCAAGCTATTTCCCACTTTAACATCTTTTTCAAATGACAGGTCCCTTCAGTTCTAAAATTTTAATTTTCTCTTTAGTGTAGTAGAGCAGAAACAGGATTGGATTGAGAATAATAGGACCCAAGTTCTAATTCTGCCTCTGCCATGCATGACCTTGAACTTAAGCCATTTGACTTAAAGCTTGAACAGGACCAAAGAGATTATGTAGTTCAACTCTATCATTTTACAGATTAGGAGACTGAGGCTCAAAGAAATTAGATGAATTGCCCAAAGTCAGCCAACAAACTTGCTTGTTAAGTACTTACAGGCATGACACTAAGCACTAGGGAAATAAGGCAAAACCCTCAGGGAATTCACATCCTAATGGAGGACAGAAATGCATGTATAAGATATGCACCTCCTAAAAGGAAGGTAATTTCAGTCAGAAGGCACTAGCAGTAAGGATGAGGGGGACTTATAATAGAGAAATTTGCAAGGGGGGAAGGGTGGATGTAGGAAAAATAATGAGTTCTGTTTGGGACATGTTGAGTTAAGATAATAAGCATCAGATTCAGGATTTGAACCCATAGCTTCTAACTACAGAGCCAGTGCTCTCTCAGTTATGGTGATCTAAGTTGACCAAGTTATAAATTATGTAGCAGAAAAAAGAATAAAGTAAAGGCAAGTAGTAATTTGTGAAAAATAAGATAATTGAGAACAAGGTCCTAGACCAATGGGTATCGTACTTTTTGAATAAATAGCTTTTTAAAAAAAAATTATTTCTGGGCATAGATTCAAGATAATTTTTGGAAGGTACTTAACACAGTGCTTGAATGTAGAAGGTGGTATATAAATATTTATTCTTCTACTGTAAGTTTCATGAAATTTATTGGGGTTTATTCATTTCAGTAGTACCTGATTCTTCTTGACCCTAGGGTTTTTTTTTTTTTGAAGGGGATGGCAAAGCTAGTGGAGCAGTTTGCCATTTTCTTCTCCACCTTATTTTACAGATGAGGAAACAGCGTCAAACCCGGTTGAGTGACTTGCCCAGGGTCACATAACTAGTAAGTGCCTGAGGCTAGATTTGAACTCAGGAAGATGGGTCTTCCTAACTCTATCCACTGTACCACCTTGCTGTCCTCCTAAGAGATTAAGAACCATGTTTTATTCTCTCAGTGCCTAGAACAGTGTTCTGAATTTAGTTTGTCACTATCAGTGTTTGCTGAACTGAACTGAGCTGACTCAAATCCTTATAGAAAGATGAAGGGAACCAAGAGGATAGAGAGCATTGTTCTTGAATGTGTAGGTCATAGAATGGAGGGACTAGTTTTCTTCATCTTGCACCTATCTCTCCTCTTGCAAAACTCTCTCTCTCTCTTATTTCAACCCATTTCTCCTCTTTCCTTCTAACACCTCATTGTCTTCAGTGCCCATTTAGAATAGGTCCTGGGCTTGGAGTAAGGCTTGGTTTTGGAAGACTTGGGAGATTCCATAAGAATCTCACTAGTGTGGGGTCAGGGAGTCTGGGGGAAATCTTCCTCAGACCTAGAATAAGTCAGAGAGATAATAGAAATAGCTTTCTTAGAAATAGCCTTGTTGCTTATGAGGAAGAAAGCCTTCTCCTGGGCTCCACTCCAAGGTGACCTCCTGAAGAGTGCCTACAACATCTTAGATGTATTCCCATGGCAACTGATTATTTTTCCTCTCTCAAAAGTTTGAATCTTTTCAGCTAAAAGGTAGTAGTTGACTTTCCTCTCTTGTTTGCCTTCAATAGATCTTTATGTTTATGGAGTTTTTGTATATAAGTGAAATGGCATGATATTTGTCAATGGAAACTGGAGGTGAGGGTTGGAGGAACTTGAACTCAAAGCAGGGGGACAGCTTGGCCAAAGTTTTTCATAGCAAATGATTGACAGGGCAGGAGATGTCTGAATCATTCTGGAGTAGAATGTCTTGCTGACGTTCATTTGTTTAGTTGTATCTCTTTGTGATCCCCTAGACCCATGTTGGTGAACCGATGGCACCATGATGGAGCATGCTGGAGGGGGATGCTCCCTTCTCTCTCTCCACTGTTCCTGAGGACATTTTCACATCACCTTCTCCTTGGCACAGTAGCCCAATGGTAGCTCTTCCTCTCTCCCCTTTCTAGGGTAAGGTGGAGTGCTCACATGTAGTGTGAGGGTTGTAGTTTGGGTACTCTGTCTCTAGACAGTTCACCATCACTGGTATATCCATGGGGTTTTCTTGGCAAAGATACTGGAGTGGTTTGCCATTTCCTTCTTTAAGAATGACTTAGGAACCCTGAAACTATTCTACTTTCATTTCTCAGACACAAGGGATTCAGATTCATTTTTTTTGGCATTTAAAAAATTTTAAATAATTAAGATGCAATAATTATTTAAGCATATTTATACAATTTAAATAATTAATTTTTCTTGATTGATACTAGTACCTTTAGAGAAGACAGAAGAAATTTTCTCAAATTAACATATAATGAAGGTTATTGAAAAAAGTTTAAGCTGAACTATGCTTATTGACTTTAATTGTGTCTAGTGGAAAAAAAGGGTTGAATTTAGAGAGAAAAAAACTTTATTTGAAATCTGCTTTAAAAATTTTTTATTTTTATTGTCATGTAAAACACACTTTTGTATGGGTCATTGTCATAAGAGCACACTCATACATAACCAAAACCCCAATATAAGTGATTCAGATTCTAATGAAACTAAGCCAAGGTTAGAGATACTAGCCTCTCTTCCATGCTTGCTGTATCTCACTCAGAGATGATGTTAAGACCTGTTTTGCTAATGTCTTTCTCAAGACCAACATGAGAGATCTGAGTTATGAGGGCAGCCCTGGATATTATAGCTATTTTAATATTAAGAATATTTTTCTCACTAAGTATTTAGAGTATGAAAAACTATTTCCTTGAGTCCTTTGCACTGGTATCCCATTTTGTAAAAAATAGACTATTCCGCCATCACTACAAAGAGATCCGAGCTAGGAATTTCCTTAGGCTTTATATCTCTTACCAATCCCTGAGCTAGATGACATAGAATACTAAGTTTGGAATCAGAAAAACATGACTTCATGAGTTCAAACTCAACCTCAGGCACTTACTGGCTATATGAACTAGGGCAAGTCACTTAATCTTGTTTGCCTCAGTTTCCTCACCTGGAAAGTATGCTGGAGAAGGAAATAGCAAACCATTCCATTATCTTTGCCAAGAAAATGACAAAATGAGATCACAAAGAATCAGACACAACAAAAATGACTCAATGACAACAAAGACATCTTGCTCAGTGTTAGTCAGATCCTTCGAATTTAAAAAATTTTACTCTTTGAAGAGATCTTAGGAATTTTTAGTCTATCCCTCTCATTTTATAGGTGAGGAAACTAAGACTCAAGAGGTTAAATGATTTTCCAAGGTTAACAGATAGCTAATTGTAGAATTAAGAGCTAGAACCCCTGTCTCCTGATTTCCAGGCCAGACATTCTGCCTCTTTTATTGAATTGATTTTTAATAATTTAGCTTTTCTCTTTTACAGGCATTAAACACACATTCTGTCCAGACCTGAATTATTTAGTCTCCTCTTGCCATTCAGCATTACTGCCTTTGTTAGCATCTCTGGGGAGTAGGACCGGTTTGGACTCTGGCTGTGCTCTTGGCTAATTGCTGGCAGACAGATATAGGCTGAAGAGTTGGAGAAGCAACAATCTGGGGGCATCAGAGAAGTAGGGCACAAGACCCGGGTGCAGGTACTAGGACCTAGGAAGGGACTCTTAGCATCCCAACTCTGCTTCCCATTGGCTTGCTTCTCCTGTGATTGTTCGGTTGTTCAGTCTTTTCTGGCTCTTTATGACTCCATGGAACATAGCATGCCAATGCTGTCGAAAGGGCTTTTTTTGGCAAAGATACTGGAATAGTCTGCCATTTCCTTCTCCAGTGGGTTAAGGCAAATATAGGTTCAGTGACTAGCCCAGGGTCACACAAATAGTATGTGTCTGAGGCTGGATTTGAATGCAGTTATTCCTCAATCTACTGAACCACCTTGCTGTCTTACTTCTCCTAACCAAGTGCATTGTTAGTTAGTGCAGTTTTGGAAATTTTTATTAGACTAATGAAACTCTGCATGTAGCCTGCAGTTCAACCTTGAGTATTTGCACAAGACTCACCTCATTTTTGGAGATTGCTTTGTGTCTAAGGCATTGGATAATCCTCTCTATCAATGAGGAGAATCTTATACAAATGCCCAAGTTTAACTCTGGGTTATATGCTAGGAAGGAGTGTTATCCCTAGGAACTGTTCAAACCCCTGGGACTGAAGGATAAGGGTAAAGTTGGCAGCTGAGCTGATCAGATGACATGTGGTGAACCACGAGTATAGATTCAGATATTACACTTGTACATTACGTCTATTTTGGCCCAATCTGTTATTTTATTGGAATGATCAGCGAGGAAACACCCTCTACCAATGCACTTTTAGTCTTAGAGACTTGCCCTGGGTCCCACAGCAAATATTTATCAGAGAAGGGACCTGAAACCAGGCTTTCTTGGCTTTGAGGTCAGATCTCTCTCTCTCTCTCTTTCTCTCTCTCTCTCTCTCTTTCTCTCTCTCTCTCTCTCTCTCTCTCTCTCTCTCTCTCTCTCTCTCTCTCTCTCTCTCTCTCTCTCCAGTATTTCTGTTATTTATTTAATTTATTTGTGTTATTTCATTTTTTCCTATTTAGTAGTAATTTCTGTTTTTTGTGTGTGTTTATTTCTGTTATTAGTTGTAATAATAGCTCTTATTTTTACAGCCCTTTGGAGCTTAAAATGTACCATAAAACAAATACTCATCTAATTGACAGATGAGGAAACTGGGGTTCAAAGACTTTGACTGGCTTACCTAGGGTCACAAAGCTAATTAATGGTAGATATGAGCATAAAATTCATATCTCTTGACTTCTAAAGTCCTCTCACTGTGGTAGAAGACAGGGAGGAAAAAAAGTTTTATTATTTCTATTGGATAAGGACACGGAGTCATAGAGTTGATTTTTTCCCTCCCATGACCATTTGGTGGAATGGACTTGAGAATTAACTAGATGACTTCTGGACCCCTAATCTAGCACCCCTATTTCTAAGATGCTAATTGCATCAACTTCCAAAATATAAGTACACTGAGAAAAAAGATACAGTGAAATAGCCTTCCAACAATAAATACCTCCTATGAAATTAGAACTCTTCTTGCCTGCTTTAATATATTCTTTCACTTGAGCTCTGGATCCCATAGTGATATCTGATTTTAAAACCTGTAGTTTACATGAAGTGCCCAGCATTTACTTTCCCCTGTAGCTTTAAATCAAAGGTAGTGATGACAGGACAGTGAGCTCAGAGCTGTGGCCAGGTCCAGATGGGAAATGAAACAGGATTCTTTAAACAATCACATCCATTAAGGTAGAATTTGACCAGGGATGGAAGGTATTTTTTATATTCACTCTCCCTGCAATGTTAGCGTTTTTTTTGTTTCCTTTTTTAAAATTTTATTTTTAGGTTTGTGTGTGTGTGTGTGTGTGTGTGTGTGTGTGTGTGTGTGTGTGTGTGTGTGTGTGTTCAGAGAATTCTAAACATGGTAGACAAAGTAGAGACCTGACCTAAAAGCAAGGGAGTCCCACTTCTGAAATATACTAGATATGTAGCCTTAGGACAGTCTCAGGCTTTTTCCCATCAGGAACATGGCTATAGGACCCAAGCAATCAGTTATTCCAGCAATAAAGAGAATGTTCTATGAGACAACCTTGATACTTTTGGGAACCCTTGAACTGGCTCCTGTGGGTCCTGAACCACACTCATTTTCCCCTTCTTATCCTGAGTGGTTCTCGTCCACATCCTTCCATAAATCCTCCAAAGATAATCTACCTAATATGATAAAAGCCTTTATCTGGTCAGTATTTTACTATTTCCTGGATTCCCTAAGTGTGTTGGCTCCCACCTAGAAGCCCTGACACATAGAAGGTTAAGGCTGATGGATTGCTTGAGCTCAGGAGTTCTCAGGGACAGTAGACTAAGATGATTTGGGTATTTGAATTAAATTCAACTCAAATATAATGAGCCCTTGAGACTCAGGGTGGGGGGAATGTGTGGGTGATTGGGGGGGCCTACCAGGCTGCTCAACAAGCTCTAGTTAGAAGTAGAGCAGATTAAAGCTCCTATGCTAATCAGTAGTGGGCTTAGCTGGTAAATGGCTGCTATATTTCCAGGCTGGGTAAAATAGGGAGATTCAGACAAAAAAAATTAGAAATATGTGTGTGGTCACATATACATGCATATACATGTATGTGTATATACATACATGTCACATTGAAACAATCAGACCCAGGGTAAAACAAATGATTTGTCACTAGAATGGGATATGACTTGATTTTACCCAAACTCGAATAGAATTACCAGAGAGGCAGCTTGACATAGTGGACAGAGATCTGGGCCTTAGCATCAGGAAGACTTGGGGCCAAGTTCTGTCTCTGGCTCTGTACCCCCTGGCAAGTCATTTAAGAGCTTGGCATCAAAAATCACTCTCTAAAACCATAAATTGAAGAAAGGGTGCAGGTCTAGCTTGGTAGAGGGAATTTCCTTTATACCCAAGAAAGCCATGTGTGTGTGTGTGTGTGTGTGTGTGTGTGTGTGTGTGTGTGTGTGTGTGTGTGTGAGACTAGGTAATTCAGTGAATAGAGAGTCAGACCTAGATATAGAAGGTCCTGGTCCTACACTGTCCCTCTCCCAAACCCTTCTTCTCTAAAATAGAATCCCCAAATCTCAGAGCTGGAAGGTTCCTTGGTGGCCATCTAGGCTAGCTGTACCTGAGCCAGAATCTGCTCTAGAATAGGACCAAATGTTCAGCCACTCCCTTTCTGAAAACCTGGGGATGGGGAATGGAGGAAGGTTGGGGAGGACCTTCTATTTCCCAAGGCAGCCCATTCCAGTGCTAATTGTTGGGAAGTTTGTTAGAACTGTTTTGCATCAAGACATTAAAAAAAAACAAAACAACCCTTTATGTTTTAGAATCAATACTAAGTATTGGTTCCAAGGCAAAAGAGTGGTCCAGGCTAGACAATTAGGGTTAAGTGACTTGCACAGGATCATACAACTAAGAAGGACAAGAGTTGAACCTAGGACTTCCTGTCTAGAGGCTTGGTTCTCTAGTCATTGAGTCACCTTGCTACCCCCTGCATTAAGCCTTAAATTGATTTTTCTGCAGCTACTACCCATTGCTCTCTGAGAACAAGCAGAACAAGTCTGAAAACATTCTAAATATTGGAAGATAGTTCCCTATGTCTTGCCCAACTCTTCTCTTCTCTGTGTGAAATACTTTCAGTTTCTTTAGTAGATTACATTATAATCTGATTAATTTTCAGTTCTTTCTACTTCTCCCTATGTAGGGTATCCCAAAAGTCTTATCTCATAGGACATCCTCTTTAATGTTCATTGAAGGGGAGAGACAGAAAGGAAGAGATTGTGAAGGAAAGGGCAGAAGAAGAGATAGACTGAAGCAGAGAGGGAGAGAGAGATAGGGAAGAATGGGGCAAGGAGAAAGAGACAGACACAGAGTTGAGACAGACAGAGAAAGATTGGTGGGAATTTAAAAATTGATATTTATTTCATTCTTTTAATTTGTCTTTAAGAAGAAAATCTAGGGAAATGAGTGGAAACAATTAGAAGTAATAAATATTTAAGTGGTTATGACTACCATACTTGGAAAACATCAAGGAATTATTTGCATGCCTAGCTTTTACCCTGTGTGTCATGTTAACAGACTTCTATTTCTTGCCTCGAGGCTGGTTCACTAGGGAAGGCACTGAAGGAATTCTAAGTAGGTTCTAGAAACAAGTTAAAGAACTTCAAAACTACAGTTTGGGGTGATGGCCCCTGCCAGTGATCTGTTTAGCTGAGTAAGGTTAGACTTGAGAGTGAAAGATTTTCTAAAAATTACTTTAATGGGGACCCTGAACGCATTCTCTCTCTCTCTCTCTCTCTCTCTCTCTCTCTCTCTCTCTCTCTCTCTCTCTCTCTCTCTCTCTCTCTCTCTCTCTCTCTCTCTCTTTCCCCCTCTTTCCCGCTCTTTCCCCCTCTCTCCCTCTCTCCTGTCTCTCTTGCTTCCTGTGTCTCTCCCACTTCCTGTGTCTTTCTGTCTCTGTCTCTCCCTCCCTCCCTCTCTTTTTGTTTTGAATGCTAGTATCTCATATGCTGCCTTACACATAGTCGGTTCTTAACAAATATTGTTGAACTAAATTGACCTGAATTCAAAATGAATTCTATGAGGAAAAGTGAAATGTAAATGCACAATATTTGCTTTGGGGGAAAAAAGGCCTAATTTTCTCTTCCCTAAGATGAGGGTGGTAGGTAGATGAATTCCAAGTTCCCTCCTAGTTTAATTCCTGTGACTATCTGATTACTAATGTGTCTTCCTGTTCTAACATTCCATGATTCTGTAAGGAGAGAAAAACCACAGAGAGCAAAGGAAGGGAAGATTTAAAGCAAATCTTGTCTGGTTACTCTTGTTCTGTATGTCTTGGTTTACAACTAGCTCAAGCATGTTCTAATCTCATTCTCAGTTCTCCCCTTGTTCCCTCTCCCTACCTATTCTATACCCTATTGCATCCCATTTCCTCTGCCCACTCATATAATCTCCTTTAGGCTTGGAGAGTCTAAAACCCCCTATTCAAAAATAGTAAGAGATCGTAGAAGATTGCAGACCTTTGTTTGACTTGTATGGACCAGCAGCTTTGGAATATTTGGGGTCATTTTACCATGTAGCTAAGAGAAAGACAGGGGACTTGGCAAGTAAAAAGGAGAATGGATTTCAGGAACAGGATGGGGGAAGAAAAAAGTTGTGTCTGGGCTGGGTTTGAATCTTCTCTGAACCTTCTCACACCTTTCTCTTCCATCCAGTGAAACTGACTTCCTGGCCATTCCACAAATAAATTACCCCATCTCTCCCCTTCAGGCATTTTCTCTGGCCATCTCCCATATCTGGAATCCTCCAGTGGGTCTGCTGACCTCTCTGACTTCTTTTATACACCATCTAAAATCCCATCTTCTACAGGAAACCTTCCCCAATTTCTTTTAATTCTAGTTCCATCTCTCTCTTATTTATTTACTCTGGATCCTCTATAGAGCTTGTTTTTGTATGTATTTGTTTGTATGTTGTCTCCCCCATTAGATTGTAAGCTGTTGGAGGGGAGAGACATCTTTTTACCTCTTATCCCCAGTCCTTAACACAGTGCCTGGCATATAAAAAGTGCTTAATACATGTTTTTGATTACTTGATTACTATCATATTAAATATGATGTAAGGCACATCAGTTGCACCTTTTAGGTCAGTTCTATCTATGATGCATTTATCTGAAAGAACTACAAATCAAGTAGCTGTTCACCAGCCTTGTTCAGGGCTTCCCACATTCCACTTTACAGTGGTCCTGACCAGGCTCAGCACCAAGTTACCTCCTCAAAACCTCCCTAGGACATCAGTCTGTAGGGAGCTTCTGTACCCCAACCTCCTGCTCCCCAGCTCAGGAATCCTGTTTAGTCTGAGATTCAACCCCAAAGTATTGGCACTTACCCAGCAGGGCACTGGGTTAGCTATCTGTGGAAGCCCAGCCTCCACCATCATTTGGGTTTTTCCTTAGCATGATAATACATTCAGTTGGAAGATTATATAATTGTAAATTAGATCCTCAGGCCAATTCCAAGTCAAAACTATTTTTACTGGAATTGCCAAAGGGTGGTGGGTATGAGGAGAGCAGGTGGGGGGGGGGAAGAAGAAAATAATTTTTAGGGTTTTTTTCTGTTAAATTCTAACTTTTCCAACCAATTTAACCATCCCATTTCTGGGATGTAACAGAAATTCCTGGGGGAAAAAACAATCTGTGAATAAAAATTGATCCCTCGAGGTCTTCTAGTATGTAAGAAGTATTAGGTTCAACCTCTTGCATTCTTTTTGTTCTTTTTATGGCATTTTGATATAGTGGTAAGAGTACTGGCCCATAGACATGGATTTGAGTTGTGGCTTTGACAATGATGTTCTATGTGACCTAGAGGAAGTCATTGTCTCAATAAGAGGGTTGGATTATTCAATTACCTTCCAATTGTCATATTCTGAGACTAGTTACTTACTTGGCTGGCTAGCTAGAAAAGTCCTTCAGCATTTAAGTTTGTCATTCATTGCCTGCCTACTATTTCATTTGGAATAAGAAAATTCCATTTAATAACTTTCTTCTTCCAATATACCAAAGGTCATCCCTATTGATTTCACCCCTTTGGGAGCCAACCTATCATAGATGTGTTTTCAGTCTGCAGAGAGCTCCACATTGATCCAATTATATATTCTTTGTGTATTTATGTATGCATACTAATAAGTACACAATGGTAATAACTACATAAGAGAGATATAAGCCATGTTCCATGTGACACTGGAGGGGAGAGCTAACTTAGAGCCTCAGGAGAGACTTTTTGGAGGAGATAGAGTAGATTTATTTTTTTAGGTATTTTATTTTCCCAATTACATGTAATAATTTTCAATATATCATTTTCAGAAATTATAAGATCCAAATTGTCTCCCTCTTCTTCCCTTCCTCCTCTTGGAGATGGTAAACAATTTCATCTGGTTTATATGTGCATGTGTCATCATACAAAACACATTTCTATTACAAATAAAGTGGAAAATAGTATTCTTCCATCTGAATTCTGACTCTGATAGAGCTTTCTCTGGAGGTGGAGAGCATTCTTTGTCCTAAGTCCTTCAGAATTGTGCTGGGTCATTGTATTGCTGTGGCTAGAGAAGTCTTTCACAGTGGATCATTGTACAATGTTGCTGTATTGTATACTTTAAAATCTTTCAAATCAATCTCTTACATTGTATACAATGAGTGGGTGAGAATTCAAAAGACTGCGGTAGTCAGTGAAGGTATTGCAGATGTTAGAAACAGTTGTGAGCAAAGCAAGAGATACAGAAGAATATGGGGTGGGTAGGCAAGGCATCCAGTAAATCTCTAGTGTGGAGTGTGTAGAGAGAAAAATCTAAGATAAGAGTGGTACTAGACTGTGGAAGACCATGAATACCAGATAAAGGGGTTTATCATTGACTTAGTAGCCAGTGGGATTTTGAGTAGAGGAGAAAATGATCAGATCTCTGCATAAGGAGAATTTTTCTAGTTATCAGGATAAAGGATAAATTGAATGGAGGATAAAATGGAGTTGGAAGTGAGGGCAATTATCCAGGTGGATGGTAATGAGTGCTTTGTACTAGGGTGTTAGCAGTAAGAGTAGATGGATGCATGTGGCATCATTCTGAAGATGTTCTTCTTTTTATTGTAGAGATGAAAAAAATTAGGACCGGAAAAGCTCAAGGGACTGAATTCAGGAGTCTTAGAGAAGACTATGAAGCTTTTAGTTCTTCAGTGAAAAAAATTTAAACCCTTACTTTCTCTCTTATAATCAATACTAGTATCAGTTCCAAGGCAGAAGAGCAGTAAGGGCTAGTCAATAGGGGTTAAGTGACTTGCTCAGGGTCCCATACCTAAGAAGTACTTGAGGCCAGATTTGAACCCAAGATCTCCCATCTCTGGACTTTCTACACACTGAACCACCTAGCTGCCTCCTCCAGTGAAAGAAGGGCCTGATAGTCATGGAAGCCAAACCAAAGTTATTTTACTTTATTTTATTTTCTGAATTGAAAATTAATTTAGAATATTTTCCCATGGTTCCATGATTCATGTTCTTTCCCTCCCCTCCCTCCCCCACCCTGTAGCCAACACACAATTCCATTGGGTTTTACTTGTGTCATTGATCAAGATCTATTTCCATAAAACCAAAGTTATTTTAAAGAATGATCCTACAAGAACCACAGACAGGAAGGAATAGGGAAAATCCTTAGGTAGCAATGTGATCTTGGACAAGCTACTTTTCCTCACTGGACCTCTGTTGAGGCTTGTTTTCAACTTGAAAATCTTTTTATTTTTCTGAATAATAGAATTAATAGCTATTATTAATATTATTTATTATATACAATATATTATTAATAATGCAATAATAAAACATTAATCACAGAACAAGCAGAATAGTAGTGGTTTGAATCATGACCTGTCATTTGAAAAGAAATCTTAACAATTAGTTAAGGAATGGGACCATTCTGACCATTGTCTCTGAAGAAGGGATATGAGAGGGTAAGGGTTGAAAAGTACCAGGCAACTATGTGGCACAGTAGATAGAGTGCTGGGCTTGGAAGGCTTTCATATTTGGCCTTAATAGCCATGTGACCCTGGGCAAGTCACTTAACTTTTTTCCTCAGTTTCCTCATCTGTAAAATGAGTTGGAGAGTGTAATGACAAACCAGTCAATTTTCTTTGCCAATAAAACACCAGATAGGGTCACAAAGAGTCAGAGACAACTGAAACAACTGAATAACAACATTTCTCCATCACCCAATAGGAGCATACCTGTGCCTACCAAAAAGTACCTTCTCATCTTAGTCTCCCTAACCCTTTTGGATATGAATTAGACCTGAGACCCTATTATAGACTGCAATCCTGCCACTCTATCCACTGTGCCACTTAGCTGCCCCCGTCTAACTTCTATCTGCCACATTTTATAGGAATAATAACATCTATTACATGGGATTATTGTTGTGAGGATCAGATGAGATAATATTTGTAAAAATAATTTGTATAGGGGCAGCTAGGCCTGGAGTCGGGAGGTCCTGGGTTTAAATCTGGCCTCAGACACTTCCTAGCTGTGGGATCCTAGGCCAGTCACTTAATTGCCTAGCCCTTGCTTTTCATCTTTCTTAAAATGAGTGCTAAGACAGAAGGTAAGTATTTAATAAGCAATAACAACTTCCATAAATATTTGTAAAAATATTTATAAAGAAAAAAATGAGAAAACCTTTGTAAATTTTGTTTAAAAAAATTGCTTCTTATAGTACCTGGCACTTGGCAAGCACTTTCCTATATTCCCTTCCTTCCCATCTGGTAAAAGGAGAGGCTGTTCCAAGATAAAATTGACAAGAAGAGAAATGAAATCCCACACTTATAAAGTCCTATTCCATTTATGATTCAGTCATCAATTTGTTTTCTTGCATCATCGTGATCATCATGTAAATTTGTTGTGCTGATCCTCCTAATTTTGAGCCAATTAATAAAATTATTAAGTGTTTATAGCACTCTGTGAGAGGATAATGAGAAAATGATAGCTATGATGAAAAAAGTGGCATGTGTTGTGCTTTCAGAGGAGCTTGTGGTCCAAAAGATGATGGAACATATAGTTTTCATACAAGAGGGAGAGAATCATTGAGTGCGTAAGAGAGGTAGAATGTTAGCTTTAGAGTCAAGGCAAGAGGGATCACTTATATCCTAGATTTGGGAGCTGAAGGACCCTAGAGATCATTGAGTTCAATCCTTTCATTTAATAGTTGAGGAAATTTTTTCTTGATTAAAAATAAAATGTTTGCTATCCCTTCAAGTTTTTTGATTTCTACAGATTTCGTAGGCATGGCATGCATGCCTTCATTCAAATCGGTGCATTTCACTCAGTAGTAATGGAGAGCCACTAAATGCTTCCTGAGCAAGGGAGTGATACCAGTCGTACCTTGAAACAATTCTGTGAAATAAGCACAAGGTACTTCCCTTCTTCCTGCAGCTCCCCTCTTCCCACTCTTCCACTTTTATTGTTATTTTTTAGACCTGTCTGATTGTGACTCCTATGGAGAACAAACTCAGGCAAACAGGATTAAATGACTTGCCTAGGATCACACAGCTCAAAAGTGTCTGAAGCCAGATTTGAACGAATGAAAATGAGTCTTCCTGATTCCCAGCACAGTGCTGCCTAGTTGCCTAACTCCACCATTTTACAGATGAAACAACATATTCAAGAGATGAAGGGAATCCAAGAAAGAATTTATGCATTAGGCAGAAGATTGGACAAGATGATCCTTAAAGTTCATTTAAATTAGAGGACTTTAGTATCTTCTCTGTCATAAAAAAAAGATGGGGGAAAATCCTTGCTTCAAAGTTCCTCTATTTAGAATTTGCCTAGTGGCTAGAGTGCTGGGTCTGGAGTCAGGAAGATTCATTTTCCTGAGTTCAAATCTGGCCTCAGACAGTTACTAGCTGTGTGACCCTGACCAAGTCACTTAGCCCTATTTGCCTCAGTTTTCTCATCTGTAAAAAGGAAATGGCAAACCACTCCAGTATCTTTGCCAAGAAAACCTCAATTGGGAACACAACTGAAATGATTGAACAACAAAGTCTAAAATGGTAACTTCTTGTCCTAGATCCTATTGTCCATAAATTTCTAATTGAGACATAGATATCTAAAAATATTTTAAAATGTTTGATTGATGCTATTTTTTACCTTGTTGTTTCTTTCCAACAAACAGTCCCATTCTCCCTTCCCTCAACTCCATTCCCAATCAATAGAACCCTTTCTTCTAACAAATTTATGCAATTAAGTAAAACAAATCTGAATATTAGCCTGACAAAGGCAATAGTCTCACAAATTAGGGCATCTCCTGGCTGGAGATATGCTTAAGGGTCAGTCTTCTAGACTCAGAATTGGTCACTGCATTAATTAGAATTCTGAAGTCCTTCATGGTTGTTTTCTTTTACATTACTTCGTTTGCCATAAAAGTTATTCTCCTGATTCTGTTAACTTTGCTATGAACCAATTCATATAAGTCTTTCCAAGAGCCCCAGAAATTGTTCTGATGGTTGAAGTGACTCTTTTCAATGGATTTGGGAAGGAAAACCTTTTCTGTTCCAGAGTGTTGTGTCCTTGTCTCCTTATCGTCAAGGATTCCATCTGGAGCAGTGCCTGGATTTTGGAGGAGATGAAGACATAGGAGAAATCAGTCTGATTGAGAGTTGCCCTTATGGGGAAGTAAAGAGGAGATCCATCAGTGACCCATCTATCTTCATCCTTTGAATGGCATAAGACAAATGATACCATGTGCATTCTAGGTACTGCTACATTGGAGGGCGATTGGAAAAAAGCCAAACTCTCAGGAATAACTCAGTTTATACAATTTGGAGAGAAGAGAGACTGTGGTACAATGGCAATAGCTTTGGGCATTGAAAGGGAAAGACAAGATTTGAAATCCTGGTTTTGTAATTTATTAGTTACGTGCCCTTAACCTTTCCATGATTCAGTTTCCTTTTCTGTAAAATATCAATGTGTAACAAGATGTTCACAGGATTGTTTTGAGCATCAAATGAGATCTTGAATATAAACTGCTTGCAAATAAACAAAGCAGTATAATAAATTCTAACTAGCACTACACCATCATTATTATTTGAAGCCTCTATTAGAGAAATTAATTGTAAAGAGGTTTGAGAGAAGCAAGTCTAAAGGGAAATTTGTAACTTGCCAAAATTCAGATGTGTTCTAGAAAGATGGTGTGAAATTTCAGGAAAGAAAAATAGAAGACAAAGTCTAGAAAAACCTTCCAGGTAGTAAAAAAGTCAATTAGATTATAGAATCAGCTCTCCTCAAGGGAAACAGGATCAGGAGGCTCATCCCTAGAGTCATTTTGGAGCTAGGCTGAATGAGGACATTGAATGACTGTGTTAATGAAGAGTCTAGAAGTCTTAGAGTCTCTCTAGTTCTTATTTCTATTATAGGCAGACAGTTTGGGTTTCCTGTTGTAGCCTCTGCAAGGGTGCTGTAGACCTGCCAGGCACTGGAATTACATTAGGACCCCAGTGGATAGTGCTGGTGTAAATCACACTGGGGTAGCAATATCCACAAATGAAGGGGATGGGTTCTTCTTGGACAGAGCCCAGGACTGTATGTACTGAGCAAGCCAAAAGTCTCTGTGTATGGCTGCCAAAAATTCCTTATATGTCCTTGCCAATGATATCAGATGTGGGCTTGCAGGTCTCTGAACACATTGGGGATACTTGCAAAATTTAGCACAAAATCAGCGTCAGAAACCCAGTAATATTTGTATGTAGGGATTTTGATGATGTTTATCCTCTATAGGCAATGCAAGAGAGAACACTGACACTGATACTTTATAGTCATCATGTTTTCAGTTTCTATGCTGTCTTTGTCCAGGGAACAGAGAATCCAGGAATTCTGGGCAGACAGTAACAGCTTCCTCATCAGGACTGTTGGAGCAAAACTGATTGCCTTAGGATACCATAGGGATTTTGAACTAGAAAGAGTTTTAGAGGTCATCTCACCCAGCTCCCTCATTTTATAGATGACCCTGAAGTCTAGGGGAGGAAAAAAAGTAATGAAAGAGCAGGGAGAGAAGGAAGGAAGATAGGAAGGGGGAAAGGAACAAAAGGAGGAAGGCTGGGAAGGGAGGGGAAAAGGGAAGGAGGGAGGTAGAGAAGTAAAGAGGGAAGGATAGAAGAGAAGGAGGGAAGGAAGGAAGAAAGGGAGGGAGGGAAGGAAGAAGGAAAGAAAGAAGGGAGAGTAGTAAGAAAAGAAAGGAAGAAGTGGAAAAAAGGGAAGGAGGGAAGGAAAGGAGGAAGGGGAAGGCCAGAAGAGAAGAAGGTCAGGAAGGAAGAAGAGAAGAAAAAAGAAGGAGGAAAGAGCGAAGGAAGGAAGGTCCCTTTGATTCTGAATCAATTTTTTCCTACTAGCTTAAATGTAAATTCCAACTCCTAGAACTTCTGTTTCTCTAAGTTCTATCTTTTCCCAAGGGATGTTCTGGGTACTATAACTTACTCTGTAACAGTCATTTAACTTTGATTCTATTCTGAAACCTGATCATCTTTGTTATTATTTCACATCATTGCTTTAAAAGATATGTGCTTTCATGAAGGCAGATTACAGTCCCTTCACTGTTTATTAGATGGTTTCATGAATTGTGGGAAAAAGTCAGGACCTTGGAAAAATGGAAGACTAAGAGGTAAAGGAGAATACAGCTCTCTTCTTCCCTATCCCCACTCGGTACCAAAATGCAAAGGAAGAAAAAAATTTTAACAACCTAATGCAAAGTAATTGTTATGAGAAAAAAATTAGCTGAAGGGTTAGCTTAATAGCCCTTAGGTGGCATTTGTAGTGCCACTCTCCTGCCATTACCCACAGTCATACTGACCTCAGGCATCCCTTGGTCCCTAATGATTGCTATAGTTTTAGGTACCTTTAAAATTTGGTATTTTGGCAATGTGTTGGGGTAACGAGAGGGCCTCAGTCCCAGGGCTGGTTGTTGTTTTTCAATGGTTTTTCAATCATATCTGACACTATATGACATCTTTTGGGTTTTTTTTGGCAAAAATACTGGATTTACTTGCTATTCATTCTTTATCTGATTTTACAGATGAGAAAACTGAGGCTGATAGGGTTAAGTGACTAGCTCAGGGCCACATAGCTAGTAAGTGTCTAGGGTCAGCTTTGAACTCAGGAAGATTAGTCTTTCTGACTCCAGGTCTGGTACTCTCCCCACTGTGCCATCTAGCTACCTCCTGGACTGGTAGAGGTCCTTAAATCAGACCAACTCCAAGAGTTCAGAAGAAAGCTGGGGAATGAGATCATGGGGAAGGGCCCAGATATAGGATGTTGGTTACAACTACCAAGTGTTGCTCAAGAGGAAACAAGTAACTAATAGAAAGAGGGAAGGAAAGATAAAGGAGAGACCCAGTTGCATAGGTTTCCTAGAAACTGCCTCCCAGCAGTGTCCAAAGGGACTCTCCCAACATCTTCATTATCCTCTTAGTCAGCTTCAAGATTGAAATAAGTCAGTCCCAGAGAGGAGAGGAGAGCTCAGAAAAGTAGGTTGGTTTTTTGGAGTTTCCCCAAAGCAGTGTACCAATATGTCACTCACACAGCTTGAGGACCAAAAAGTCTTGCTCAACCATCATGGTTTGAGAGAAGAGAGACCAGATAGCAAAGATGGAGAGCAGGATACACCAACACTGGCACCACAGAAAGCAAAGACATGGTAAAAACCACATTTATAGCAAAGTTGTCAGAAAAACCATCAGTAATTGATATCATAAAAGCTGAATGAGGTAGAGAAATGAGTAAACTTTTTTAAGAAAAGTCACCTCAACAACAGATACTTTCCAACAAAGTAAACTGAGTCAAAATCTTCTCAGCCAAAGGAATTATGAACTGCCAATTTAACTATACTTAAAAAAACACAACTTAGCTGTTTCCAGTACTCATGTTATCATATACAATCTTCTGCCCTTTTAATAAAGAAATGTTTATGTTTAAGATAGAGTAGTCAATATACCAATTGAACAAGACTGTGAAAATGGGGTGGGAGATGTCTTCTGATGCATCTTTAAAAACAAAAATCACAAGTGCATTTTCTTCCTTCCATCTGGAAAATCTGATTTAAAATCCTGTTTATTATATTTACCAGAGAGTCACTTTTAATCTCTGCCTCAGTTTCCTAATCTATGAAAAGGGGATAAAAATACCTCCTACAGTTGTTGTGAGAATTGAATGAGATAATTACAAAATACTTTTCAAACCTTAAATCATCATGTAAATTCTGTTGATCATATAAACAGTTATATGTATTGTTATATATTGTATTGTTATATATCGTATATATATTGTTATATATTATGCACATACACTATACTTTATATTATGTATAATAAATAACCATATACATGTTTACTATTGTATAAGTGAGAGATGGCCATATAATTATTACATAGAATGTCAGATGTATCCTTTCTTTTTCTAAAACTATTTTTTTCTCCTTTTAAAATCTTTGTTAAAGGAATGCCTCAGTGGGAGGCTTTTTTTTTTATGGGATCATAGGATCATAGATTTAGATCTGGAAGAGACCTTGAAGTTCCTACTCCTTCTTATAGATAAAAAACCAAAGTTAAAAGAAATTGAGTGGTTTATCCAAGGTCACTTAAGGTTAGACAGCTATTAAAATAAAACTTTGATAATGAGAAAAGGAGGCAAAAAAGGTCAAAACATAATCTTTTTATTGGCAAGGCTAGGAGTTACCAATATTAGAGATTAGAGCAGTTTCCCTTCTCTTTTTTTTTATATTTTATTTTCCCAATGACATGTAATCAGAGAAGCTTTTTATATATTTGGTGACTACTTATGGTCCAGTGGCACAAGCTAAACTAGGACTGTGATTGGTTCATAATTACTGCTGACTTGCCAAAGAAGGGTCTTCAAAGTCTATAGCAACAAGGAAAATACAATTAGCCAACATCCTCTGGAAAGCCCGGTGGCAGATAGAGACTTGTTGGGGGGGGGTCTTCTAGGGCCTGTGGTAACAGCAGAGCATAGATTCAGTCATTGTCCCTCAGAATATTCTTTGGAAAGTCCCTAACTCATCATTCCCTGTACCAGCAGAACCCAGGACTAGGAAGAACATCCAACCAAGTTACATCATTCTTTATCCATCTTCATCCATCCTTCATTCATCTTTATGTCCCTCAGGTGGCATAGTTACTTTGGTGATATTAACATTGAGTGATATTAATAGTCACCTAGCGAGTATTGTGAAGGTTGTTCAAAATTACTCTGAATGTAAGCCTTGAAAACTTAGTTACCATGATTAATACTGTGCTTAATAAAACTTTTAAAAAACATCCTAGCCTTCTGTTTTAGAATCAGTACTAAATATTGGCTCCAAGGTAGAAGAGTGGCAAGGGAGAGGTAATTGGGGGTGAGTAACTTGCTCAAGATCACAAAACTAGGAAGTATCTGAGTCCAGATTTGAATTTGAGAACCTCTCAACTCCAGACCTGGCTTTTTATTTACTGAGCCACTTAGCTGCCTCAATTAGTAAAACTCTTAACAGTTAATCAATAATCACTAATTAATTTCACACATCTAGGTTGATAGAGCATAGGGCTTGAAGTCAGGGAGAACTGAGTTCAAATTTGGCCTTGAGTACTTACTAGCTGCATGGCCCTGAGCTTAATCCTTTTTGCCTCCATTTCCTCATCTGTGAAATGAACTGGAGAAGGAAATGGCAAGCCACTACAGTACCTTTTGCCAAGAAAACCCCAAATGGGATCACAAAGAGTCAAATGTGACTGAAGAACAACACTTAAGTTATCACATCTAGTTGCAACTGAAAGGGCTAAGCTTGAACCCCAATTCTCACTTTAAATTCAGTTTTTTTCCTACTATATTCTATACTGCCTTCCCATTCAAAATGAATGTGTAGAAACAAAAGAGATTTTTAAAAAAACTGCTTTATGTATGGAACCCTTCTCAGAATCATGTTTTTAAGTGCACAAACAAAAATACATAGGGGTAGAAAGAAAACCAATTACAATAAAATGTATTTATAAAAAGATTTTTTTACAAGTTCACAGATTTCAGAGTATCCTATAAGGGGAAAGAAGTAATAATAAAGTAGATTGATAACATGTCTTAGAAAGAGGAATTAAATATTTATATCACTGAAATAGAAGAATGAATGAGGTCGAGTGGAAGAGATACCTCCTGCTCTCCACAGAACTGAGAAAAGGAAGAGTAAAACAGAGAGAAAAGAGAGCGAGAGAGCGAGAGCGAGAGAGAGAGAGAGAGAGAGAGAGAGAGAGAGAGAGAGAGAGAGGGAGGAGGGAGGGAGGGAGGGAGGAAGACAGAGACAGAGAGAGAGACAGAGACAGAGACAAAGACAAAGACAGAGAGACAGAGACAGACAATGAGATATACAGTGAGAGAGACACCCAGAAGCAAGAAATTGATGATAGAGACAGAATCAATATAAGTAAATTGAGGGATTTGGGGACTGAGCAGGGTAATAGGAGAGAAGGGGATTTGGGGGGTAGAGGAGATACACCAAGATTAGATTAGTGACAGCAAAGAGACTAAGCTTCAATCAGCTCTCTGGAAGGTTCTACAGGTCTGAGCATCAGCACAGCTGGCTCATCCCTGGTCTGAACCAGAAGTCTGAATCCTTGTTTCTCTTCTGCAGCCATAATGATGTCCTTGAGCCCAGGATCTGAGTCCAAGGTCTCTCTATAGTTTAAAGAATCTACAATGCTTTAAATTTAAATTTAAATAAGCTACTCCTGTTCCATAGTTCCAGACCTAACCTATACACTGGATTTATGATTTGGGACTGGGAAAAAAATGATCCTGTGGTTTCTCTTTAGATTTCCCAATCATTACTTGGTCTAGTGCTCTTCTTAGGTCTTTATTGGAGGGATTGTAGGGAGAGCTCAGCCTCACTGCTTTTTCCTACTCCTTCATCTTTGCTAGTCCTCTTATTTCTTCTATTTTGATGTGGTTAAGTTATCCCTCTATCTTCTCTGTGTCAGAAAGGCAGCCCTGAATTAAGAGTCTGAATCCCTGGGTTCTCATTCTGGCCCAACTGTTTAATACCTGTGTGATATTGGGCAAGCCAGTTATTAAAAGCTTAGATGATTTATTAAATGTGCATCAACTTTCTCATCTATAAAATGGAAATAATAGTGCCCTTTCTGCCTATCTTATAGGGTTGCCTTATGGTTCAAACAAGATAACAAACGGGAAAGTGCTTTGAAAACTGTGTGATGCCAAATTAAAATGTAATGAGAATACTGCCACAGGAGAGGCAGTATCATATAGTGGGAATAGTCCTGTCTAGGGCTAGGGATCAGAAAACCTGGGTCCTCATATATGTTTGTACACATCTGTGTGGCTTGGTTAGTTTATCTGTGTGAACTCTGAAGACACCCATTTTCTTTAGGGGTTTACAGCATTCTGCTTCACAATCCAGCACCCAGAAAGGAGATCCCTTTAGATGATTACTGTGCTTTGAAATACTCTTTACCGTCCTCCCACAAGGTATTGGTTTCTGGGACAATATGTGGCAAACCACAGCCACAAATGAACTCCCTACGCCCTAATGTTGTTAAGTCATTTTGGTCAATTCTGACTTTTTCTGACCCCATGTGAGGTTTTCTTGGCAAAGATACTGAAGTGGTTTGCCATTTCCTTCTCTAATTCTTTTTACAGCTGAGTAAATTGAAGCAAATAGGGTGAAATGACTTGCCCAGGGTCACCCAGCTAGTAAGTGCTTGAGGCAAGATTTGAACTCTGGAAGATGTCTTCCTGACTCTAGACCCACCACTAGAACCAATGCACCACCAAGTTGCCCTCTATGTTCTAATACTGTTTATATATTTTTTTCCCTAACCAGCACTGGAGGTGCCCAAAACAAATCCACAAATCCAAAATGATGCTGTCTTCCAGGTGTAAAAGATTGTGTGAATCCAGGAGTGTTGTGAGGCTCAAATGAGATGAGGGATATAAAGCACTTTGCAAATCTTAAATTTTAAAATTTAAAATACCATATTATTATTATTAGCTTACAGTCACCAGGTCTCCAATGTAGGGATGACTTCATTCTCTGAGCTTTTTATTGCAATCCTGATCACCTCAAGCAATGGTAATCAGATACTTCAGGGGGGTATTGTCACAAGAGTGGGTGCTGGGAAATGTTTAACAACCAGTTTCCCAGATTTAAAAAATCTATTAATATATAATTTTAAATTTAATCTGCATTATTAACACTTTCTTAAGTCTAGATAATTCACAAAATACTAAATCAGCCTCTGATTTGTAGTGATTATAGATTTCTGAGGTATAAATTCTCACACTGAAAATTTAACAATCAGCTTTCATAAGTTAGAGTGGCTTCCAGCAAACCCTGTGTGAATTCATGACTAACCCTTTCCTCACCCAATGGATTGTAAGTTTTTTGACGATGAGGATTATGTCTTACTTATCTTTGTGTCCCAACAATGCCTTCTGCTACCATTCTTTGAAATGCTTATGAAATATGAATGAATGAACAGATGGATGGATGGATGAATGAATGAATGCTACTGACTCATGTGGGCTCTCTACTGATGTCAGGGGAGATTGATTATACTGAGCTATTTGCAGTTTCGATCTACATCCCTTTTGTGACCAATACATGAATTTCCAGGAGAAGAGAGCTTAGAATGCAGTATGGTTTTTCCTTTATGTAAAGCAAACTGACCTCTAGGGAGATTGAGCCTATGACTGACCTCATTAGCAACAACTGAGCTAAACAAATCAAATTATTGGTTAATCTGGCTGTGGGAATTTTTAATATGATAATTTTGGGCAAGAAAGCCTCAGCACATGCTTGGACTAGCCTTGGAAACTCAGGTTTTGTTGAATGGATGGGACTTCCCTATCTATTATTTCCTCCAAGATTTTGTTATTTCTGCATAGAAAGGCTGTGGATTTATTTTATGTCCTTATTCTGGACTAAAGCAATGGGAGCAGGGGGTGTAACTAGGTGATGCAGAAGATGAAGCTCTTGCCCCGGATTCAGGAAGACCTGAGCTCAAATGTGGCCTCAGATACTAATTGGATGAGCTTGGGAAAATTGCTTCACCTTATTGGCCTCAGTTTCCTTATCTGTAAAATGAACTGGAGAAGGATATGGCAAACCACTCCAGTATCTTTGCTAAGAAAGCCCCAAATGGGATCATGAAGAGTCAGTTAGGATTGAAATGACAGAACAACAAAAGCAATAAGGATATCCCTACAATGGAAAGGGGGCACTGGCTCTGACCTAGGAGCTCCTAAATTCAAAAACTTTCTCTTATGTTATTTTCTTAATCCTCTATGGGCCTCACTTTACTTATTTGTAAAATGAAGGGGTTGGCCCGTGGGGTCCATTCCAGTTCTTGAACTATAAAACTATTGTCTCAATTAGCTTCTTTGCATATTCCTTCATATTTTCTAAGTAAACCATCATGTCATCAGGATAGGGATAACGCCACCTCTTTAGAGTATTGGAGGAGTAGAGACAGAAAAATGCTGGGTTCATTGCGCTTTTCTTTTGGAAAGGGTGTAAATTAGTGAAGAATGACTTTAGAGTACCCCTAGCAGCTCTTCCCAAAAGAATGCTAACTAACATTTATATAGAGCTTTAAGGTTTTAAAAAGACTTTATAAGTATTATCTCATCTTATCCTCATGACAACTCTGGAAGATATTTCCCATTTTACAGATGAGGAAACTGAGGCACCGATTTATCCAGACTTATCCAACTAATAAGTATGTCAGGTTGGATTTGAAGTCAGGATTTCCTGACTCCAGGTCTATTGCTCTAGCCACTGTACCATCAAACTTCCTCAAAAGAAAGTGAAGAAAATAGATTGAATCTTCCTGGAGAAAGACAGGCTATTAACATCACAGAGGCTGTCTGAAATCTCTGATTAGGTAAAAAGGAAAGAGGAGAAAACTAATATTAATTTAAGTACTTACTATGTGCCGAACACTTTACAAATTTTACCTCATTTGATTCTCACAAGATCCCTGTTAGGTAGGGTATCCCTGTTATCTGTATTTTATAGATGGGGAAACTGAGGCAGTCAGAAGTGACTTGCCCAGGGTCACTTAGCTAGGAAGTGTCTGAGATAAAATCTGAATGCAGATCTTCCTGACTTCAGGACCCAGGATCTATCTATCCCCTGCACCATCTAGCTAACTCAAAAGAAAGAGAGCCGGAGTCACTTTATGGAAACTTTGGCCACATGCAGATGGAGAGCTTTCTCTTCAAAGGAACCAGCTCATTCTAGCATTTTGTGCCTAGCATCACACAGGGATTTAGAGAGAGGAGAAGATATTTTCCTGGAGAGAGTACATCCCCTGCAAGCAGGAAGTGCCCTATCTCCCCATGCTTGGAAGATCCTCAGAAGCATCTCTACCCTTGAAGGTCCAGAGCTCCTGCACTGACCCAGGTCCCTCTGTGCCAGCTCTGCCCGGGTTGGTTGGGGAGAGATGATGTACTTTCTCTGCTGCATGAGAAATACTGCAACCAACCCAAGATTGCAGCCCTTCCCCCACCCCACCCCCAACCTTCCACCTGCCATGTGTTTGACTATTTAAGGGAAGTGTGTTGTAAATATTTATCTTGATTCTGGAAAAGGCTAAGATTTTCCTTTGGTGAGCCCACACAACCAGGCTGTTTGGCCACATCCAAGGAGAATCACTGAATGTTCTGAGCTAATTCAATCATCCTCTTTGGGCTGCAGCAGCTCCCTGCAAAGGTTGTTTGGGCCAGGAGCTTTTTTCTTGATTTCTCCCATCTCTCCTCCCAGCAAACAACTCCCCCATCTTCTCTAGCCCCAATCTCTGCTCTTCCCTCCCTACCAAGACACACACACACACACACACACACACACACACACACACACACACACACACACACACACACACGGCAAAGAGATTCTTGTTACCATGGAAGCCTCGTTAAAATCTGCATCTTGCTCAGTCTGGGCTTTATTATTGCTGCTTGTTGTATTTTTAGCCTGTGGCAATTGAGAAGGGGATGAGAAGGGGGGGGTGTGCAGCTTTGGACATCAGGATGGGGGAAATGAGAAGGAAGAGTGTGTAAACAAGAGATAAAAGCAGATGGGGGCTGAATCTTTGCCTGAGCCTCTATAACTGCTCCTTGGCTAGGGGGGTTCCACAGGAAAACCTGTGGCGCTCCAGCAATGACAGCTGTCCCCGTCACATGCCCCCAGGAGCCTTAGCTCTCCTTTTCCATGAGCTCAGCTGACCCCAGCCCTGGGTGTCACCTAAGCCAGGGGGTGTTGCTGATGAAAGCAGGCAGGATCACAGATTTTCCCAGGGCTAAAGCCTCCAATGGGAAAGGGTGTAAAGGGAGGAATAGGTCAGTCTGCTGACTGTGGTATGTGTAAGCATGAGAGTCACTCATGGAGTATGTGTTTTGCAAACCTAATCCATTCTCCCCTAACTCTGTGCTACATAGAACTTGCTTTTCATGGGTTTAAAGACCTAGCCATTATTAATAGCCCTTTATCTTTTCTGGTCAGATCTCCTTTTTTCTCACCTAGTGCAGAAGAAAAAAAAAGTGTGGGTTCCAAAAGTTTCTTTTTTTATGGTTGAGGCTAACTGTTAATTCTGGGCTCCCTGAAAATAGTTCAGTCTGATATCACACAGCTAATGAGTATCTGAGGAAGGATTTGATCCAAATCTTCCTGGTCTGGCACTCTGACTTCTCTATTATCAAACCTCTCAAATTTTAATGCATAAAGGGGAATGGTGGGAAGGGAAGGGGAATAAGTAGAATTATTTTTCTTCAATAAAGATGTATAAACAACAACAAAAAAAGATAAGTCCAGGAATAAGTATTTCTATATCATCTACTATTTATTAGACACTGTGATAACCACTTTACAAATATTTTATTTGATCCTGGCAGCAACTCTGTGAGGTAGATGCTATTATTATCATCATTTTAAAGTTGAGGAAACTGAGTCAAACAGAGGTTAAGTGACTTGCCCAGGATCACACAGTTTGTATATGTATGAAGCTAAATTTGAATTAGGTCTTCCTTACTCCAGGTTCAGTGCTCTTCCCATTCATCATCAAGTTACTTCTCTGGCTACAAATGATTTACCAGAAAGCAGAATAATCTAATGAGATCAAATTACTAAGTAAACCTAATTACTGATTGTTAAAATACCCCATCCATAAAACAGAACCCACAAAAAGCATACCAATACTTCTGTGTCTGACTAAGGTGATTAGTGAATTAATAGAACTGTTCATAGTTGTTTTTTGATTTAAAACATTTATTTGAACATACACTCAAATCTTCCAGACGTGTCAGGTGCTGCACATCTGCCTTCTTAGGCTTAGGATTCATGACATGGTTTTGGATCCATGGCAAACAATTTTTAGGTATCTCCTTTGACCAGTACTACCATGTCCCTTAGCCTTAGCACTACAATTCTTTTTCTTTCTGTGCTTAGCAGGGCATCCCCATAAATGGAAGATGATGTGCCTTAGAACCACATCATCACAAAGTCTACATCTTAGGCTGGCATGTAGCACATAATGAAGTCCTCTTTGCTATCTTGCTATTAGGACCAAGGATTGCACCTCTGACTTTTCACAGGAAGAGCTCAGCCATAGTTTAGTATAATGGAGTGAGATTAGCCCTGTCATCCAGCTGGAGGGTTCAAACTTTGAAGGCATTCCAACCTCCTCCCTTCCAACCTTCCAATTTAGCTCTCAAACCATGGTGCTATTGTCTCCATTACAGTTGTTAGATTTTGCACCGAGGAAGCAGTGCTATATCTCAAATACATATCAACTCTAGGAAGAATAAACTTCTTGCTTTGAGATGGGGAAAGAAAAAATAATCAGTTTTTCAGGAGGAGGCAGATTAGGAATCACATTGTTGTGGTTCAGTCATTTCAGTTATATCTGACTGTTCATGATCCCATTTGGGATTTTCTTGGCAAAGATACTGAAGTAGTTTGCTATTTCCTTCTCCAGCTTATTTTGCAGATGAGGAAGCTGAGACAAACAGGGTAAAGTGACTTGCCCGAGGTCACACAGCTAATAGTGTCTGAGACTGAATTTGAACTCAGGAAGATGAGTCTTTCTGACTTTGGGCCTGGCATTTTATCCATTGCACTACCCACCTGTCCTGGTAACCATGTATGATTATACTATACTGGTCTTTCAGAAGTGGGTGCTCTGATGGGATAGGATTACCATTGGGCAGAAGTAACTATCTTAGCCTCTTCACATGGCATCTAACCCTCCCACTCCCACCCTTTCAAAATGTCCAAATTGGCCATGGACTTAGTACCCAATTTTTGCTGTTTATTTTTTTAACATTAAAATTTTATTTTTTCAATTTCATGTAAAACCAGTTAAAATTATTTTCTGACATTTTGCAATTCAGATTCTTTCTCTCTACCTCCCCAGGTGGCAAATGGTTCATGTTTTCATGCAGTACGTATTTTCATATTCCCTGTGCCATGACAGAAGACACATATCACACATACAACAACAACAATAAAAAACTCATGAAGAAAATAAAGTGAAAGATGGGATGCTTTGCTATGCAGTCAGATTCCAATAAGTCCTTCTTTGTTCTGTTGTTCTTTTGAGAACATCAACTTGGCTCTTCAGTTCAGCAGAGAGCATAGGAGGTCTCTACCCTAAAATGGATTGTTGAGGAGGAAGGACATTGGAGAATTCCTTCACTGTTCCTGAACCCAAAGGAATGAGCCATTGATTATATAGTCCTAAACTCTCCAGCCTCAGGCCACTTGGCCAGACTCATAGCCACTGCCCAGAAACCAGTATAGATGAAGATCTTATCCATTGCATCCCTCAAAGTTCATGCACACATTAGTCATGGAACCCATAATTCATCTAACTGGGAGAAAATCCTAGTTCCCCTGACCCTTGTTATCATCCTGATGGTTGCTGAAGTTGAGTTGCACTTGTTTATCTTCTAGCTGTCCAGCAGTTGGCAAACCAGGTCTTGAAAATCATTGGGTTAGCAGAGGAAGCAAGGTGGCAGGGCCTAGACTGGAGGCTATAGCCTTGGCAAACTCTTAGGGAAGGACACTAATACCAGAATGAGATTGGTAAGATTAGGTCTTGAATATATTATTTCCATTTAATGAGAGAGGCCTCCTGTACTCTATCCTTTTTATTGGAAGGAACATTTTGCATTTCCCAACTTATTGTAAGCCACTCTGGAGAAATGGTGATGCTATGCAGCTACATCATTCATTCAATAGCAAAAGTGGTGTAGCAAATGGGTTTGGTATTAACTACACTGGATGGCTCAGGAAATTCCAGGGATTCTCATTGGTCTTTCCCATAATAACCAGCATAGAGGTTGCCAGAAGAATCCCTAATGTCCATATCCACATCTACTCACTCTGGTTAGCTATCACAGCTGTGACCCAGAGGAAGGGTCTTCCACCCTCTTCCACCTGGACAAGGATACCCCTTTGGTGATCCGGTCTCCCAAATTCCCAATGGAAACTGAGGTGACCCTATAGATCCTTTAGACCTGATATGGCTATTAGTGTCCCAAAACCCCTTCTCTCTTGGGTACCTGACCCTTTCCTGGCCACTGGGAGTAGTCTGCCAAGTGCAATGAGGGCTTTAGAAGGTGCCTTAAGCTTGAGCAAGATAGAAAAGGACCCTAACTGACCTGATAGCACAGCTTTCCTAACAAGCCCAAAGGCCAGTGTTCAAGTATCTTCTTATCAACCTCATGTTTCAGGAGCCATACTCAGAGCACTTTCAAGTGTTCTAATTCTCTGTCATTACTCTCTGCCCACATAGCAGGGCTTTGGTCTCCCTTTCTCTTGCTAGCTTCAGAAAGCCTATTTTTATCCCTTGTGGGAATTTCATCAATTATGCTCATGATTTTATATGGAGTTGAGAAGGGAGGGTCATAACTAATGTCTGACACCTCTGGAATATGGCTCTATCCAGAAGGCAGAATCCTTTTTTATATCCCTTCCCTTCCCTTGCTTCTTAGACCTCTATATCACTCTTCTCCTCTTTCTCTGTCTCTCTCTCTCTTCTCTCTCTCTCTCTCTCTCTCTCTCTCTCTGTCTCCCTCTCTTCTGTCTCTGTCTCTTTGTCTGTCTCTATCTCTTCTCTCTCTGTCTGTCTCTTTCTGTCTCTATCTCTGTCTGCTTCTCTCTCTCTCTGTCTCCCTCTCTTTTCTGTCTCTCTCTCTGTCTCTATCTCTTCTCTCTCTGTCTGTCTCTGTCTCTTCTCTCTCTCTCTCTCTGTCTCCCTCTCTTCTGTCTCTGTCTCTTTGTCTGTCTCTATCTCTTCTCTCTCTGTCTGTCTCTCTCTGTCTCTATCTCTGTCTGCTTCTCTCTCTCTGTCTCCCTCTCTTTTCTGTCTCTCTCTCTGTCTCTATTTCTTCTCTCTCTGTCTCTGTCTGCTTCTCTCTCTCTCTCTCTCTCTCTCTCTCTCTCTCTCTCTCTCTCTCTCTCACACACACACACACACACACACACACACACACAAGGATTGGTCAGTTAGCTTGGGAATCCCTGAGGTGAGTCAGTGTACATATTAACAATTAAAAAAAAACACCTAATCTTCCATGTTATATTTGGAGCAGTCATTTTGGATTTAACTTTTAAGTTCCCATCAAATGGGTCTAGGGACAGAAGGTGGAACTGGTAGGTCATAAACCATTTTCTGTCATTTTCACTGATGAATAGATTGAAGCACAGAGTGATGTGATTTAGATATAATTAATCAATCAGGAATTCAAGTGCCAGGTCTTCTATTCTAAGCCAGATCATATTTGCTGTGAGCTATATATCATGGTTATAATAGCCAGTTGCTACCATCATCCTACCTAAATGGAGTCTCTTTGTCTCTTCCAATTTATTTTATTTCTGTGGCTATGCATGTACTGAATTTGGAACATATGGCTTCTTAAAGATATTTCATACTTGGTCCCTTTATATTGAGGATGGAGGGAAGGGAGAGGGAGTCATCAAGATCACCTCCATCAAGATGCTCAAGTAGAACATAAGCTTCTAGAGGGCAGGGGCTGTTTTGTTTTCTTCTTTGGATTCTGACTGCTCAGCACAATGCCTACCTCATAGTTAGCATTTAATAAACGTTTGTTGAATTAGATTGAATTGTTGTTGGGCCATAATGGAAATAAAACAAGAAAAATAGAAGCGGACCATTGTTCCAGGTCCAGATTTTCTGTTCCTTGTGTGATTAGAGCTCTATGCTTATTGTTTACAAACCTAAGATCAAAGGGCTCATTGAATTTTATCAGGGTTATCAGGGATAAGTTTCAGAATGATACCCAATTCACAGTAATGTTATGAGAAAAATTTGATTTAAGGAATCATAAAACCTCAGAGGACCACAGAGGTCATCTAGGTCAACCTGTAGCCTGAATCCCTCTTTAGCATCAATCAATTAATAAACAGTTATTAAGGGCCTACTATGTGCCAGACACTGGGCTCAACTTGAAGTCCTCCAGTGAAGGAAAAGCATCATTTCTCAAGGCAGCCCATTGTATTTTGGACAGCTCCAATTGTTAATAATGATGATGATGATAGTAATATGGCAGCTAGGTGACACCATAGACAAAGCATCAGGAAGACCCAAATTCAAATCCTGCCTTAGACATGTACTAGTTGAGCAAGCCACTTATTCTCTTTTTGTTTGGTTTCTTCATCTTGTTACAGTTTCTTTAAAATTGAAAAATGGAAATAATAATAGTATCTACCTTATACAGTTGTAAGGATCAAATCAGCTAACATATATATAAATGTTTGCAAAACTTAAAGGGATACATAAATGCTAGCTATTGTTATTAGTTGTTGATTGTAATAAGTGACATTTATATGGCTATTGGTGTAATCAAAATCACTTAATGTACATTTGAACCCAGACCACCCCTGAGGCTGGTGTCAAATATATACATATATAAAAATAATATGCATATATATTTTATATGTGTGTGTATATACCATATACTATAAATAATCTCCATTTTATAGAGGAGGAAATTGGAGATTCCTGAGTTCCAGGCCAAGTATGAGATGATCCATGTGAGATTAAATTTGCCCCCTTAATTTTAATTGGCTAGTTCATCTTCTTTATTTCCCATACTTTATAGAGACATCTATATGTCTAGAGACATCTCATATGATGGGCTGTATTGCTGGTTCTTTTCTATTAAGAAAAAAAACCCTTATCTTCTGTCTTAGTATCAATACTGCACATTGGTTTCAAGACAGAAGAGAGCAGTTAGGGCTCGGCAATGGAGGTTAAGTAACTTGACCAGGGTCACACAGCTAGGAAGTGTCTCAGGTAAGATTTGAACCTAGGACCTCCCTTCTTTATGCCTGGCTCTCAATTCACTGAGCTACCCAACTGTCCCCTTTTTATTTATTTTTTTAAACTATTGCTTCCTGTTCACTGGTCATTTCTCTTGTCATTCTTTTTTTTCTGTACTGTAGTTGTGGCATCTGATAAGGCCAATATGGGTGGGGAGTTTTTGCCTTCCCTTTTAATTTTGAGAGTTAAAATTCAAGAAGGTGTTTTGAAAGGGTTAAATTCCCATATTCTTTCAATATAAGGTATTATTAATATAGATATTATTATATATAATATATATATTAATATAAAAATACCTCTATTTTGTCAGCCTGTTTAGTCTTAGTGTTTAGCTGTGTAACCCCTCTTCCTAAGCAATAGGGGGCTAGTGGAAGGGATGCCTACAAAAAATGTCTCTCCTGGCTTGAGCTTAGCCACTCCTCTGAGCTCTCTTATTCCCCCCCCCCCCCAGCAGTGGAAGGCATATAACTCAGGCTATCCCATTCTTTGTTGCCCAGAGAACATAGCACCCCAAATTTGGATCTTAGCAGGTTGAAGAGAGGAGAAGATAACTTCCAGTGATTTCATTCTGAAATGTATGTGTCACTTCAAGTTGGTGTGCTTGTTCTGTAAGAGATGCAGGGATTGGCTTTGTTTTGTTTTAAATGGAAGGAATTTATTCCAACTTGCTCATCCTAGAATGAGTAGCTCAGGCATTCCTTCAAAAGCTGTGTATATCACAGTTGATGGGTAAATCAAGGTGCAAAAGGCCAATGTGGAGACATGGGAAGAGCCCTCGATTTGATGTCTGAATGCTTGGGTTGGGATTTCTGCACCAGTTTTCTATGACTGATGTTACCTTGGACAAATTATTTATCCTTTCAGTTTCTTCCTCTGTAAAACATGTAGTGGTAGTGATGGTAGTGGGGAGGGCAGAGCTAGATAGGATGAAACGTTTTTGGTCCCTTCTGGCTGTAAATCTTAGAATCCCATGAAACTACAAGCCCAGAGGTCTGATGGAAAGCGGAGATACTGAATCAGACTTCAGTCCCAGAGTGTTCGGTCATACTCCCCATCAAGTACCACCCCTTGGATGGCCTGTAGTGCCTTTTAGTCTTTGTCATCTTCTCTAATCCTTTGTGATGTTGTAATAACCTTCTGTGATGAAAACCAGTGAGAACCTTCACAGTAACAGTCCAGTAAGTTCTGGCTGAGATATTCACTGACTTGGGGCAATATTCTCTGAGGGAATTAAATGGATTTGAGGAGATGAATAACTTCTATATGGCAAGGATCAAGATTGTCCAAATAAGGATAGACACATACATTATCAAGATTTGCATGTATATATCCTTATATTTATATACACAATGAAGACATACATATATACACATATGTACACACAAAGACACATGTATATGCACATATATTTATATATTATATATGTATAATATATGTATTTTTGTGGTTGCTCAGTGTTTCAGTAGTGTATAACTCTTCTGGATTTTTTTTTGGCAAAGATACTAGTGTAATTTGCCATTTCCTTCTCCAGCTCATTTGACAGATGAGGAAACTGAGATAAACAAGGCTAAATGACTTACCCAGGGTTATACAACTAGTATCTGAGTCCAGATTTGAACTCAGGAAGATGGATCATCCTGTCATATGGACATATACATATATAAACATATATTGGAAATAGGTAAATTTGAACAATTATTATGTTGCTATATTTTTGGCAAACATAGAAGTCACAATTGACATAGATGTTTTGACAGATGTGTTGCCCACAGCAGATTTCCAGAACTGATCTGACATCTTCTTCTACTAAGCCAATGCTTTGTGATAACCCCAAGTCATATTACATATACTATATATCCACTCTATATGATGATGTGGGGTCTCTGTATTATGCTATAAATCATATGTAATATACAAGATGTGGGATCACTATATATCATAATCTATGTGACTTAAGTGATATGGAGTCATTAGCAAGACATCAGTTTGATAGAAGGGTACTGTGGTGAGTAGGACCAGCCCTCATTGCAGAGTTGGGGGTCTTTGGCTGGTGGGGCAGCATCAGCGTAAAGGATGAGTAGACAGTTAAAGTTTTCACCTGTACTCAGGTGTCAAAAGAAACTGCTCCACTTGGCTCAGGCTTGGCTTTATTTTTATACCCTCATGGTTACATATATACTTGACACAGTTTCATTTGTCAGCATACATGTTTCCTTACAGATAACTGGATGTCATACATTAAATTTTAACAAATCATTTGATTAACATTCTATAATTACCCCACATACCTTGTTTCTATAGAGTCTAACAACAAATGCAAAGCTTTACAAAAGATGGATGTTTTCTCATCACGGGCAGGATAGTCAGAGGTAAGTTTTCATTAACCTGGGAGGTGCTCAGACATGTGGTTAAGCTAAGAGTGATTATTCATTACTTTAATCAAATACATAATCAATCAGAATTTCTAAGGAGCTAATCAACAAAACACTGTCGTCAAGTGTGAGATCAGAGGGGTAGAGAAAACATAACTCAGTTTTAAGTATTTTTCCAATATCAGGCTTTCATTTTTCTAATGTTTTACTAAGGTATCTATGGCATGTTGCCTAGCCAATAGTTCAAAACAAATTAGTGAAGTAGAATGTGCCAGCCTCTCCTTGAAAGGTAATTGATATACCAGCTCAGGGAAGCTTGTCCCTGGCCTGTACATGGGAGTGGGGAATCTAGGCACAGTTTTATTAGAAGTTTCATACCTAAAAGAGGGGTCTCATCTATGATCCTTTATTTAAATGGGTGCATAGGAATCCTTCAGTTTAATTTTGTAAGTAGCATCTCTTGGTAGTATTCTGAGGGGATGGAGTGGGACATGTATTTCAATCCTGCAGGCATTTTGCTCTCATCTATTTTTCCTGGGGTTGGGTAAGGATAATAATCCTAACAATTCCAATAAAAATGGGGTGTTAATAATAGAAGAGTCACTGGGGGGGTCTGAGTGGATGTTTCCATCCTTCCTTGGGGCCACTGTACAGCCCCCAGTTTCCACATGTGACCATGTCAAACAGTGTTGGTTTAATTGCTCCTGGCAGAAGGGGATCTCAGGTCTATTCTGAATGTCTGCTTTGGGAAACATATGCCAAAACATCTGTGTCAATCCCATTATAGCCTCTGCATTTGCTGAAGCGTAGGCTAATATAATAATGATTGATCATATTTACCTATTGCTATGAAATTTATAAAATGTTTTACATCTATTAACACATTTATTCCTCAAAAACAATCCTGTGAGGCATGGAAACAACACCCAGTATTGATTCTAAGATGGAAGATAAAAGTTTTAAAAAAACAAACAAACAAAAACTGTGGTCTCCAAAATGGGAGCCATGGCATGACCCCAAGGATATGTAATTAAAATCAGAGGGTGGTAATTTGGGGTGCATCCACAGCCAGTCATGGGCTCTGTCTCCAACACAACCATACCAACCTTTACATATTTCAGCATAACATTCCCTGTTCCGCTTCTACCCACTGGGAAAGCTCCCAACATTCCCATGTCCAAAAGAGGGCAGTTATGGTCTAATCCTGACTTGGGAACTACAGGTGCCATTAAAAAATTCTCTTCATCTCCTCCCCCTCCTAAATACTGGTAATTTTAGGTAACATGACTAGGGTAACATAGCTATTAAGCATAAGAGGCAAGATTTTATTCCAGGTCTTTCTGACAAACCCAACACTCTGTCTAGTATGGATTTTTTACTTAAAAAATATGAGGGCAGTTATGTGGCTCAGTGGATTGAGAGTCAGGCCTAGAGACCAGAAGTTGTGGGTTCAATGTGGCCTCAGATACTTCCTAGATGTGTGACCCTGGATGCTTCACTTAACTCTCATTGCCTAGTCCTTACTGCTCTTTTGCCTGGAATCAATACAGAGTATTGATTGTAAGATGAAATGTAAGAGTTTTTCTTACTTTTTTTTGAAATGCAAGCAGGAAACTAACTAGGAAACTAAGTGGCTCACTATTGGAAGTTGACTATAATATTTTTGTTATCTCTTTGGGCTTTTTCCTAAAAGGGAAAGAATTGCTCATTTAATCCAAACCAGTGCTTCTTCTGAACAACTAATTAAATATCTGCGAAAAAAATGTAGTCACGCAATAGGGAAATAGTATAGTGTAGTAGGTAAAAGGATCAGTAACTATAAAGGCACAAGATCTGAGGTCTAGTCTTAGCTTGGATATGTAGGCAAGTGATTTCTTCTCGTGGGACCTCAGGATCTTCATCTGCAAAACTGAATGGATTGGACTAGATCAGGGGTATCCAACTGTAGCTACTGGATAACACTCCTGAGTGCTGGAGGAATTAGATTAAACTATAATTGGAGAATATTTGACATAATAAATAAAATATAATAGCACATATTAATAAACTGCTAATAGATCATGCTGATATGTAGTTTTTAAGTCAATATAAATCCATAATTATAAAATAAAATAAAAACTAAAATAATAAAAGGTGGTACACACACTCTTTGTGGTGGCAAAAAATTGGAAAATGAGGGAATGCCCTTTAATTGGGGAATGGCTGAACAAATTGTGGTATATGTTGGTGATGGAGTACTATTGTGCTAAAAGGAATAATGAATTGGAAGAATTCCATGTGAACTGGAACAACTTCCAGGAATTGATGCAGAGTGAGAGGAGCAGAACCAGGAGAACATTATACATAGATACTAATACCCTTTGGCACAATCTAATGTAATGGACTTCTTTACTAGCAGCAATGCAATGATCTAGGACAATTCTGAGGGATTTATGAGAAAGAACACTATCCACATCCAGAGGAAGAACTGTGGAAATGGAAATGCAGATGTAAAACAACTGCTTGATCACATGGTTCTATGGGGACATGATTGGGGATATAAACTCTATGATCACCCTAGTGCAAATGTTAATAATATGGAAACAGGTCTTGATCAATGACACATGTAAAACCCAGTGAAATTGCTTATTGTCTCTGGGAGGGGGCAAAGAGGAGAGGGGGGAAGAACATGAATCATGTAACCATGGAAAATATTCTAAATTAATTAATCAAAGTAAAATAATTAAACACAAAAGAAAAAAGGAAAAAAAGGTGGGACAATAGAGTGTCTATTGTCCTGAAGTCTAGAAGACTGATCTTCCCAATTTTAAATCTGTCCTAGGACACTTACTAGTTGAGTGACCGTGAACAAGTCATTTAACCTTGTTTGCCTCAGTTTCCTTATCTGAAAAATAAACTAGAAAAGGAAATGACAAATCACTCCAGGATTGTTGCCAAGGAAATCCCAAGTGTGATTACAAAGAGTCTGAATGATTTAACAAGATGTCAATATATGACCCACAGGGTTTAGTGACTATTTCTTTTTGAGTTGGACACCACAGGAATTCTTCATTAATATTCTATCACTCTAAGATGTCTACTGAGAAGTGGGACTTACCCCTTGAATGATGACACAGGTCCCATTCATCATGTTGGTACATGATCAATCCTACCTGTGCTAAAGAAAATGAGATATTTGGTCTCTTTTGAAGGAATGTTTCAGTTATTAGACTGAAGATGGGAAGAGGCATAAGTGAGACATTAATATTAAGGACAGGATAATAATTATCCCTCAAAAAACCCCTGTAAAATTAGGCTCTTAAATTCAATTCAATAAATATTTATTAAGCATCTACCATGTTCCAAATATTGTGCTAAGGGCTGAGGATACAAAAAGAGGCAAAAGACAGTCCCTGCCCTCAAGCAATTTACAATGGATTGGGGAAGACAATATACCAACAAATGCATATAAAGCAAATTATACAGGATAAGTAGGAAAGAGATAACAAAAGGAAGGCACTGGAATTAAGTGGGACTAGGAAAGGCTTCTTTTAGAAGGTGGGATTTTGTTGGTATTTTAAAAACTCAGGAAAGTTGAAAGTCAGAGTGAAAGAGGGAGTATTCTAGGCATGGGAGATTTCCAGAGAAAATGCCCAGAGCAGAGTGTCTTGTTCCTAGAACAATGAGGCCAGTGTTATTGGAAGGACGAGTACATGTAAGATGTAAGAAGATTGGAAAGGTAGGAGGAGGCTAGCTATCAAGTCTAGGAAGTCATCTAGTCCAACCACCTTCTTTTCAGATGAGGAAACTGAGGCCAAGAGATGGGAAGTGACTTACTTGCCCAAAGTTATATATATAGTTAATAACTAGCAAAGCAGAGATTTGAACCTGAGTCCTTTAACTAAATTTCATGGCCTTTTTGCTGATCTAACTATGCGTGGAAAGGACTTGTTGAGAAATAAATGAGAATCAAAATTTGAAATGATGGGGTAGTAGTGTTAAAAATTTAAAAGGATACAGCTTGAGACATATAACAGCTTGCGTTTATAGGACTTTAAGATTTGCAAAGAACTTTGCATGTGTTAACTCATTTTATGGAGTTAGCATATATACAAAGAAGGTTGGATTAAAGAATAGCATCCTTCTTTTAGAAAGAAAGATTAAAATCTTTTTTTTTTCAATTTAAACATTAAGATTAAAATCTTATAAGATCCCAGTAGCTATTACAATGTCATGTGCTGATAAGGAGGGCAGGAAAAATGTCCATTTGGTTAAGACTAATTAGTGGCTAGTAAATTGACCTGATTTTCAACTTACACTTTTAAAAATAACTTTGAATGATTAAAGGTCAGGTAGCTGGGAAAGGGGATTTTAGGATTGATATAATTTTGCCTAGAGTAGAAAGGACTGAATAGATCGGTAAATCAGATGATCCAAAGAGCAGGGGTACCTGCTAGGATACAGGGAATGGTGAAAGGACCAGAAATCAGGTATGTGAAAAGCAATGTGGAGTAAGTTAAATGCCAGACAACCGAAAGATTGGAACTGATACATGTTTGCTAGCTGACTGCTCCAGGAATAGATAGATCAAATAGAGAATATCAGGCAAAAGAGTAAGGTATTAGAGTATTGGTTAAGGAGTTCTGTGTGCAAAGAACTCAAATTCAATCAGAAACGAAAGGGAGGCAAAAATAGCAACAGTCAAGGTAATAACTCTATATTGAATTAATAATGATAGATTCTATAGTTATCACTTGTGACCTGAGATTGGGGGAAGAGGAGGTCATTTCCACAAAGGTAACCCGGCTCTGGACTCACATATGTTAAATTCAGTCCTGAGGAATCAGGATTTTTTCTTGCACTTTATCACTCATTATATCCACCCTTCTATGGACTTTTGGGAAAATCTCTGTAACAAAGTTAGGTATGGATCATATTTGGGTTTTCTTCAAAGGAATTTAACAGGGTCACTGCTTGAAAAGTTATTTAAGTACTTAATCTGCAAATTAGCTAGACATTTTATTCAGTCATTTTTCAGGCACATCTGACTCTGTGACCCCATTCTTCACTCTTTGTGACCTCATTTGGAATTTTCTTGGCAAAGACATCCAAGTGGTTTGCCATTTCCTTCTCCAACTCATTATACAGATAAGGAAAATGAAGCCAACAAGGTTAAGTGACTTATTCAGGATCACAAAGCTAGCAAGACCAAGTTTGTATTCAGGAAGATAAGTCTACCTAACTCCAGGCCCAGTGCCCTATCCACTATGCTAGCTTGCTGCCCTAGAGATCAGACATAGGACAGCTATTTTTTTTTGTCCACCACAGAAAAAATACATGAAACACAAAAGGCTTGTAAAGGTGTATTAACAAATATTTAAAACACTAAACCATTACCTCGACTATACTTTCCAGGGAGGAAAAGACCTCTTTGAAAGAATGAGGAGATATTTCACTTTCATCTATAACCTTTATATTTAGCTCACAAGTTCAATTTTCTTACAAGTAAGGGTATTCCTTGGGATTTCTTAGATCTTTCAGAAACAGCATCCTTTAGGTTGTAGGCACCTTTTTCTCTGAGAAGTTATTATAGAAATCATCTCCTGTTTGGTAACCAACATGTCTTCCAAGTAATTTCAAACTTCCTGAAGCCTCAGTCTCTGTCTCTCTGTCTCTGTCTCTCTGTCTCTGTCTCTGTCTCTGTCTCTCTCTGTCTCTCCTTCTTCCTTTCTCTCTCTGTCTCTCTCTGTCTCTCTCTGTCTCTCTCTGTCTCTCTCTCCCTCTCTCTATTTCTCTCTCTCTCACACACACACACAAGAGATAGTTGCAGAAATATTCATCTATTTATCTCAGTATCACTGCTTGGTTGCCTGGTTCAGCCTAAAGCTGGAAGGGTCTTAAAAATCATTTTCTCCCTTTGCTAGAAATCCAGGTGAAAGATGGCATGGCTGTATCTCAGCAAAGAATCACCCTCAAAAGAGAGAAGAAATTATTTTTCTTTGATTCTGATTTCATATTCGGTTGTCTTTAACATAGGGACCCACAGGGACCCACTAGAAACCAAAATATCTGCATATGCCTTAGCAAGGAATCAGAGATAGGGGAGAGAATAAGCATTTATACCAATTACTATGTATGTCAGGTACTGGTATCCTTTCTAGGAGAAGCTAAATACTTTACAAATATCTCATTTGATCCTCACAACAACCCTGCAAGATAGATGGCATTATGATCCCCATTTTATAGTTGAGGAAAAGGAGGTAGGAAGAGATCAAATGACTTGCCCAGAGTCACACTGCTAGGATATATCTCAGGCTACATTCAAACTCAGATCTTCTGACTCCAGGCCCAGCTCTATGTCCAGCTCCTTTGTCTATAGCATAACCCCTGGAATCAGTGGATCCTGTGGCCAAATTCGACTTCTGATGCTTTCTGTCTCTGTGATCTTTGACAAGTCTCTTCACCTCCCTGAAGTACAGTTTTCCCATATGTAAAAAAATATAGCAACTAGATAAATTTCTTACTTTAATCTATCATCCTCTGAATAAGTGTATATCAGTTGTCTATAAAGCAAATTCCTAGCAAATTAACTCAATTTTTATATTGATTTTTATTATAAACCCAGAACTGCATTCCCTGGGAATAAAAGTCCCCAGGAAATTTTTGGTAAAAATTCAGTGCAGAAAGAGATGAAAGCTAGCTGAAAGACATTTCTTGTAGAGTAGCAGTGCCCTATATTCTAACAATTAACCATTTGCTTTTCCTTAGCATCATTTATTACACTTTGGGTTGCCCTTCTCCTACTTTCTTAATGATGACTTGGAAATGGGCAACAAGATCGAGGTATAAACAATAACCTTAAACTCCTCAAAGGAAGAAATTTCCCTTATTTCTCTCTCTTTCCAACTACATTTATAATCCAGAATATTCCAAAATATTCTAGTGGTCATCTACGATTGAAGAATGTAACATAACACATTTCTTTGAGGCTGTCCTATCCTGTGGATTTGAAACCATTTTCCAACTCTGGTATCTTTATTTCAACATTAAACCTGCTCTGAATTCCTTAGAAATTTCTCCCATGCCTGGAGATTTCCCAAATCCCCAGTGGCAGCTCCCCAAACTTCTTTCCCATCTTTCTTCCTTCTTCCCTTTAGCTGGGTACTGTCAGTAGTTGATAGAAATATATGGCAGTGTCACACTTCAACAGAAAATGTTACTCTGATAGCGATCCATATTCTAAATGCAAAAGCTCCTTATGGTTAAGAATTGAGACTATTTCAAATGAATCAGTACTGGATTTACTAGAAATTCTGTGTAGGGAGTGTGTTTAAGATACTTGTTCTTCATGGCAAGAAAGCATAATGATCAGATTCTTGGGCATCCTGTTTCTATTTTAACTCTCAAAGATAATTAGTAGTTTTAGTAAATCCCTATGCTTTGATCATATGTTGTCAATATATCATTACATGAAAATTACAGAATCTCAGGGTTTAGAGGGAAACCAGACGCCATCTAGTCCAACCTCTACTTGAATGAAATCCCTTTTAAGATATATTTGAAGACTTCTATTAAGCATGGGGTAAAAACCAACCCACTACCTTCTGAGGCTACCCATTCCACTTTTGGATAATTCTAATTATTAGGACATTTCTCTTTATTTCAAGCCTAAGCCTCCCACTCAGCTCTTCTAATGTTTACTCCTGGTTCTGCCTCCTGTGGCGGAACAGAACAAGTCTAATCCCCTTCTACCCTGCAAATATTGGCTGAACTTGGCTCTCTTTGGTAAGAAATGTAGTTCTTTGAAATACATCTTCATTTATTAATGGACACTTCTCTTATTTTGCCAAGAGGAGAGTTAAAGGCTTTCAGCATTTTGAAAAGAAACGTGTAGTCTGAGACAAAATAATGAGCTCTGTAATTTCTTTAGGCCAATTCACTATATCTCTACTTAGGGAGAAAGAAAAGGAATGAAAGGTTAGAAGCAAAAATAGATTGGAACTTGAGGGTATGTTTTTACATACTTATATCAGAAGAAACAAAAAATAGAACTATTGGTAAATATATCTTCAGGAAATTCACTTAATCTCTGCCTCAGTTTCTTGAAATAAAACTAAAAATGGATAATAATATCTAATTTCAGAGATACATTGTTGGAGCCGGTTCAAAATGGCTTCTAAACATTGATTTTTAAATTCTCAATGTGAGCTTTTACACCTCAGAAAACAGAAGACACCACAAATTAGAGTCTAATTGTTTTATTGATTGTTTAGACTTAAGAAAGTGCTGAACAAACCATTAATAATGTCAAATTAATTTAAATAAACTGTCATGTCCATTTTTTGAAGAGTTGGTTATTAAATATTTACTAGCACACCATTGCCTACCTCCCAATGTTGTTGTGAGGATAAAGTGAGATATTTTTAAAAGTGCTTTGCACTATATAAATGCTAGCTAATATTATGATGAAATAAAAACCTATTTATTGATGGTTATTCTGAAAGCAATGATGGTTTTATTTAAAGTTTTAACTGTTTTAAGATGTTTAAGTTTCAGGGTTATAATTTTCTTTCCCCTTTCCCCTTGTCAAATGAAGGAGTTGGTGTAGTTGATTCCTTACTTGAACATTCTGTGATTAATATCCCTGGAGTCTTTACTTCAACTGATTAAATATTAGTTAACAAAAATTTATATTTAGCAGATTGTGCATGCATGTGTATGGGAGGAAATGAGGATGGAAGAGAAGAAAAGAAAAATATACAATGGTCTTAAAAATCGAATTTTCTGTCTGTGATAGGCAATGGGGATTGCCATGAATAAGAGAGGCTAAAAAGTCTTAGAATTTTCAAGAGATGCCTATCAATTTTCCATGGGAAATTCAACATGGAAAAGGCCTGTCCAAAAATTCAGCTCAAAGTTAGAGAGATCAAAGAAGGCCCTTGCCCTGAGATATTTTCTGGAAGATAAGTAGAAATCACAATTGTTTAGTGGATGTTCTGATTCCCGGGAGTGATAAGATGTGTTAAAATAAAGGAAGAGACAGCAGTCAAATGTCTTGATCCAAGGCATTATGACTGAGAGGAAGTTCACAAACTATTTAAGAAAGAGTAAGTTCTATAATTTGCTTGTTTTGGAAACAACAAATACCCCTTCATGTTTAGCTTGAAGATCTAATTTGAGTGATAAAGGTATAGAAGGAGCAGGCAGAGTCCTTCATTAATGTTATACCCAAGGTGACTGGAGTCATTCCACATCATGGAATAATGGAAATGATCCTAGTTTTCATTTTACTAAAGATTTCTACTTAAATTAATGAATATTAATAAAGTCAACAAATTACTTATTTTTTTGATTATTAAATCAATTAATTGAATTATTAAATAATTTATTTTAAAAATATTGAATATAGTTTTGATATTTTTTGTCTTTATATCACTACCTACATACTCCAGGTTGAGATCTCCTTTAGGAGAAGGAAAAATGTTTCAGGAAAAACATCTCTACAGAGACCTTATTGGATAATATATATGATATTATTTCTTGGTTGTCCTCTACCTCTGCCAGGAAGGAGTTTTTAAAAAAATAATTGTTTTCTTGACCTTTTTAAAAAAAGAACTTTATCTTTGAAATTTGTTTTGCTTATATTTATCTGAAATATATCTTCTTCCTTCCTTCTTTCCCTTGAAGAACTTAAAAGTTTTACTTTTATTTTAAATTATTCTCTTGTTTGTTTTTCCCTTCCCCATCCCAGCTTAAATTAAGTGTATAGCCCCTAATTCTCCCTTTCCCTTTCCTTATCCATTCTTCTGTTTCAGCAATGTTCATTTTTAACTTTTCCTTAATTAGTGTTTTTTTAAAAATCAGTTAATTATTATTATTGTTTTGTTCCTTTGCAATTCTATTCTCAAGAATGATACTTTTTTGATGGATGTAATAGGATGTGGGATAGGAAGTGTTTGCTAATTTCCATTGCAGGCCACCAGTTTAGTTCAGGTCCTCATTGGCCCATGCCTAGACTATGGTAGTAGCTTCCTCTTTGATCTCTTTTTTCAAATCTCTCCTCTTCAGTCTGTCTTCACACAAGGATCTAAGTGATTTTCCTAAGGCACAGAACTGACCAAGTCAGTTTCCTACTCAATAAACTTCAATGGCTCCCTGTTAACTCTAGGATCAAATGCAAACTCCTCTATTTAGCATTTAAAGTCCTTTACCACTTGAATCTTTACTACCTTTTCAACCTTATCCAAGATTACTACCCTTCATGAACTTGGTGGTTGCCTTCTTGCTGTCCTCACACCCCATGCCCGGAATCCACTTGCTCCTTACCTCTGCCTTTCTAAGACCACTTGTTACTCTCCCTGAAACATCATATTCTGCATGAACCTTTTCCTGACTTCCTAGCTATTAGTCACCTTCTTTCCAAAATGTTGTGGTTTAGTTGTTTTTTTTTTCAGTTGCATCTGACTCTTTATGGTCCCTTTTTGGGTTTTCTTGGAAAAGATACTGGAATAGTTCCCCATTTTCTTCTTCAGTTCATTTTACAGATGAAAAGCTTAGGCTAACAGGAGTAAATGATTTGCTCTGGCTCACACAGCTAGGAAATATCTAAGGCTAGATTCGAAGTGAGGAAGATTGACTATAGGTTTGGCACTCTATCCACTGTTCCACCTAGCTGCCCAAAATGACCCTTATTTATTTATTTTGTATCTATTCTGTATCTACTGACTTGTAGCATAATGAAGAAAGAGGTAGCCTTGAATTCAAGAATATCTGGATTAAAGTCCTATCTCCGATATATAATGCCTGTATTACTCTGAGTAAGTCAATTAACTTCTCACTTCTCTAAGCATTTTTCTATCTCTTAATTATGGAGCTGGTACCAATCTGCCTTAATAGAAGAAATTCCTTACTAGTAGTCCTTTACCAATAAAACCTAGTGTTGGTTAAAAAACCCAAAATATTGTTTGTGTACATGTTGTCTCCCCCAACAGAATATAAGTTCCTTAAGGTCAGAAATTATCTCATTTTGGCCTTTTTATTCCTAGCATTTAATACTTAGTAAATATTTAATAAATATTTATTGAATAATTATCAGAGGGATCTTCCAAATCTATGAGCTCATAGATTCATTTAAACATTTAAGAGATTCTTTTGTTTGATTTCAGCATCTACAAATGCAACTAGAGTTTTGAATTCATGAAATGAGCCATAGGAAGAATGAGATTGTGTGAGAAAAAAGTATGAGATTAGATACCCAATGTATCAGACAAAACATTTGCAGAGTTCTACACTTGCATATTGGAGAAAATGCAAATATTTCATCTTAGAATATTTACTTGGCATGTGCTACCAAACTATCCCCTGAAAGCATCTCCCCAAAACTTTACCTAAGAAGATCACAATATGCCAACATTTTCTTCATATAGGGGTTCACCAGTTGTTTCCTGATATAGTGCCTACATGAGTCATTTAACTTAAAGATGTCATGCATTTTTCTTTCACCAAAAGACAAATGTCCCAAATTCGCCCATCTTTTCTATGATGACAAGTAACTGTCAGTATATTGTCTGGCAAATACATATATGTATATATACTTACATAAGTATAATACTTATTCTTTCCTTTCAAGATAAGTAACATTAAAATTTTTTCTTGATAATTTTTGTTTTTACATTATCATCATTTTGTAACATGTTACTCCCTTTTCTCTCAGAATGGATGGGGAGGGAAAGTAGTTTGTTGAATCAAAATCAATATATTAATTAAGTACAATAGAATATGCAATGTTCCCCATTCATAGTCATCCATCATCTATCTAAGGGGACAAACATGTTCGTTGTAATTCTATTTTTTTATTTTATTGTTATTTCCACATACATTATTGTACTATTTGCATATAGTTTTCTTGGTTCTATTTACTTCACACTGTATCATAAAGTTATAGCTCTAAAGCTAGAAGAAATATATATGTTTACCTATATTCTTTATATTCATTGATTTTTATGGGTTGGCAACAATTTTATCACATACTTTTACCACATTCTACCCATTTTCAACTAATAGGCAACTACTTAAAATTGCTATAAATATTTTAGTGTATTTTGAACCTTTGTGTCTATCATTGATCTCCTTGATATATATGCCTACCAGTGGCATCTCTAGATCAAATAGTATGGCCATGCTATTTATCGTTTTAGCAGAATTCCAAAATTTCCAACAATGGTTAGAACAATTTACAGCTCCATCAATAGTGTATAGCGTACCGATCTTTCTGCAAATCTTCCAACACTAAGTATGTCTATTTTCTGGTCATCTTTTTAATAATTTGTCAGATGTAAGGTTAAACTTAAGTCTTTTGGTTAGCATTTCCTTTATTATTAATGATTTAGAAGAATTGTTCATATGGTTATTAATATTTTGTAGTTCTTTTGACATTTTTTATTTATCTCCTTAGCCCACATTGTAGAATGGCATTTGGCTTTATATATTGGTATTCCCTATATTTTAACAATGAATAAGAAAGTAATTGCTTTTTCTGAATCCTCTACTCATTTATTTTAGTAGCTGCTAAATCTTGTGTTATCATCACTGTGTTTCCATCATTATTTTGCTGTCTGCTTGAAATATTTTTTCTTTGACTTAGGAGCCTTGGGATTTTGCTATAATATTCCTGGATGTTTTCATTTTGGGATCTCTTTTAACTGGTGATCAATGGATTATTTTAATTTCTGTTTTGCCCTCTGGTTCTAGGATAACAAGGCAATTTTCTTTGATAATTTACTGAAATATGATGCCTAGATTCTTTCTTTGATCATGGCTTCTTTCTTTCCTCAATCTATTTTCTTGGTCAGTTTTTTTCCAATGAGATATTTTATATTTTCTTCCATTTTTTCACCCTAATGATTTTGATTGATTGTTTTTGATGTTCATGGTGTCATTAGCTTCCACTTTTTCATTCAAATTTTTAATTATTTTCTTCAGTGAACAATTGTACTTCTTTTTCCATTTGGCTAATACAGTTTTAAAGGTATTATTTTCTTCAGTATTTTTTATTTCTTTTAAAAACCAAGTTGTTTTTGTTTCATAATTTTCTTCCTTTGCTCTCATTTCTTTACCTACTTTTTCCCTACCACTCTTATTTGATTTTGAAAATTATTTTATAGCCCTCACAGCAATTTTTGGGGGGATTGTGTTTAATTCACAATTTCCTTTGAGTCCTTGTAGATGTTTTCATGTTATTGTCTTTGTTTGAGTTTGTGTCTTGATCTTCTCTGTTAACCTAGTGGGTTTTAATTGTCAGTTTCTTTTCTTTTTTGCTGTTGTTGTTTCTCATGTTCCCACCCTATTTTCTTTATTTTGAAATAATTAGGCTCTGTTCCTGGCATGAGTAGGAGCTACTGTCTTAAGCTTCAGGCTTTTTTCTAAATACTATTTTCAGAGCTAATTCTAAGAGTTTGGAAGTTTTCAGTGCTTCCAAGGAGGTGTGATCTAGGGAGAGGTATGGTTACTGCTCTCCTGGTCTGCACTCTTGTCTTTGCCTAGAAAGGGCTTCTATTCCCTTTGAACTGGAAAGAATACTATTCCTCATGGTCCCTGATCCATTGGGACCAAAAATGATATTGTTCCTCAGGAGCCCTGTTTCCTTGGGACTAGAAATGATACTGTTCTTCAGGGCCCTTGGTCCTTTGTGATTAAAAGCAATACTGCTTCTTAGGGCCTCCACTCTCTCTTGATTAAAAGTCCTTTCCACTCTTGAACTATGAACCAGAAATGGGTATAGGCAATGGAATTGCCAAACAACACCTGGCCCTGTGCCATTCCTAGTACCAGGGCCCTTGTAATTTCTTTCTGAGGACTTTCCATCTCTGGTTTGAGGGCTCCCAAAAGCTGCTGGTTCTCTCACCACTAGTGTTTCATCCATCAAGACCAGACTCCATCACTGTGATATAGATCTCCCTTTATGAACTCCTTAATTTTATTGGGCTAGAAAAATGTCTTATTCTGACCTTCTATTGGATGCAAGATTCCAGAATTTGATTTGAGGTATTACTTTAAAGTTGTTTGGAGGGGAATGCTGGGAGAGCTTGGATGAGTGTTTTTTTCCTTCTGCCATATTGGCTCCATCCACAAATCATTTATGGGAATGTCACTTAACCACCTTTGCCTAGTCCTTACCATTCTTCTGCCTTGGAACCAATACCCAATATTGATTCTAAGATGGAAGGTCAATTATTAAATCAGATATGCCAGTAATTCCATCAACTTGGAATTTGGTTATAACATTTGGAAGCTATATCATGGCATTTCTATACTTCTGAAGTAAATCATCATAAAATACATGTGTGCACTCCCCCCCCCCTCCACAAACACACATACACCCGAGAAACCACTTCAGTTCTGTATTTTTCCTGAATGGTGACAGTGTCAATATCTCAGTCACTCATTCCAGCTAAGCCTGTTGGTTTTTTAGAGGGGATGGTTCTTGAATCACAGAATCATAGACTTAAGGAACTTTAATAACCATCTAATTCAACTCTCATTTTATAGATGAAAAAACTGAGACCCTGAGCAGAAAAGTAACTTGGCCAAGTGCCACAAAGGTAGTGATGACAAAGGCAGTATTTGACCTCAGGTCTTGACTTCAGAGTCAGAGCTCTTTCCATGGAACCCTAAATTCATGCATCTTTCTCCATTAACAACAAATTAATTAATTAAAACAAACAAATATTTTTTGGTTGTTTAGTCTTTGAGGCATTTTCAACTCTTCATGACTCCATGGTCTCATGATGTCCATGGAGTTTTCTTGGTAAAGACACTGGAGTGGTTTGCTATTTCCTTCTCCAGTGAATTAAGGCAAATGGAGATTAAATAACTTGCCCAGGGTCACACAGCTAGTAAAGACAAATTTGCACTCAGGTATTCCTGATTCTAGGCTGTGGTCTATCAGTGGTCTATCTACTGAGCCACCTAGCTGCCTCACAAATATGGTATATTGCAAAGAAAATGGAATTTGGGCAGAAATCCTAGGTTTGAATTCTGGTTTTGACACTTAACTACCTTTCTAACTTTAGCCCCATGACTTTTCTTGGCCTTAGTTTCCCCAAATACTAAATGAAAGGATTGGACAAGAAGATTTGTAAGAACCCTTCTGGTTTCATTTACATGATCTTGAATGTATCCCCATTTAATAACAACTATTATTATTGTTGTTATGATCCTTGCCCCATCATTTAGTAATTTCTTTTGGTGACCATCTTGACCCTGATTTATGAGAAGGAGGATAAAGAGGTTAATAACTCACATTCACGGGAGGTGGGTAGTACCAGTGTCCTTTTATACTGTCCCTAAGGGGCAGTGTTGCCCACAGGAAAGAACATTGGGTTAGGCAGAGCTCAGCACCTACTCCATGAAAAACACTGTGATAGACATTAGAGACCCAAAGATACATACAAACCTAGTCATTTCTTGAGGTCCTTACTGTCTAGTGGAAGAAAATACAGGGTAACCTTAAAAGTGTGTGGTGTACATATATTTTTCTCCAGATAACTTGTCAAACATTTCAGCACCTTCAGAAACTTGTCTAGTTGAAATAAAGTAAAGGAATGGCCTTGTCAGAGTGTGTTTAAAGAAGGAGGTAGGAGAAGTTCCAGAGTAGCATTTCTCAGCCAATTTTAATCCCTGACACAACACTAATATTATTAAATATCCAGCAGATCTCTGAAAAATACATGTAAACATATGTGTATCTGTTAATATACATATGTTAACACTCATCTATACATACATACTGAGATTGTGTATTCAGTTCCAGGACACACCAATAAAGTGAATATTGTATTAAAGCAGGTCCATGAATCTTTTGGCCTCCCAGTGCATATAAAAGTTATTTATACTATGCCATAGACTATTAACCATGCAATACTATTGTGTCTAAAAAATACATATCTCCATTAAAAATACTTTATTGCTAAAAAATGCTAACCATTTGATCTGTTAGTAAGTCATAATTGTTTTTGCTTTTGGAGGGTCTTGCTTCAGTGTTGATGAATACTGACTGATCAAGGCAGTGGTTGCTGCAGGTTGGGGAAGCTGTGGCAATTTCTTAAAATAAGGAAACAGTGAAGTTTGCCCCATTGGTCGACTCTTCCTTTCGCTAGAACATTTACTTAGAAGCCATAGTAGGGTTCCTGATTGGCCTAATTCCAATATTGTTGCATTTCAGGAATAGGGAGGAGGCCTGATGTGAGAACTACTGGTCAGTGGAGCAGTCAGAACACACAATATTTATCAAGTTTACCAACGTATCTGAGTGTGGCTTGTAGTGCCTCCAAACAGTTATACTACCACACTGCCCTCAGACCCCATTCCTTGATTGTAGAAACTCAGGGACTGATATCCAGGGCAGCTAGGTAGGGCAGCGGATAGGGCACTGGGCCTGGAGTTAGGAAGAATCAAAGGGCCTGTGGGGATGAGCCTTGAGACTAGGGACTATTGCCTTCTAAGGGCCACTGTCCCCAAGGGAAGCTGAGCTTCTGAATGAACATTCCACTAAAGGGACAAGTGTCTGTTCTACTTCTGGGCTACTAACATCAAAGACTGCTGATCACAAATTGCCAGAACAAATGTAATGATAGTAAACTTTTTGAAATATTGGGAGAATTACTAAATTATGACACAGAGACAGGATATGAACACATACTGTTGGGAAAATGGCACCGATAGACTTGCTTGATGCAGGATCACTACAAACGTTCCATTTGTAAATAATGCAATGTCTGCAAAGTACAGTAAAGTGCAAAAAAAATGAAGTGTGCTGTATAAACACACACACACACACACATATATACTGTATATGTGTATATACTATGTATATACACATAATTTAGCCACCTTGCTTTTCTCTACCTTGACTACTAGCACTGCTATATTCATCCCCATTTATTGCTCCAGTATTGGCAAAGGGAATATGGAAACACAGGATGTGTTGAAAAACCAAAGGTAATTTCATAGCATACCCAAGTATCCCATTACCCTGTTGGAAGGAAGTGACCTCCTCTTGCCCTCTAATCAATTTATTGTTTGACCTTGATTGTGTCACAAACCTATTTTGCCATCTCCTTTCCTCAACTTATCTTACCCTTTTCCCTTGTCACTGCTCATGGAACCCATAAATTAAAAGGGCTCTTAGAAGCCAAGTAGTCCTCTTCCTTCCCAACAAGTATTCATCAAATTTTCATTGGGCATATAGTACTGTCGGAGGAGCTCTCCTTGGTCTTCTGTTAATGCCACATTCTCAAAGAGGGATCCTGATACCACCTCATCTCAGGACCACAGAGTTGGACAGCAGGTGGAAAAGTACTGGAAAATATGTACAAGCATGAGGGAAATGATAAATATTCTCTGTGATCTCTTCCATGAAGAGCTTTCTTTTTTTCTTTTTGAAAGCTCTGGATGGATAGAGTGGAGAGAAAAATGAAAAGGCAGAAATATATGTAGCTTGACTGAATGATGACTAATAGGAGGAAATGAGATAAGTTCTTGCATATATTTTGAAGTCCTCAAGACCAAGAAGGGTCACAATGGGAACTGAAACTTCAAAATGAAGGACATAAACTTTCTTTATTAGTTTGGAAAACAATCCATGTCATGAGAACATGAAGAAAATTCTTTAGAACAGAAAATTTGGCTTGACAGTCTCCTGATAAAAATTCATATTTATATGGCACTTTGGCAAAGCATTTTACTCAAAATAACCTTACAAATTTTAATATTAACATTCCTACTTTACAGCTAAGACTTAAGTGTCCATGGTCACATAATACATGGATGTCACAGTCTAAATTTGAACCCATATAATAACCTCCTTTGCCTAGAACTAAGACTTGGGATCCTGGGCTCTAACTCAGGTAAACTTTCATTTGCCCAGACTGACTATCACTGCCCATTCATCTCCCTGCCATGCCATATCATCACCATAATGGAAGCTAACAGTTATATAGTGTTTACTATGCACCATGCACTGTGCTAAGTGCTTTACAATGATGATTTCATTTGAGTTTCCCAACAACCCTTGGAGGCAAAGGCTATTATATATGCACTGAACCCCCTCCCCCCAAATTGATTTTAGGTATAAAATTCCAAGGCAGAGAAGTGGGAAGAGCTAGGCAATTGGGTTTAAGTGACTTACTAAAGGTCACAAGCTAGGAAATGTCTGAGGCTAGATTTGAACCCAGGATTCTTATCTTCAAGTCCTGGCTCTCTATCTATCCAAGAGCCTATCTATCTATCTATCTATCTATCTATCTATCTATCTATCTATCTAGCCTTGTCTGCATTTTAGGGATGAGGGAACTGAGGCAAACAGAGATTAACTGAACTCTAGGTCACACAGCTAGTAAGTATCTAAAGTTAGATTTGAACTCTGTTTTCCTGATTTAGGCCCAACATTCTATTCACTGGATCACCTACGCTGCTCAAATTATCTCTTCTCTCTTACTTTTTTGCCTCTATTTCTAAAAACAGTAATCAAATGAACACTACCATTTCTGGAAAAAGATATATCAATCAATTGATTCTCCTTCCTGGACACTACTCCCTTGCTTGTATTTATATCCTCAGCATTTATCACAGTCCCTAGCTCAGAGTAAGCCCTACTCAATAAATGCTCATTGATTAATTCTCCAAGGTTGGAAGAAAGAGAGAAAATAGTCTCCAAGTTGTGGATGCTCTAAAAACTCTCTTTTGTATTTCTTGCCATCTTTAGATTATGACTGATATTTCCCAATCATATTCTTTTGTACCATCAGTGGTGGCCTGCCCTAAGCACACATATATTTTCTACTGAGCATCAGCTTTGCATCTGTCTGACCCATTTTCAAACCTTCAGCCATGATGGATTCATTCTGGCAAGAATAATCCCCTCCCTCCCTTTGGCCCCTTTTTCATATGGGTCTTTAGATTTCCCTCTGAGCAGAGTCACATTGAACTCTGGGTATTGACACTGATACCATAGATAAAGAAGCATATAGCTCCAACTTCTTAGCTTTGATTGACTCAAGCATTTCCCTAGGCTCAGCATGAAGAAATCCAAGCCAGGAATCAGGTTTGGAATTCCTCCAATGACCCAAAGTAGCAGTGTTCTAGTTCTGAATCTACAACTAATCAGCTGTGTGACCTTTGGCAAATCTCTTCACCTCTAAGTTTCTTCACTTGTAAAATGAGATGATTGGGCTAGATGATCTCTAATATTCCATTTATGAATGTCCACGTGTCCTTTCTCTACCCCAGCTGCTCCCTTACTAACTTAATAGCAATCATTTGAAGTAAACATAATAGTAATAGATTTATACATAACTTTAAGGTTTGCAAAATGCTTTATAAATATTACCTCATTTGAGCCTCAACAATACTTGGAGTAGGGTGCTATTTTGATATCTGTTATACATATGAGGAAACTGAGGCTGGGAGCAGTTATTACTTGCCCAGGGTTATACAATTATTAAGTTTCTGAGGCAGGATTTGAACTTAGTGCTTCTTGCCTTCAGATCTACCACTCAATCCACTGATTGCTTCTTGTTTCCCTCCCTAACACCCAAAAGATTATGTTTGGTCTGATGGGATAAAAGCTTCACTGAAAGTTCTTCATCTGCCAGACTTCACATTTCCATTTCTTCAGAGAACTTTCCTCATCACTAACACTTCTCCAACCTCCATATGGTCCCTCCTGATGAGGTCTCTGAGAGAAGGATCCTCAGAGAAAAATAGCAATAGAGGAGTCTGATGTCAGCAACCAATGTAGATGTAATGTCAAGGTTTAGCTCCATCTTTCCTTCCAAGCTGCCTTTCCCCCACCTGGCATCACCATAGTAACATAGTGTTTCCAGAAAAAAAATACCAGCCAAGACATCTAAATATAGACTCTGAGTCCAAGCACCTCCAGTGGAGCCTAAAGCCCAGAGGGTGGCAGCTAGAAATACTCAGAGGAAGAGAGCAGGATGAGTAACAAGGAGAGGCAAGGATGAACTAATCCTAGAATCTCAGAATTGAATGGAACTTGAAACACAATGGAGACCAACAATACATTCATGAGAATACCTTCTATAACATACAGACCAATAAATGACCATCCCTCCTTTGCTAGAAGACCTTCAATACAGAGGAACCTCCAAGGCAGGTTCTAACAATTTTAATCTAACAATTAGATTATTTCCACTTTGGGATAATAGAACTATTAGAATTCAGACTATCACTGGGGTCAAATACTGAAGCTCAAGTTTAAATACTTTGTTTACACAATAAGAAGATAGGACTCACTGGAAAAGACCTTGATGTTGAGAAAGATTGAAGACAAAATGTAAAGGGGATGACAGAAGAGTAGATGGATAGATAGTGTTCATGGAAACAATGAGCATGAACTTGGACAGATTTTAAGAGATAGTGAAGGAAAGAAGGGCTTGGCATGCTATGGTCCATGGGGTCATGAAGAATCAAACAAGATTGACTGAATGACTTACTGAACAACCAGAAGAAAAATTGTTAGGAAATTACTTTACCTTATATTAGGGCTAAATTTGCCCTTTTTCTTCTACCCATTTGCAACTTCTGCCATGAGAGAAGTGTCTCATTCTATTCTCTGGGGCCAAGTAGAACCAATTAATTCATCTTTCACATGACAACTCTTAAAATACTTGAAGACAGCTGTCATGTCACTACTAAGTTTTCTCTTCTCCAAATTAAACTTCCCCAATTCCTTCAACTGACCTTCATAGAGCATGATCTTGAGTTCCTTAGCCATCCTGGTTGCCCTCCTCCATACAGCTTAAAAATGGTTGTAAAACATAGTTCTTCTGGGGTGATTGGGTAAGAGTAGAGTGTAGCAAATGTGTCACATCTGTATGGCTGGATCCTGCCTATACTTAACAAAGTCAAGAGCACATTAGTTGTTTTGGGTTGCCATATTACACTATTGACTCACATTGGATTTGTAAGCTATGAAAACTTCCAGATCTCCAGAAGAGGCCTAGAGATGGGAGGTCCTGGGTTCAAATGTAGGCTTAGACACTTCCTAGCTGTGTGACCCTGGGAAAATCACCTATTAAATCCAATTGTCTAGTTTTTATTATTCTTCTGCTTTGGACTGATACTTATATCAATTCTAAAAAAAAGTAAGTGGAAAGAAAGGAAGGAAGGAAGAAAGAAAATGAGAGAGAAGAAAGAAAGAAAGAAAGAAAGAAAGAAAGAAAGAAAGAAAGAAAGAAAGAAAGAAAGAAAGAAAGAAAGGAAGGAAGGAAGGAAGGAAGGAAGGAAGGAAGGAAGGAAGGAAGGAAGGAAGGAAGGAAGGAAGGGAAAGAAAGAAAAAAGAAAGAAAGAGAAAACAAGAAAGAAACAAGAAAGAAAGGAAGAGAAAGCAAGAAAGAAACAAGAAAGAAAGGAAGGAAGAAAGGCAGGACAGAAGGAGGGAAAAAGGGAGGGAGGGAGGAAGGGAAGAAAAAAGGAAGGAGGAAAAAAGGGAGGAAAAGGAGGAAAAAAGAAAGGTAGGAAGGAAGGAATAAAGAAAGAAAAATAGAGAAAAAGGAGGGAGGGAAGGAGAGAGAGAGAAAGAGGGAACTGATATTTTGAATGTACCTATGCTCATGCCTATGGTTAACACTAGGAATAGCTCTGTTGCCCACTCACCTGGGCATTATTCCTAGTGTTCTCAAGCATTTCTCAGAGTTAATGGAGACAGATTTTCTGATATTTATCAGAAATATAACCTAGGAAGTCCCAGGAAGGACTATAATCACAGACTTGCCTACCTCTGAAGGATAATCTCCCAGCCCACATAGTCTGCAGAGTGCCAGCTGGCTGGCACACTGGATAGGGCACTCAGCTAGAGTCAGGAAAATCTGAGTTCAAATCTATCTTCCTATACTAGCTATGTGACCTTGGGCAAGCTACTTTATAATAACTAACCATAATAACATCTACCTCCCAGGTCTTTTCATGAAGATCAAGTGAGATAATATCTGTAAAGAGCTTCTTAGTCCAGCTAAGGTACATAGAAGATATTTAATAAAAGCCTTTTCCCTTCCCTTGGCAGCAGACAGGATGCCTGGGGAAAGGGACAGAATGAGATACAAATGTGATATGTATACTCTCAGGTCACTTTCCTAAGGGTCATCATCTTGGGAAATTCATCTATAGAAGAAGACACCTTTGGGTCCAAACAATGTGATCATGACTTTGTTGAACCCCTGACATTCCCCTAGGTCTGAGCTGTGCTCCATAGGCAAGCAAATAATGCAGTAGGGCTCCATAGAAGCTACCTGTTTATTAGCTCACAGAATTGGGCTTGAATCTTCCTGTTCTTTAAATATTCCTATTGCATTTTCTCCCTGAATATCCCCCAAATGACAGTATCATGTGATGTATCTCAGCCATGACCAGCTTGGTGCTCTCCCTTATTGAAATGGTGAATCCTCACTTTGTCCCTATCACTGACAATTGCTCTGGCCCTAAACTTCAAAAGAAGTGACATAGGACTATAGATTTAGTGCTCAATAGTACCTTAAAGGTCATCTAGTTTAATTTTCTCTTTTATGAAAAAGGAAACCTCATGAGGTCCAGAGAGATGGTCATTTGCCCAAGGCTATATAAATAGCAGAACTGAGATTCAAATTTAGATTCTCTGACTCAAAATCTATTCCCCTTTCTACGTTAGCACACTGGCTGGTTAAAGGTAAAGGGAGCCCTAGAAGTATATGATAAAAATTTCTCTTTCCGGAAATGATAGGGCAATGGGCAAGGAAAGAATCTTCTTACAAAAGTTCACTCTGGTCTCTAGAATGTAAAACGAAGTCACTGGAAGGAGGTCAAGCCCTGCACAGAATAAAGTTCCCACCCATTTGTCATAGATAGAATTGGTGGAGAGGAAATTTGGTGTTTGTTACCAATGGAAGTCATTTGGGTCATCCTAAAACTCATGCCCTACTCAGGGTGGCTGACAAGGCTGTGCCAGTTTCTCAGCCTATGCTTCTTTGACAAGGCAGCATTATCTTCCCTGTGTGGCTATCCAGGATCAGGGCTCATCTTTGTACTCTTACCTTCTGTATTTCCTCATTGATGAAATGGAGATGGTGATTCCAGTGCCCCATTTCCATCTTTTTCTAGAGATTAGCCCAAGCCTCTAAAGCCTGAGAAATATCAAACTAGGTCAAAAGGAAATCAGGCAGCTGTTTTAAACAAAATGTATATGAACCTTGTCTCATTTTTAGTCCAATTTTATTTTAAATATGCAGTAGATTGATGTGAAAAATGAATAATATGGAAATGTTTTGTGTGATAATACATGTATAACCCAGATTGAATTGCTTATCAGCTCTGTAAGTGGGGAGGGAAGAAGGGAGGGAGACAATTTGGATCATATAACTTTGGAAAGCTTGTGGGTAAATTGATTAATACATGTAATTGATAAAATAAAGAAATAAAAATTTAAAAAGCACAGATGTGAAGAATTAGTAGTTGCCCATGAATGGGGAACTTGTGGGCTTCTAAAATTTCCTTGGACCCAAAGCTTTGTTCACAGCTACAGACTTGAGGATGATGTACAAATAAATGAATTAGCAAATGTGTATGAAGCCCTTTAGCACTCCAGAGAAAAGTGCTGTCTAAATACTAGGTGTGCATATTCAGTGCTAATGATACAGCATTCTGTTTATACATCCACAGTAACTAAAAGCTATTTTACTAAACTGGAAATAGGATGGGGGAAAAGGAAGCATAAATGGGAATTGCCTAGGTAAAGTGCTTTGAAATCTTTGATTAAATACCCTTCAGATATCTAGACCGAATGTATGACAGCATTTTAACAACCATGAGGATCTTTCATTTACTCTCGAGTGGCACTTTTTTGAATTTCTGGTGAATGATTCTACCATGCTGTTTCAAGCTTGGAGTGTCATTGGGAAAGCCAAAAAGAAGTCAAGACGTCCAGCTCCCCTGCTTTTGAGCCAAAGGATTTGACTGTTTATCCTCTTCAACTTGAATCACCCTAGATTTTCCCAAAACATGTTGTATTTTAGCTAGCAGGCTAGCAGGATGCAAATAGACTGCAGAGAAGGAGTATTAGGTATGTTGTAAGGGTATAGAATCCTAGGATTAAGAACACCCGGCCTGGGAGTCAGACAATTTGTTAGCTGCATGAACATGGGTAAGTGATTTAAGCCCTCTGATCCAATTTCTTTATTTGAAAATGGAAATAATAATGTAGTACTAGGTGTTTTATTCCCAAGGAGTTAGTTAAGATTGAGTACTCCTTTCACAGTCACTTTACAAGTGGAAAGGACCCTGGTCATTTTGCAGATGAGGAAATTGAGACTCTGGGGGAGAAATGACTTGTTCAAGGTAATACTGTTAATGTTTGAGATGGGACCAAAGACTATGTTTTCTGTCTCTGAGACCAATATCTTTGGTTATAGTATGTACTCACTCTGAGGCAGACTCGCCTTGAACAAAATATATAGGTCAGTGGTTAAGGCAGAGAAAGGGCAGAGAAGGAAGTCTGAAAGAAAAAAATGGGGAAGGGAATTGGAAAGAGAAGCATCTTAGATAAAAACAGAGCTCATCAATTAGAGATAGTGAGAAGAATCTGGGGTGGGGAGTCATGGAGTGAGACAGGAAAGAGAAAGAAAACAAAATACAGAGAACAGGATAGGAACCAGAATCAGGATTCTATAGCTCTGTAAGCCCAAGAGGATTTCTTGTCATTAGAGAATCAAGGATACCAAAAAGCAACGGATTGCCTTTATAGGTAGGCTGCTGCAACTCTGGGCTGAGGATTTTGATGCAGGAATTTTTTAGCTGTACCTCCACCATTTTTAACATTATTAGAGGATTTTACTACATCCTGGAATACCAATTTAGTAACTTTCATGACCAAAATTCTATAGAAACAGGGCTCAAATCAATTACTTTGTCTATCTAACCCATAAGATTGAAATATAGAAATTCATTTGCTTGCCTTCAGTGATCTGGCTTAGCCATAGGTAGTAGTAGAGGCTGCATAGATAATCACATTGATTATAATCATTCTATAATCAATTATAATCAACCTATCTGAGAAACAAACACCAGGAAATTAGGATAGGGAAAAGGCAGGGAAAAAGTGCTTATGAGTACTGATAGACATTAATGTGGGGGCAGCTGGGTGGCTCAGTAGATTGAGAACCAGGACTAGAGCCAGGAGGTCCTGGGTTCAAATCTGACCTCAGATACATCCTACCTATGTAACCCTGAGCAAGTCACTTAACCCCCAATACCTAGCCCTTATTATTCTGCTTTGGAACCAATACCTAGTATTGATTCTAAGACAGAAGGTAAATGTTAAAAAAATGGAAAAGAAAAAGTTACAGTGAGATTGACAATCATTCAGAAGAATGTGACCTCGTCATCTATCCACAGGGGTGGGGTGGGGGGGTTTGGGGGGAATCAAGTGGGTAGGGAAGATCTATTGCTGAGAATCAATTAAGAAGAAAACTGTGGGTTCAGTTGCCTTTGGGAAATTGCAAAGTGCTTTGAATGACTCCAAACCTCTTCCTAAAATAAAGCTCATCTAGGTAGCATAGTAGATAGAGTGCTGGGTCTAGAGTCAGGAAGACTCAAGTTCAAATATGGCTTTAGACATCTAACTAGTTGTGTGAGGTTGGGCAAAAAACACTTCACTTCTACCTGCCTCAGTTTCCTCAGCTGTAAAATAGGGTTCATAATAGCACTTCTCTCTCAAGGGGGTATAAAAATAAAAAAAAATTAGTATTTGTAAAGTACTGAACATGGCACCTCACACATTGTATACTCTTATTAAATGCTTGCTCTCTTCCTTTCTGCCTTAATACAATATTCTTTCAGTGCTGTTTTATGACTCAAAGTCATACAATACTAGTCCTCAAAGAACTGGTTTAGAATTACCCAAAGTATAATGAAGAGATGCACTTATGGGTGTAAGAAGGCTTGTCAACACATTATAAAAAATGAATTATGAAGAGGAAATGGCTTAATGGATGCCATCAAAGAAATGTCTGACCAAAAATGGTCATATCATGAATTGGGGAAAAGGGATAAACAATGCATAGCACATGTGATTCATTAGTATTTCCTTGCTATCAGGAAAACTAAAGGAAGTCCACCAGCATGTTGGGCAAATTTAGTTACTTCTGGTAAATTTATGTGAGTATGTGGACAAGAGTCGCACAAGAATATGAAATATGGATGGGGTGCAATCTGTGTAGATGGAGAAAATAGCCAAATCAGTGAGACTATAGCACCAATGGAATATTAAAAGAGGTACAGAAAAAAAAAGCAAAACCCTACCATCTTTGAACCAGACTAATTTACTTTAAGGGTGTACCAAGATCCATTTATTTATAACTAGGAAATAATAGAGAAAATCAAGGAATATGACTTCTAGGAGGTACTCTCTTGTGTAGTTTTTACTCAGACAAGACTTTGGAAGTCAGGAAATGCTTTGTTTAGGCTCCATGCTGATCTCCCAAATGAGACCAATAGAATGTATCAAATTGAGAGTTAATGTGTCTAGAGAAAACCTTTCAGCCCAGAACCTAAGAATAATAGTAATAGCTAAAATGTATATAGCATTTTGTTGTTGCTGTTGTTGTATCTGACTCTCCATGACCCCATTTGGAGTTTTCTTGGCCAAGGTACTGGATTGGTTTGTTGAAATTCAGCAAAAGTGAAATGATTTGCCCAAGATCATATAGTTAGCATGTGATAGTGAGGATTTAAACTCTTGTCTTTTAATGCTAAGGCAAGTCTTTCCCCTAAACTGAACTGATTCTCTGATTTACAGATGAAGAAACCGAGGCAAACAGGGTTAAGGGACTTGCCTAAGGTCACAGAGCTAATAACTGAGGTCAGATTTGTATACAAGTTTTTCTGACTCCAGGACTGTCTCTCTATTTACTGTACCACCTAGCTGCCCTATATAGTATCGTACTAGGGTCTGCAACATGCTTTACTACATGATATGATATGATATGACACGACATGACATGATATGACATGACATGACATTATATTATGTTATATTATATTACATTACATTTATTATATTTTATTATGTTATATCATATCATATCATGCTATGTTATACTATATTATATCATGTTATGTTGTGTCATGCCATATATCCTATTATGTTATATTATATTAATTATATTATATCATATTATAACATAAAATCATATCATATTATATTGTATTATATTCACAGTGGCCTTGGGTAGTAATTGTGATTTAATCTGCATTTTACATATGAGGGAACCGAGGCAACTAGCATTTATGTGACTTGCCTAAATTTACATGTCTAATAAGTATCTGAGAAAAGATTGGAACTCAGTTCTTCCTGACCTACAAGCTGTCGGAAGACAGTCCAATTAGAAGTTGTTCCACTTAAAACTAACTGGTTCTGAATATGCATTATTAAACATGGACAATCTGGGAATTTGGTTTGTTTGAGTTTGCATATTCATTTGAAGGGCTTTATTCATTTTTTTGATTGGGGAGATATGGAGGAAGAGGAGCATAGAGATAGGGTTGTCAAAAAAAAAAAAGAAAAGTTAAGAAAAGGGATCACCAAAGCATGTTTTTAAATGCTCAGAAAAGAACATAAGAGAAGGCCAGAAGGAAACACAGGCAAGCTTTGAAGGTTGCCTATTGAGTTTATTTCTTACTATTACTTAAAAGGGAAAGCAAACTGTGTATAATAGAGATTAGCAGTTTCGTGTACAATCCTCTTCTTTGGTTCCACTCTGTACATGGAAATGCTCATTTATTTGTTGTTTGTTTAGTTCAAAATAAATTCAATTAAAATAAAAATTAATGAGGAGGCAGCTAGGTGGTTTGATGGATAGAGAGCCAGGTCTGGAGAGATGTCCTGAGTTCAAATGTTTTTCTTCTTCCTAGCTGTGTGACTCTGGGCAAGACACTGAATCCCCATTACTTAGCCTTTAATTTCTCTTCTGCAACTGATACTCAGTATCAATTCTAAGACAGAAGATGAGGTTTTAAAAAAACCAATTAATGAGATTGATATTTCTATGGAATGCCCTCCCCTGAAGAGAAACACTAATTTAGATTTTACTTAGTATTTGCAGAGTGCTTCCCATCATTTATCTCATTTGATTTCCCACAACAGTCCTTGTGAGGCAGGTAATGGAGTTAGGATTATACACATTTTACAGATGGAGAAACTGAAATTCAGAAAAGTTAAATGATCTACCCAAGATCACATAGCTCGCATGTGATAATTGGGATTCGAACTCATTTTTTAATGTTAAGTCAAGTACTCTTTCCATCAAACTGAACTGATTTCCTCTGAGAAGAGTCTTAGCTGAAGCCATAATCAGCTGTATAATTTGGATGAGTCATTTAATCTCCCATGCTTCATTATATTCTTAAGTGTAAAATCTATTTTTAAGTGATTAGGATGGAGAAATTCAACCTAAAGTTCTTTGAGATTTGAACAGGAAAAAAAGTGTTTTGAAAGACAGTAGAGTCTAGATGACTAACCAGTAAACCTTCTTTATATCAAAGCTACTGATGCTTATGTGACTGTCTTATATGCTTCCTCTAAGTCAAGTACTGACCTATAATCTTTTCCATACTGTATTGAACACCTATAATTAGATCTGTGGTTCCTATTGGAAGGAAAACATAAGAAAGAAGAAAGGGAGGGAGGGAGGAAAGAAGGAAAGAATTCTAGATCTATGTTTCTTGTTCAGTCATTAGTCATGCCCAACTCTTCATGACCCTATTTGTGGTTTTCTTGACAGAAATACCAGAATGGTTTTTCCATTTCCTTCTCCAGCTCATTTTATAGATGAGGAAATTGAAGCCAACAGGGTTAAGTGACTTGCTTAGGATCCCACAGCTAGTGTCTGAGCTCAGGAAGATGAATCTTCTTGCAACTCTGTCCACTTGGGACACCAAGCTGCTCCTGTATTTGTGGCTTATGGTTAATACATTTTTTTTTTCTGAAAGAAGCAACCCAACCCTGGATGACAGGTGGTTGAATTTGCAGGGCAATCAACAGGTTTACCACACAGCAAAAGAAGCACTCCAGCATACCATTACACTTATCCTTCTTTTCACCCTGTTTTCAGGCTTCCATACATATATCCAAATAATCTTTCTTCTTTTAGGATTGCTTTGCTATCATTCAGTTCCTCGCCTCACTTGGCCCATTAGAACTTTTGAAGGCTAATATACAAAAGAATTGCAATAGAAGAAAAGAACAACAAACACACAACAGTTTCCAATATTGGTAGAAGTTGTGGAGAAATAGATTTCACAGGAATAAGAAAGTGAAAGGCAATAGCTAGTTAGAGCTGTCCAAAAGTGAAGTCTCATGAGGTAAGCGATTGTCCACCACTGGATGCATTCAGGGAGAAGATGGATGACCACTTTCAAGCACCATTTTCAAACCTTGAAAGTTCCTTCTTACTCTGAGAGTCTATGGTTTTAGAAATGACTTCAGCTGTTTTAAATACAACATCAACGTTGTTGATCCAGACCATTCTCTTCCAGTTGTTCAGCTCTTGATGACACTTCATGTAGTACCCATTAATGATCCTGGAAGCTGTTGGTAACATCTGAACCTACTGAGCTTTGGCGTTGCATGGCCAGCCTCTATTCCATCAATCTAATTGTTTTACTAGCATTTTTTCCTATCAGTATTCTTGAGGTGTTTATTGTATGCCCAGAACTATTCTGGGTAAAAATTCTAGGCAAGACACCAGAAATAATAGTTATTTTATTGGTCCTCAAAGGAGCTCACCTAAAGGAATGATGGGGCATAGAGACAGAAAGCAATTAGAGAACAATAGAGAAGACTATATATCATTTAGTGCTAAAGTGGATGGTGCAGACTATTAAGTGTTACAGGAATTCAGAGGTCAGTCAATGAGAGCTGGAGGAAGTTACAGAAAGGAGATATCCCTTGAACTTCCTCATCATTATAACTGACAGACATTTGGCTGGGTACCTACCTACCTAAGTGCTGGGCAAATAAGGTTTAAGATGTGATCTCCTCCCCTAGAAGAAAGGGTAGGATCTGAATTGGGATAAAGGAGAGAGGAAAGTGTTTCAGAGGAGAGGAATGCTTTTTTCAAAGATATGGACTGGTAAGTAGCTGTGACGTATCAGCAGGACAGTTAGCAAACTGATTTAACTAGAATAGAAGGTCCATATTGGGGCATAGTGGGAAATAGATTTGGACAGGTAGAATGAAACCTGATTGTGAAGGGCTTTAGAATTCAGATAGGGGAATTAGACTTGATTTAGTAATGTAACGAAGGAGTTGTAAAAGGGCTCACGGCTGCCCTTCCTGATTCTGATCAACTATATGTGGGTACTTAGAAGTTGGCATCTGACCATGTCAGCAGTGACGAGCTTGCAAAGGGAGATAATGAAGAGTCCCCCAATTGGCAATTGAGCTAGAAAAGTTGGTGATTTAGTGGATATCCAGAAAGCACAGACACTGACATAGCCAAACTCACAGTCCTTTACTTGATTTAAACTTACGCATGTACTTTCCTGATGTATCTGTCTAAAGGCTGCATGGTTGTGTCCTGGAGATGGGAAACATGAAAGATGTATTCTCAAGTTTACACAGGCACGACATGTGCATGAGCAGCCTCGTGCTAGCAGACCCTTGTAGTTTAGGGTTGGGGAATGGGACAGCCTCCCCTCCACCACTTGGCTCTTAGGATAGAACTCAAAACTGGTCTTTCAGGATTCCCAGCCAGAGAGGAAGAGAAGAGTGGAGAGGCAGGCTTATCCCTTTGGCATATCCACTTAGTTATTAGTTTTCCTGATTCAACAGCAAGTTATGGAATTCTTCATCATCTCCCATTGCAAACCCCTCATCAATGAATCATATATGGCTGGAAGCTGACCTCAAAGCTCCCAACTGGTTATCTAGAATCAGGAATGGCAGTTCTGAGCCCTTGCTTTCCTCAGAAACAAGGAAATGCCTTAGGAAATGACAGGATGACATCAGTGTTTCAGGAAGATGCATCTAGTGCTTGTAGACTTATGCCACAACAGGGGAACCTGGGATCAGAAGTGATTGTAGTTATGTGCTGACCAAGGCAAGATTCTAAGCCTACCTGCATCCTGGGGGCAATCCCCCTTTCCCTTCCCCAAATGCATTTGCCCCAGCTATTAGAATGAAATTAGCACAGTGTTTAGTTCATATTAGGTCCTTAATAAATGCATATTTCCTTCCTCTTCCTCATTATGATTCTGATTTCTTTCCAAGGGTTAGGGAAAAGAGATACCAAAAGGAAGACAAAGGACTGAGGCTCTCTTCTTTTTTTTATTTTTTATTTAAACCCTTACCTTCTGTTTTTCCAAGGCAGAAGAGTGGTAAGGGTTAGGCAATGGGGGTCAAGTGACTTGTCCAGGGACACACAACTAGGAAGTGGCTGGGGCCAGATTGAGGCTCTCTTCTAAAGCAAGGAGAATTTTGCAATGAATCCCAGGTAGTGGGTTGTGTTTGTATTTCTGACCTTAAATAATCAATAGCAACAATAAAATTTAAGGTTTATAGCACATAATTTTTGTTTGGTTGTTTCAGTAGCGATCACCTCTTCATAACCCCATTTGGGATTTTCTTGGCAAAGATACCACAGTGGTTTGCTATTTCCTTCTCCAACTCATTTTCAGATGAAGAAACTGAGGCAAACATGGTGAGGTGACTTGTCCAGAGTCACATAGCTAGTGAATATCTAAGGCCGGGTTTGAAACTTGGGTCTCCCTGACTCCAAGTATAACATTCTGTCTTCCTAATAAAGGCTCCTCTAAGATCTGGAAAAAAAAGGAAGATGTATAATGTAGGTTTAGGGCAGCCAGGTGGCTCAGTAGATAGAGTACCAGGTCTGGAGTCAGGAAGACTCATCTTCCTGACTTCAACTCTGGCCTTAGACACTTACTAGCTGTGTGACCCTGGCCAAGTCACTTATCCCTGTTAACCATAGTTTTCTCATCTGCAAAATGAGCTCGAGAAGGAAATGGTAAACCACTCTGGTATCTTTGTCAAGAAAACCCCAAATGGGGTCACAAAGAGTCAGACAGAACTGAACAACAACAAAAATAATATAATATGAAGTAGGGAGAGAATAGAAATCACTAGGCGACTATTTCAGGAATCTCACCAATTCCATGCTGGAACCCCTTATAAAAAAGAGAAGACCTGAAAGTGATGGATTCCAAGAAGTTCTTATTAACAATTTTCATATGCTGAAATTGAAATGATCTTAATGAGAAAGCAAATGGAAAGATGTCTAAAGAAATAAATATGGTTTTTGAGCTCTAACAAGCTCCACTTCTAAAAGGACACAAGTCCCCCAAAATAGAAGCAGGCGTATATAACAAGGGTAGTGTAAAAAGACTCCCTTGTAAGAATTGTGTCAGGGAGGTTAAAGCCCAGAGCGAGCGAACGCTGGTGAATAATGGTAAAGACAACAAAAAAGGACTTTTAAAGCTATATTTGGGGTAAGAAGAAGAGCAAGGTAGAGAGGTCCGCGGCTCAGGGCAGATGTTATACTGTTAACAGATGGCAAGGAGAAAGCAGAACTATTCATCTGCTATTTTGCTTTTATCTTCTCTGACAAGGAGAGTGATTTTCAGACTGAGAAGGGTAGAACCAATATAATTAAGAGGGAATTAGAACCAAAGATAGGCGAGGACAAGCTGGAGTATGTTTTGACGAGGGTGACTAGCAGCATGGTGTAGTAGATTGAATGCTGGGCTCTGAGCCAGGAAAGATTTGGGGGAAATCCTGCTTCACACACTAGCTTTATGACCCTAAAACAAGGCACTTCATCACTCTTAGCCTCAGTTTCCTCATCTGTAGAAGAAAAAAAGATAACTGTAGCACTCATCTTACTAGATATGAAAGAGTCAAATGAGATTGTATACGAAAAGTGCCTTCTATTTTTTTATTTTTAAAAATTGTATTTAATTAGATGATTTAGAATAAATTTCCATGGTTACAAGACTTATGTTCCTTCCCTCCCCTAAATGATGCACAATTCCACTGGATTTAACGTGTGCCATCGATCAAGACCCATTTCCTTGTTATTAGTATTTGCACTAGGGCAATCTTTTAGAATCCAAAAAAGTGCCTTCTAAATGTCATTTAGGTGCTATATAAATGTCATTTATTATGGTGAGGAGTTTTAAAACCATGTCTTATGAAAAATCAAAAGATCTGGGAGCCCAGAGAAGAGAGCACTTAGGGGAAATATAATAGTTGCCTTGAGCCCAGATGTCTCCTGACTCTCAAGTCCAGCATTCCTTCCACTAACCTCAGCTGACCTCCATAAATGTATTTGTATGTGTGTGCCTGTGAATTATATCTGAAAGGTCAAATGGGAAAGTTCTTTAGCAAATGACATAGGTCCAGTTTCATAGAACCAAGTGTCAGGCACATAGATCTCTTTCAGAGATTTATAATTTCTTGAGGCGATAGTAAGCATACATACATACATATCTGTATACTCATAAATATACACACAAATATATATATTACTATATTCAAAATGTAATACACATTTAAGTGCCTACTGTATAATCCTAGATAAGTCACTTAACCCTGTTTGCCTCAGTTTCCTCATCTGGAAAATGAGCTGGAGAATGAAATGGCAAACTGCTCTGGTATCTTTGCCAAGGAAACCGTAAATGGGGTCATGAAGAATCAGACCAATTGAAAAATGACTAAACAATAAAATGTGCCAGGTACTGGATAAGGGCTGGTTTAGATAGATAGCCAGGGCTAGGATACCCCATTTTTAGAATGTAGATGCATCCAGATCTTTATGTGTGTTAGAAATCATACAAGGTGATCATAGGATGTAGGTAATCCCTAGACCCAAGCACCTTCTCTAATCATATAAGTAGCCAATCCAATGGGATGTAGACATAAGTCTCTTCAGATAATATAGGAACCCAGGAACTTGGCATCCATGTGCCTTACCAAAGGGTAACCCATGAAATGCCTCCTCTACCTCCCTGTGACCATATAAAATGAGAATCAATTGGAGATCTTATGAGATTTGCCCTGAAATGAACCCTATTAGAACAAATTCCCTTAAGACCAAGGATTTCATTCTTTGTGCTTGGATTCTCCAGCACCTAGCAAAGTGTTTGGAATATAAAAAGCGCTTAATAAGAATTTGTTGGTTATTGTTGTTAATGGACCTGATCTCTGATGCAGTGTAGCCAGGAGGAAGGGGATGACTAGATGGGAAAGTGATGGGTTGAAAACATCATTTCTTTCTGGTGAGTATCAAACTCTTATCAGAGAAGGAAGGAGAGCATGGATGAGTAAAAAATTAGTTATTAAAAGCTACAGAATCCCATAAGTTGGGTCTGAAGTTTCTAAATAATCAAAATGCCTGTCCATTTGTGTTTTGAAGAAAAATATATCTATTACCAAAGTGACATAAAGCTCTCCTGGCTCTGGTAAGGTGAAATTTCACTTTAAATTGTCTGGATCCAGGTCCAGGCCATCTCTATACCATGCCACATACACCCCCTCCTTCCCTTCCCTTTTCCAGTTCTAGCTTCTGTCAACACTTCAATTTCCTGGAAAACCATGTTTCAATCAATTGACACTCCTCATTGTCTAAGACTCTCTTGTTCAAATGTAAGCTCCCTGTAGGCAGGGACTTTCCTGCTTGCTTGTGTTTGTGTGCTCAGAATTCAACACAGTGTTGATACATAATAAATGATTTTTCATTCATCCATTCACTTCCTTATTCATTCATTAATACATCCTTTCATTCATTCTGCATTGGGCAACTAGTAGCTTTCCCTTGAGATATTCAAACTTGCTTTTGAGTAAAAGCTTTTGATTTCAGAACCTTTTCGTTGAGAAACTTAAATACTTCAAAGTGGAGAGGTAATCTGGAGCCAGTTCCAACTGGGACTGATTGTTAAATTTTCATTGTCAGCAGTAACACTTTAAAAATCAGAGGTTGCTTTATTATTTCGTTGCTTGTCTGGACTTTTGAAATGATGGAAAAATGTCAATAAGGAAGATTAAATTTAAACATTAAACTTTGTTTTTCTAGAGAGCTGGTTGTTAAATATTTACCAGCCCATCATAGAAGGTAATCCTGGAGGACAGAGGCTATTTTTTAGATTCTCTAGGGGAGACTACACACACACACACACACACACACACACACACACACACACACACACACGTGTGTGTGTGTGCATGTATACATCTATATTGTGCAGGTGTGCATGTATACACAAAATAAATACTTATATCATCGCCACACAATATCCAAGTGAGACTGTTGATTGTTATTTGTGTCTAGACAAGAAAAAAATAGTTAGCAGTCAATCAAAAGACTCAGCTGAAGTGATTTAATTACTTGGTGGCTTAGCTGGGACTAGAACCCAAGCTACTGGTTCCCAGAATTACCTGGTCTAGCCTGGGTCTTAGCAGAGATTATAGAATGCTAAAGAATGTGACCACTTTGGAAGCTTGGGAAAAAGTAAGGAGGAAGACTTCCTTACCTGTGGTTTTGTAACTTGTGGTTTTGAATATTGAAATCTGAATATTTGAATATTCACTGTGTACTGCAGGAAGACTTGAAGCCAAGGTTCTAACTGAAGGCTTTTAAAACTTTTGGTACGTTACAAGATTTTGCAAACTACCACCTAAATATCTGGATATGAAGAATGGTATGGTAGGGTAGAAAGAGCACCAGATTTGTAAATGGGTTCAGATTCAAATCCCTTTTCTGATATTTACTATTTCTGTGCCTTGGATAAGCCATGAAAGTTCTTGGCTCCTCCATTTCATTATCTATAAAATGAGAGGGTTAGACTAGACAAAACATAAGATCTTTTCCCTATTTAAACCTATGAGCTTGAAACAGTAGGAATATTAACTGCAGAACACAGAGCCTCCTTCAATTGTATTTTACTCAGGTCATCAGGACCTGGATTCTTCTCTCCTTTTTTCAGGCACAATGAGGTTAGAGCATCTGAACCAAAAAGCAATATGAATCTCTCCTTTCTGCTTGGATCCAAGTCATTTAAAAAAATAACATTCCTAGCAAAGAGAAAAAGTAAGACAGACAGATACAACACTGTCAAAGCCATTAATCAGATAACCAGCCAGTTGTTCCCTGATGTGCTAGTTGTAGACACATTGTTAAATGAAATGATTTTTATAGATTATTCTCACTGCCTTTCCATAAGGGTGATTTATCAACTTTAGGGCTTGGGAATCATTTATTCCCAGACCAGTGACTCCAATTTTTTTCTTCTTGGCCTAGTGTTTCAGGAACAAATTGAAAGAAATAGAGTTGGAAGTTGGAAGTCTCCTTCCCTGAGAAGATTGGGAAATGGATGGATTATATGGAACAGGAAAATTATAGCTCAAAGCCTGGAGATCAATTTTCCTTCTGATGATCTGGAAACCTCAAACTATCACCACTGAGGAAAAAAGTAGGCAAACATCTTAATGAAGTTCCTCAATGAGGCATCCTAGAAACAACTTTCCCAGCATGAGTTGGTTCCTAATGTGTCACTTCTCCTACTTCTAACCCCACTTCCTTCAGTGAGAGCACTTCTGACCACAGGACAGTCTGGCTGGAGATCTTCCCCACACTGTCCTTTCACAGACACAAATTTTTCCTTAGTCAAATTTGTAAGCAAATTTTCCAAATGAGTTAATAATGAAAAATTCTTTCTTCACTTCTCTTAACTCTCAATTAAAAAAAAATTATGACGATGGAGAATGAAAACCAGGAATAGCTTTGAGGCGACTATGTTTAATTGATGAATCCCAAGAGTTTGTTTTTGTCTGCAGAAACTACCCCAGAGTCCAGAGTCTACAAATGGGTTGCACACAGGAAGGGACAATAAGTGGAAGATCTTCTATATAGGAGAGTCATTAAGCACATATTAAGCACCATTTAAATGTTAACCATAATTATTAATATCGAAGGGGAATATAGAAGTATATGACACAACTCCTAGCCTTATGAACTTAGAATCAATTTGGGAAGTCAAAACCTACAAATATTACATCGAGTGACAATGTAAGGCATCATAGCATATGATCGATTGAAATCAATAAATATATAAGACAAGAGACGTTACTGTGGTTTGGGGCAAATAAACCTGATCCTGCAGGATGGATAGATAGACTTTGGATGGGTGGAATGAAAATAGAATATTGGGGCCAAAGCCGTAGAGCACAGAATGACCATGTCCTCCTTGGAGAACAGTGAGATGATTAGATTGGCTAGAGTGGAGGATTTATATACAGAGTTAGTTATGCAGTTGTTTTTCAGTCATGTCTGACTCTTTGTGACCCCAGTTGGGGTTTTTTGGGGGGGAGGCAGTACTACTGGAGTGGTCTGTCATTTCCTTCTCCAGCTCATTTTCCAAATGTGGAAATTGAGGCAAATAGGGTTAATGACTTGCCCAGGATCACACAGATGGTAAGTGTCTGAGGCCAGATTTAAACTCAGGAAGATGAGTCTTCTTGATTCCAGACTTGGCACTCTATCTACTATGACACCCAGCTGCCTCTATCTACATCCATATCTACAGATATAGATTATATGGATATGTATCTATATATGGATATATGAGTAGTAGTAGATAAAGTTGAATGGATAGAGGTTGACCCAGATTGTATTGTACCATGAATGCCAGGTTGAGGAATTTGAACTTTCTAAGACTAAGTGGTAGAAAAGCTTAGACCTGTGTTGGGGGAAGAGCTCTCTGCATCAAAAGAAATCATAGGTCTAGTTCCTTTCTCTATCCTTGTTTTTGTCTACATGACAAAGCCATTAGATATTTTTGAACAGGGGCATGACATGTATCCATTAAGGTCATTACTGCTCTCTAGAAGATGGTTACCATTGGAGATATAAACTTCATTGCTTTCCCGAGAGTGGTTATTCTGCTGCTTGTCATGGTCCATGATCTTGTTGCCCAACAGAGAAACAAAGACTTTTATCAGAGGTGCTTTCCATTTTTCTTTTCTTTCTTTTCTTTCCTGCTTACTCTTTAGCCACTGAAAGAAGAAGCCATTCAGGCAAGAGCCAGTGTGATTGCTGGGCACTAAAGTGGAGAGAGTGTTGGACTTGGAGTGTAAGAAAGACCTGTATTCATATCCTGCATCAGACCCTTACTAGTTGTGTCACCTTGGATAAGTCACTTCAACATGTGGTGCCTCAGTTTACTCATGTGTAAAATAATTAGTTTGAACTTGATGACCTTCCATCTCTGAAACAATGGTCCTAACATGCTATGTACTTGAGTCCATGGGGACAACCAGAGGGTATTCAGTTATTAGCTGTCATGAATAGTTGTGGATGTTTTGGTGTGAAGTGGATGGGTTGAAAGTCACCTAAACTTGCCATTTGTGTAGATGTACTTCCCCTAAATATATCTAACAACTATGGCTGAATTGTCAATAGAAACAATAGGTTACTTGACCAGATTGTACTAAACAGTAGTCCCACCTACAGGATATATCTTTAAGGTTACTTCTGATTGATCAGTCAAACAATATTTATTAAACATCTGCTATGGCTAGGGGCTGTGCTTTGACTGTGCTTTGGTTAGTAGACTTGCTATGGGGAGTGTGTCAGCATTGGAGAGCCTATTGGTGGCATGGTGGAAAGAATGCTAGTCCTGGAGTTATGAAGACCTGAGTTCAAAAGTGATCTTAGCTTAGTGACCTTGGGTGAGTTACTTAATCTCTCTCTGCCTCAATTTCCTCTACTATAAAATGAGAATAATGACAATACCTATTTTGAGATTCAAATGAGATGATATTTGGGAAGTTCTTAGCACAATGTCTGGCCCATTGTAGGCTTTATTTGTTGTTACTTAGTCATATCTGACTCTTTGTGGCCCAGTGGTTGTAGCACTGTCCATGGGGTTTTCTTGGCAACAATCCAATTCCTTCTTCAGTGGATTAAGGCAAGCAGAGGTTAAGTGATTTACTCAGGGTCAGACTAGTAAGAGTCTGGGACCAGATTTGAACCTAAGTCTTTCTGACTCTAGGCTATAGCCTTTTATCAACTGAGCCCTCAGTGGCCAGTAGGCTCTCTAGAAATGCTTATTCCCTTTTCCTTTCCCTCCCATTTAGTGAATGCCTTTTAGCTTGTCCTCAGAAGAAGCAAAGCATTTTTGAGTAAAACCAATTTTTTCTGCCGCAGCTGTTCTTTCTCCCAGATGTTTTTTTGTACATGGATAAGGATTTTTGCTTCAGTCATTTTTCAGTCATGACTGAGTCTTTGTGACCCCTTTTTGGGGGTTTTTCTTGGCAAAGATACTGGAGTGGTTTGCCATTTTCTTCTCTAGTTCATTTTCCAGATGAAGAAACTGAGGCAGACAGGGTTAAGTGACTTACCCAGGATCACACAGCTCATAAGTGTCTGAGATAAGATTTGGGTTCAGGAAAATGAGTCTTCCAGACTCTAGGCCCAGTGTACTTATTTTTAAAAATTATATGTATATGCATCTATACATATATATGTATATAGTTTATATATGTATATATATGCATCTATACATATATATGTATATAGTTTAGCCATCTAGCTAAAATCTGCCCCCTTGTAATTTCTAACCATTGGTTCTCAGTCTACCTTCATGAATAACAAAAAAATCAATTCCCTTTACCGTTTAAGAGTTTAAGAACATTTGACAATAGCAATCATGCCTACCCTTTGTATTTTTTTCTCTCTGGCTCCATCCCTGGTATGTTATGATTTCCAGATTCCTTACCATGATAGTTGCCTTTTAGATATCTTCCAATTCATCCATGATCCCCTTGAAATAAGGTGCCCAGCTCTACTAAAATTAATCATGTGATAGCCCCCCCCAAATGAGAAACAAACTTAGAAAATGAGAAAATATTATATATATCATTTACAGACTATAGCACAATAAAAACTTTACTCAATTAAGGGACTTTGAAAGAAAGATTCAAACTTATGTGGAAACTAATTTATTCCTAAAAAATTGATAGGTCAAAGAACAAACCATAGAAACAATGGATAATTTAATCCAACAAACAAAAAAAAAAAACAATGAAGCTACATATCAAAACTTTTGGGATGCTGCCAAAGCAGTCCTTCAGGGAATGTTTATATCTCCAAACACTTTCAACAACTAAAAAATAAACAACAAATTAATAAATTGGACATGCAACTAAAAAAAAAAAGGTAGAAAAACATGAAGGAAAAAAATCCAACCAAATACAAAAATAGAAATTCTGAAAATCAAAAAAGAGATTAAAAATGAAACAACTATGAAAATTAATTGATAATTAAGACTAGAAGCTTTTGGGGGTATGATTGAAATAGGTAAATATACCTAATTTAATTTAAAACAAAAGGAAGAAAAAATAAATCTCCAATATTATTAATGAAAACGGAGACTTTGTAACAAAGGAAAACACAAATAGGAAGTTATTAAAAACTTTTAACCAATTATTTGCCAAGAAATCTTATGCCTTAAGTATAATGAATTTTTATTAAAAAAAACAGAATAATAACATAAATAGATCATCCAAATAGCCTGATATCAGAAAAAAATTGAACAAATATATAAGAACAAGAGCCTTTTCCCAATTAATTTGTTAAAGTATACAAACACTTAGGGGGCTGCATGGTGATGGTACAGGGTATAGAAAGATAATAATACTATTAAAGGAAGAAATCAATTTATTTTTTCCATTCATCAGTTGATCATTTCATCAACTGATCATTTAAAAATAAACAAGGGAGAGAAATTTAGATGGGGACATAGATGAGCAAGGTAGTTTTGGAACTACCATTTAAAATTTGAAATATGCAAAAACCTCAGAGTAGTAGAGATTCACAGTTTTATATGTAGTCTTCTTTTTCCTTCTTTATATAAGGTAATGATGGCGAACCTTTTAGACACCTTAGAGACCAAGTACCCAAACTACCTTGTATACCAGATAGGGGAGGGAAGAAATGCACTCATTGGACTGCTGGGCAGAGGGGTGGGTCATGTGAGAAATGTCCTCATGTGGAATGGAGAGGGAAAGGGGAGCAGCCCCCTCTGGCACACTGTGGCACACATACCATAGGTTCACCAACACAGGTATAGGGAAATGTTAATGTTTGTCATGCCTATAATAACAAAAAGGGAAATTTTTCAATGTAAAACTTAAATTATTTTATTTTATAATTTAAATTTATTTGAAAATTTAAGCTTTACATTTTTTAAAGTTTAAAAAAACATATTTGTGAATTTGAAATCAATACTCCCAATATTATCTGACTCGTGCAGAGCACAGTGGGATATGATATCCTTGTAGTAGGACATTTAAGATCTATTATATCATGGCAACTAAGTGGTAGAGTGGGGAGAGTACCAAATCTAGTCAGAGTCAGGAAGACCTGAGTTCAAATTTGACCTCATGTACTTCCTGTGTGACCTTGTCATTTAATCTCTGTTTTCCTCACTTATCTATAAGAAGGAGATAATAATAGCACCTACTTTGTTGGGCTGTTGTGAGGATGAAGTAAAATCATTGAAAAACACTTAGCATAGTTCCTGGCACAAAGCAGGTGCCATATTTTTGTTGTTGTTCAATTGTGTCCAACTTTTCATTGATTCCATTTGGGATTTTCTTGGCAAAGATATGAGAGTGGTTTGCCACTTCTTTCTCTAGTTCATTTTCCAGATGAGAAAACTGAGGCAAATAGAGTTAAATGAATTGCCCAGGATCACACATCTAGTAAGTGTTGGAGGTCAGATTTTTATATATATTATATTTATTACATATAGCTATATATACAGCTATATTTTAGTATTATTATGATTAATTCAACCTGTTTGTGTTGACATTTTTAGTAGCTCTCTCACATGTAAGTCAGTTAACACAGATATACCTCTGAGAGTTCTAGGTGTCCTCATGTCTATTATTTATTCTTGAGAAAAAGTGATTTGTTTAGGTTTTAGTTTTCCAATTCACAACTAAGGAGACCCAGAGTGAGAACCTGAAACCACCCAGGTTGCTCTGGCAACACAATATGACTGTAATGAAACTCACCTTCCCTGTTTTCCACACCCCAAAGTCTGAGTTTAGGGAAAGTTGGAAGTTCTTGGTCTTAATCAACAAGAATATGAAGGAGTCTAGGTGAAGAAATAGTAGTTTAGGGTTTGAGGTTTCAGAAAGCACCAGGGGAAACTCAATAGTTTATTATCTATATTTTTCCCCACAATCTTGGAATAAAAAAGATTTATGAGCTCTAGCTGACCTGAAAAGAATGATAAATTTAGAATTAGTGAAGCCTTCTTGATAATGTAGTAGAAATGAGAAGGGAAGAAGTCATTATGCCTGACCCAAAGCCTGGTCTTGGAGGTTACTTTGAAAAATGGGAGTCATAGAGGTTAGCATGTCATCTGCTTGATGTAGGGATTTGGTTATCCTTCTCTCAAGGATGTACTACCAATATTCAAGATTTTTAGAGTTGAGAAAGACCTGAGAGTTCATCTTGCCAAATTTCCATGGGAAGCATATACTTCCCATCTACACCATTGCTAAAAAAGGGTCATATAGTCCCCAGTGATGAAAAACTCACTATTTAGTGACATAGCTTTTGCTATTTTTGGACAGCTTAGCTTTAGACAGTAAGAAGTATTATCAGCCTGAGGATATAATTTGAAAACAATGCATTTTGAGAAAGTTGTTCTAAACATCCAGTGGTAAAATTCACTGAGATAAAGCAGGACTTGTTTTGAGGATTCACAAGGTTATGCACAATATTTTTGTTATTTAGAAAGAGGATGCTGTCCCTTATGACCACTTAATTACTCATTACATATTTAGATAGATCTGTGATCTCATCGTTTTGAGAAATGCCTCCAATAATTTAGATGGCAGACCACTCATGCCTGCTCATCAATTTTTTTCTTTTAAAAAAAATTGAACAAATACCACATAATTTCAATATATGCTATAGGAGAGGAGGGAAATGGTTATTCTCCATTATTTAGAATTTGGATTTCTTTTAAAGAATATAACAAATTCACCATATAACTTTCAAAGGTATCCTGCTTGTTTATGATTCCTTTTGGGCTTTTGTTCTTTTCTTCTCTTTTTTTTTGAGAACTCTATTCTTTCCCCATTCTCCTTCCTATCTCTATCTTCTCTCCCAACATTCAAGAGAAAAACAAAACTATTATAAGAAGCAAAACAACTTTCTACATTGGTCACATTTAAAATTGTTTATCTCATTCTGCCTCTTGAGTTCATCATATCTTTATCAGGAGGTAAGCTACTGTTCTTGCTCTTGTCCATGCCCTTTATCACAGGGCATCCACCCAGGTTTTTAGGCTTATTGCATTATGAGGATATCAATGGTGCACAAGGTTACACATCAATTGATCTTCCTGCTAATGATCTACTTTATATCCTTCCATTTCACCATGTGACCAATCTATCTTCATTCCTCTAAGAACCTCCTTTACCTGCTTCTCTTTCCTAATTCCTCATTTGCAATGTTGCAGCAGCTCACACCTTGTACTTCTCCGTTCCTCTCTGGGGAACCCTCAATTTCAATACTTTAAAGATCTCATAGAGTAACAATAGTTGACATTAAATAAGACTTTAAAGTTTTGAAAACACTTTAAATGCATTATCTTTTCTTTTTGAACCTTACATAACAAAATAGGTTTGTGTCTTGATTTTGCCATTTTTTGTGGCTAAAGGATCCAACACTTTATCACATTCCAATTAAGTAATTGAATTCCTTAGTTAGATATGTTGTTGTTCAGTTGTTTCAGTTGTGTCTGACTCTTTGTGACTGTGACCCCATTTGGGCTTTTTTTTTTTTGCAAAGATGCTAGAATAGTTTGTCATTTCTTTTTCATTTTTGTTTTTTAGTTTGCATTTCTTCATTTCATATTACAGATGAGGAAATTGAAGCAGAGTTAAGTGACTTGCCCAGGGACACACAGTTAGTAAGTGTCTGAGGCCAGATATGAACTCAGGAAGATGAGTCTTCCTGACTCCAGGCCTGCTACTTTCTCCACTGTACTACCTAGTTGCTAGATATGAATATTGTATATCTTCGTTTGTCTATAATTTAAATCTTATTCATTCAATTCTCAGCTCACTCACTTTTTGGGAAGGATTTTGATAAATTGGACTATGACTAGGTTAGTGAAGGGCCCCAAAAGCATGCTACTTGAAGGAAATAGGGATTTTTAGCTTGAAGAAGAAAGGAACTAGAAAGGACATGAGAGCTGTCAATTTTTCCTACTTGACTCCAGAGATGAGAACTAGTAATAGCATCCCACTTATTGGTAGAAGTGGTAAAGATGGAGATTTTGGCTTAACATAAGGAAAAACTTCCAAAACAATTAGTGATGTCCAAAAGCAGGCTGGGTATGAATTCTACTGTAAATGGAGATTAGCTTTTTTAAACCCTTACTTTCTGTCTTAGAATCTATACTATCTAATAGTTCCAAGGCAGAAAAGTGGTACAGGTTTAGGTAATTGGGGTTAAGTGACTTGCCCAGGGTCACACATAGCTAGGAAATATATGAGACCAAATTTGAATCCAGGACCTCTCTGACTCTCTATCCATTGAACCATCAACCTGCCTCCATTGAATATCTTTAAATGGATAGTGAATGTCCATTGGATGATAAGTTGTAGAGGAGATTCCTCTTCTGGTACGAGTTAAGAATGAATGACATTGGAGGTCCTTTCTAATTCAGAGATTCTGTATTTTTTATTATTCTTTCTTATATTGTTTTGAAATCTACCTCCCTGAAACTTTGCCAATCAGTCCTTCTTTTGCTCTCTGGGACAAAGCAGAATAAAATGATCACCAACCTTATCTGTAGCAATTAACTCACATACTCTTAAGAAAAAATCTAGGAGTTAGCAGGAGTATATTTTCCCCACTGAAGGCTCTGGCCTCCCAATGATGGAAGAATACTCTTTGCAGACCCAGGGGACTGATCTGAAAGGTAGTATGTCCCAAGCACAAGGGAATCTGCTGAGTTATGATCCAGCAAACATGGGTAAGCACTGACTAATCTTGTCTTGGCTACTAATGCCATTATGTCATGGGTGCTTCTCTTTTTCCCATGGCCACAGCCAGGTCTTGGGATGAAAGCCCTGCATAGTCTGGCACTGACTTCAGCAGAAGGGATTGTAGTGGAGGTGTGACCAGGCATGGAAACCTCTGAAAGCACTCTTGGCTCTTAAGGTGCCAGATTAAATTTAGGACCAACTGCTTAGAATACTTTGGCTCTGGGGACATTGCATAAATGACCACAGAGATAGGAGATGAAGGAGGGGATGGTGGATGAATTGGGCATAAAGGTCCCAAAATAGTAGACTGGATCACATTTCAGATTTCCTTATTTCAGTTCAACTTTGAGGCTGAAGGAGAATGCATATGATTAGAAATGTGAAGAAGCCTCTGACATTTAGTACGCATGTGTGTGAAGAATTTGGAAGATTTGCATGGTAACCATTCCACTGAGAAACAAAGAATTTGGTAGGGACTATTGACATGTCTCTCAGTTGATGGTGTGTAGGTCCAAAGAAACCCATTAAGTTTAGGTTCTTTGTGTTTTTCAGGTTAAGACTTAGTTTTACCTGAATTGCAGATATAACATATGTTTATGCAAAGAGAGTTATAAAATAAAATTTTGGGTTAAAACTCATGGGAAGCCATGCAAGCTAGACTATGTTTCTTATTGAATTCTAGTTGTCCCATATGACTTCACTTGGGGCTGTGAACAGAAATGAGGACTAGTTATAGAATTCAGGGGTTGGAAGTGATTTAGAAAGCCTCCAAATAAGAGAGCATCTCAATGAATTGAGCACGGTGTCTTTTTACTCAATCTGTAGGTGGGGAGGGGGCATTCTATAGCCTTACTGGGTAACTTGAGGCAGCTAGTGGCACAGTTGATAGAGCACTGGGTCTATTGTCAAGAATATCTGATCTTGGACATTTCCTAGCTGTGTGACCCAGGGCAAGTCATTTAACCTCTGTTTGCTTCAGTTTCCTCAATAATAAAATGGAGATAGTAGCATTTACCTTGCAGAGTTCTGTAAGGATCAAATAAGGTATTTGTAAAATGAAAGTGCCTAGCACAGTACCTAGTATATACAGGCTTATTCTCTTCCCATAATTCATTCTACCTGAAATCTAACAAGCCTTTAATTGCAATTTAATTCCCAATCTCTTATCTCTGCTTTTCACAGGGATAGAGGCTGGATTTCATAATTCTGCTCATAACAGAATAAAAGAGAGCATAAAAAGGCCATACTGTTTTAGGCTCCTAGTTCAATTAATCTGGTATTGTGGCTTAAACAAAGACACCAGGGGAATATTTTTAGGAAACTATCATGGCCACGTTTCATGATGTCCTCAGAAATTATAGCATTTCCTAAAATGAACATATTATTAAATTTGCTATTAGTGAAGCTGTTAAGTCCTACCATCCCCAAATGAAAAAACTGGCAATACTCGGACAGTAATATTATTAGAAGGCATAAATCCTTAAAGAAAGGAAAGGAAAGGGACCCAAGTGTACAAATATTGATAACAGTTTCTTGTGTGATGTGAAAGACCTAGAAAATAAGATGTGATGCAATAGGGCAATAGCTGAACAAATTTTGGCATTTATATATTATGGAACAATAATATGCCCTAAAATGGGTAATTTCATTGGAACCCAGAAAGAGGTATAGGAACTAATGGTAGGAATTGATTTTTAAAAAAAAGAACCTGGTGAAAGCTAACAACTTGAAAAGATGTCACGCCTCTTATTGAATTGATCAGCCATTATTCTAGAGACTTACCAGGAACTGTACAAAAGTGGTCTTTAGATTGAGATACTAGATATAGAATGAAAAGTCTATTTTGAAAAAAAAAAGAAATTATAGCATTTCCTAAATTCTCCTTAATAACTTGGGTTTTTTCCTTCCATGGACTTCTCTCTTTCTCTCTCTTTTTAAAACCCTTACCTTCCTTCTTGGAATCAATACTGTGTATTGGCTCCAAGGCAGAAGAGTGGTGAGAGCTAGGAAGTGGGGGTCAAGTGATTTGCCCAGGGTCACACAACTGGGAAATGTCTGAGGTCAGATTTGAACCTATGGACCTCCCATCTCTAGGCTCAGCTCTCAATCCACTAAGCCACCCTGCTGCCCCCCATGGACTTCTCTTAAGATTACCTTGAGTCTATTTCTGTTTCTCCTACACTGAACTCCTATTCTAATATCTCATTAAGTTATGAAGGTGAACCTGGGCCCCTGAAGACTATGTCAGTGGAGCACAAACTGGCAGGTCCTATCAAATTGGAAAGTCTTTTGAGTAAAAGCCATGGCATACCATGGAACTAAGTGAGGGGAGGTTGGCCACAAGCAATTGAACTCTTCAGCTACAATATTCTTGAAGACCATGAATCAGTCTAATTGTAGAGGGGTTGCAATCTGCATTTGAGGAGAGAATACATCCTGCTGGAATCATATACATATTACTAAAGCATTTGTTTCTAGCCTATGCTATTTCAAGTTGTATATGTTTGTGCTCCTTTACTTTTCATGACAATAAAAGTTAGGAGAAAATTCATTGGATGAATTACTATCAAATCCCAAATAGTGGTTGAGAGATCAACTTTCTTCTTTGAAGGAAGGAAGGTGAAAGACCACATATCCTCAAGATGACCTTTGGTGACCTCTTTCTAGTCTTTGAATTACCCATATAAGTTGCCCAGAGGCTAGCCAATGAGTGTGTAGAATTTTTTATTCATGGTTAGGGGGTTGAGTTTTTGGTTTAGTGAGCATTGAGTTTTCATTTTGAAAATAATAAGAGTATAAATTTGTCTTTAGTTAAACAGCAGAAGCAGTGGTATTCAGGAAATGGATTCAGGGGATAATAACCAAGGACTTTATAATGACTTGGTAAATCTTGGTTGAGTAGAAGCATTGGATCACATCTGCCAATTAAGATATTGATGTTAAAAAATGGAGAGTGGAAAAGAATAGAAAGGGCACTAGTCCATAATGGATGAGGAAAATTATATCAGGATTTGGGAATACACACTTCAATAAGTGGTAGGATTGAGCTCTTAAATCTGACCTTAAAAGCCATTACTCCAATCCATTTCAAATGGATTGGATATTATTCCACCCAACAATGTTATCCATCCCTGTAGGCAAGTCCTGGATGTTTTGAGAACAGTCACAATTTAATTCAGTAAATATCTGTAAAACATCTACTGTGTATAAGGGATTGTGCTAGGTAGTGGGGGGCATAGAGGTCTTCCTGTCTTTCTCCCCTACTCCTCCCCCAAGAAGTAGTTCTTTTGTGAAAAAAAATTTACTAGTATTTTAAAAAATAAATAAATTCATTGAACTCAAAACAAGTCTGATTTTGAAACCCCTCCTTGACCTATGCCCTCCCACACTACCTTATGTCCTTAAAAAGAAATTTCAGATACAGTTTGAACCAACCATGCTTATTTTAGTTATCTATATAAAGTTGAGGCACTATTGTAGTTTCTCTAGGCTCAAAGACCTGGCTATTCTTTGTAGATCTCATTGAAACTTACAGATATTATAACTAGACCCCTCTGAAGTTTAGATTCTAGAGGGGCCTCAGCATATCTTCTTTGTCTACAGGAAATTGTATGGTGGTTGAATTAACTTTGACCTTCTGGTCTCATTGGTTTTTTAATTTAATTTTTTTTTGTTCTTAACTCTTGCCCTCTCCTTCCCTGGTTAGCCTACCCCACTTCTGCCTGCTTATGATACTTTTTTTCCATCCACAGCAAAACAGTTCACATCAAGGTAATTGATGATGAGGAATATGAGAAAAACAAGAATTACTTCATTGAACTGATGGGGCCCCGCATGGTGGATATGAGTTTACAGAAAGGTGTAGTACCCTGTCCTCCACACTAACATTAACATTCTTTCTTCTTCTTTCACCTCCTTTTTTTCTCCTCCTTTCTTCTCTTGTTATTCACTCTCCCTTTTTCTCTTATTCTTCCTCCCTTTTTCTCTCTATTTCTCTGCTCAGTCCTTAACAACTGACATACACATTCCAACCTGTCACATGGTACCCATAAGGATCTCTTCAGTGCTGCTTGCTTTCTTTGTGTAACCAGGGTGGGTCCAAGAGAATGAGTGGAAAGAGAGACAGAGAAGAAAGTAGGAAAGAAAAAATTCTGATCAATATTTTATTAGAGGCTTCCACCAACCATGGATGACTGTCGAGCAAGAAAAGAAATATTTTACTTGGGTATCAAAATCACTTGTCTCCAGAGAAAATTGTATGGACAGTCTCCATCCTCAAAGAGTTTACAATCTAAGAGGAAGGGTTCTTAGCCTTTTTTTTTTAAATGGCACTGACTCCTTTTGCAATCTGTTGATGCCTCCTTCTGCCATTCTCCCAGTCATCTTCAACCTCTTCTCCAACAAACTCATTGATGGTTGGAGAAGAAAAGGAAAAGACAGGGATATTATACATACTGACAGTCTCTTTCTTCCCACCTCCTTACTTGCTAGCTTGAATTAAATAAATGCTACTCATGATTCCTTTGGAAGTGGGTGAAATCTATGGAACAATGTTTTTAAATGAAGAGTAGATAAAATTTCACTGGAAAGTAATTATATTGAAATACAGCTAATAAAACACTAAACAAACAACCATATTCATTGACACCAGGTTAAGAAGCCTTGACCTAAGGGAGATAAGATTGGGAAAATACATAGGAACACATACAACAAAAATCCATACATGTGAGGTAGCCGAGGACAAGTATGCAGAACCATCTACCTTGGTGACAGATTCCTAGACTGCTAACATCTATGTAGAACAAGTGATCCTGACAACAACAAAAAAAGCAAACCTACAAAATTTCACTGAAATGAGGTGGGAAACCAATTCAGCAGACAATACCTAAAGATTCAGGGTTATGAAAAATGTTCAAGTCCTCTCAACCCCTGGGGCCATTTCAGCCTCAATCCAATGCAAGCAGCTAAAAATAACGATGAGAATGTGGCTGCTTGTGTGTGTGTTTGTGTGTGTGTGTGTGTGTGTTAAAGGAGTAGATTGCAATGGAAGTTGCCTTGCTGTGGTCACAGACACAGAAAATTTCCCACCTCTACCTTTTTCTTTAATTTTTCTTTTTAAAGAAACTATATTTTGTTGACCTACTCAGAGACAGAAAACTATTATCCTCCTGTATCCATATCATGATAAATCAACAAGCAATTATTTGGCATTTGCTATATACCAAATATTCTGTTAGGCACTGGGAGTGTTTTTTCCATGGTGACTAATTATGACATCTAGTGGAGCCAGCTTTAGGACACAGCATCACTTATATAATAAAAGTTAACAGGCATTTAGGATTCAATTGACATAATTTTGCTTTACAGGCAACTTTTTAACAATGTGTCTGTTGAAACTGTTGAAGGGCACCTTTGACATCTTTTCTCCCAATAAAAGCTCTGAAACAGAACAAAGGGATAGTATAGAATCAGCCATCTTCGAGCCAGAGACAGTATAGGAAGGTTTGCTTCTCTCTCTGTCTCTGTCTCTTATCTCTGTTTCTCTGTCTCTCCTCTTTCTATGTTTTTTTTGTCTCTCTGTTTCTTTCTTCCTCTCTTCCTCTGTCTTGTCTGTCTACCTCTCTCTCTCTCTCTCTCTGTCTCTGTCTCTCTCTCTCTCTCTCTCTCTCTCTCTCTCTCTCTCTCCCTCCTTACTGCTTAGATCTTTCTTGAAAGAAGGGAATTAGACTCATGGGAGGTAAATTATCACCTTGGCTATATTGCCCAATCTTGGCTGACAGTCATCAATACCATGTGATGCCAGATGGAATGTGTGTGGCAGAAAGAAACCTCCCACTAACCATCAGCAGGGTCTAAATCTTCTCCCAGACTTCTACCCTTTTCTTCCCCCTTCCCTCCTACCTGTCTTTCCTGCCGCCTCCAACTCCCTTCCCCACTCACCTGTAAGAATTTCAACTGAGATGCTAAGAAAAACAGAGACCAATTATTATTATTATTATTATTTTTAGAATGACAACCAAATAAAAATCCCCAACCTACAAAATGCCAAAAGCACCACCACCAACAAAAACCACCATAATCCTGCCAAAGGCCGCGGCGGGATGGGGCTGCATGTGGTGAGAGCAATGGGTACTATGTTGCAGAATGCACTCCAGGAGACCAGCCAACCAACCCACTATACACACTGTCTCTCTTGTTGTCCCTACAGGAAAACCATAAGGGTTAAAATAGTAGATGAGGAGGAATACGAAAGGCAAGAGAATTTCTTCATTGCCCTTGGTGAACCGAAATGGATGGAACGTGGGATATCAGGTGTGAGATTCTTAAAAAAGAAAGAAAGAAAGACATTTTTTTAAAAATGAAAAATTGACAAACAAAAAAAGCAAATGAAATAGCTCTATTTTCTCCCCCCCCCCCCAACCTTTTTTTTCTCCCTTCTCCTCCTTCCTCTTTTAAATCAATGGACTTTTTTTATTCTTTACTTGTCCTGTATTCTCGCTCTCACCCTGTTTCGGTATCATCTCTGCCTTTGTAGCCTTAGCTTACTTCCAGTCCTCCTTTTCCACCTTCTGTGCAGCTGCAGCAGCCCCAATTTATGATTAATCCCCCTCCTCCTTTAGTTTTATTTCCTTTGTGTTTCTGATGATGCATTCTTCCCTCCCTTCCCCCACTCCTCAACCTCTTCTCAGGCAAACTCCTTGGTGGGTGGGGAAGAGAAGGAAAAGAAAGGGATGCTCTGCATGTCTGTCCTCCCTCCCTCCCCACCCCCTCACCCACTAGCCTGGATTGAATGCTGCTCATGAGTTCCTTGGAAGTAGGTCTGGGCTGGGTGGGGGTGGGGGCTGGGAGAAAGGAGGAGTAACTGTGTGCTCTCTGGGTTTGTTATTGGGATGCTTTGATGGTTTGTTTTTTTTGCTGCATTCCACCCCCTCAATTGAGCTCTCAGCAGGCTGACCACATGTTCCCTCTTCCTTGGACTGAGGTAAGTGTGCCTGCTTGCCTGTTTCATGAAGGGGGAAACAAGGCAAAGAACAGAGATGTTATGAAAAGAAGGGGGCTAGCAATCTAGCCCTTTCCCACTACCAGATGGTATCTTCATATTTACTGTTTATTTTGGAGATAAAGCTACGTCCCATGTTTTACCACCCTTCCAACAGAATACAAGATCTCGATGTGACTAAGTATAGAAATTTCACATTTGTTGGATCTCCTAGCAGAATCTAATGGAAACTGGAAGTGGCCTAGCCTCTTCTAGGATTGACCCATTCTGCAGGGGATGGGTTTTCCAGATTTGGAGCTGGGGGGTGAAGATATGGACATTATACCTGATTTAATTCTGCCTTTGCTTGTGAAGCAGGGCAAATGGGGACTACTTTCAGGGACCTCCAGTTTCCATACTTCTTCTACCACCCCAGGTAAAGTGATCTCTTCTTTCAAGGCAGGGAAGCTTGGAAATAGGATTTTTGCTCCTGGGGTTTGGGGGTAAGTCAAAGTCAAGTGCTGCTGCTGCCGCCCCGCTGGCACCAAGAAGATGAGACTATATGTTTAATGTGAGGAAGACTGCCTTTTGTGAAGGGCAGGAAGCCTGTTGGAGGCCACTCCTTTGGAAATTTCTGGGTAGAAATTAAAGTGATAAGGGAATGTGAGTACCTGGAAATACACAAACTTCAGGACAGTGGATATGGTTTCATTTTGGGGACAGTCCAGGTAGGCCCAGGCATCTGCTTATTATACCCCTCTTCAAAAACGATTAAGTTTGGTGAGCTTCATATTTGACAGTGGAACAATGGGGGATACGATCCTAGTCAAGAAGGGATCAATCATTATGGAAGGATTCTGTTCCCTTAGATTAAAAGTGTGACATCAGTATTGAATGGTACCTTTCTCCTTCCAAGAGACTCAAGGAAGAATGCAACAAATCCTACAATTGGAATCTCAGTGACTCAGCTATAGATGCCACCATCAGTGCTCTTGCCTTACATTCAGGTCTGATGGTCCTAATGCTCTGCTTTCTCCAAGGTGACATTACCCTTACTTGGTGCCTGTAGATATTTTACAACTGGTGATCCAAAGCCTTTATTTCCCCAGCCAGCATCCACTTACAATTCTGTCTTCCCCATTTCTGACTCTCAAGCTATTCTTACCTTGATCTAACAATTCCGCCAGAAAAAAAGAAAGACCAGAGTATGGAGAAATCTACATTTTCAATGCTTCCCATCCAAGGCTGTACAGGATCCTTCCTTTCTTGTGAAAAGTTCCTCAGCAGTAGTCTGAGGATGCTGCCTTGGCTGGCTGCTCCCTTGGGCACCTTATCCCAGGATTGTCATGGAAACGCCATGGTTACCAGAAAGACCACCACCCCCTCCCCCAACCTCCGGAATAGAAGTATATGTTAAGATATGGTGCATCTTCAGCCCTAAGGCCCTCAGAAGCTGCTTCCCTCTACTTTCATAGTAAAAGCTGCATAGGTAAAAATGAAAATGTCTCAACTGTTCTTTGTCAGACAGTTGGCTGAAGATGGTGATGGGGTTTGGCAACAGCCTAAAGTGGAAAGAAGCAAGGGTATGTTTCATAATTCTTTTCCTCCATCAGATCAACTAGTTCTTTTACTGTTCCACCTTCCCCTTCTCCCTTAATAGCACCAAAGGAGTCAGTAATATGGATCAAATTTGCCATCCAATGAGAAAACAAATAGCTATAGAAAGCATCATCCATCTCTTGTTAACACCTTTCCTTTCGGTTAGGAGGCACATGTGGAGTGCCTAGCTTGATTAAGGGAGTTAGGATGGAAAAATGTCAGCAGAGTTCTGATGCAAGGATAGATCTGAATTTTGCTATGGGACAGGGGCCATGATCCTAGAATGGCAGTGGAATTTGGGAAACACATTTTCCTAATGATACAATTCAGGGCAGTTTCTTTACCATCTATTCTGGTATCCTGAGGGCCTAGTTTTTTGTTTCTTAAGTTTCCTTTAGTGATTGTATATAAGATCAGAAGTAAAAGGGAGACAAACTTCATGCTTGAGCCCCAATAGCAAACTAGCCAGCAAGCCCTAATCCTCAGAATTCTTTGCTATTCTAAAAGTTTCAGACAATAATACAAGAGACAACGTTTTTCATTATTGTAAACGTTTAGGTGTGGGTATTTGAAGCAAGGGTCATCAAGTATTTAAAATGGTACAGTTAGATGAGCTTTAAACATTCCCCTTTTCTTCATGTAGCCAAAATTACAATTCCATTTATGGAAAGAAACTGGATTAGAAACAGAAGACCCTAGGCTGAGAAAACAGAGCAGATTTCAAAAGTAGGATTAAAAGCTCTGGATGAGCTGCTAAGATGGGGGAGGCTGAAACAAGGAACACAGCTGGCCTGGAGGAGGAGAGGATTGTTCAGCAGAAGTCAAGAACAATATCAGATACCTAAAAGGCTAGAATTGGAATTCTGCAAGGCATGCTTAATATTCATCATTAAAACTATTGTGAGGATAGGGAATAGTTTGGAGGGGTGGGAAGGGAGAGAGATAATGTAATAGTAGAAAGAACACTGGATTTAGACTTAGAGGACTTGAGTTAAAAATCTCATTTTTGCTATTCATTAGTGTGTGACCTTGGCTCACTACCCTGGGCAATTCACTTAACCTTGTTTGCCTCAGTTTCCTCATCTGGAAAATGAGTTGGAGAAGGAGATGGCAAACCACTCCACTATCCTTGCCAAGAAAATCCCAAATGGGGTCACAAAGAGTTGGACCTAACTGAACAAAATTAAACTTGTCTTGTCTTCTAAATTGTGCCACCAGAATCCATTTTCATATACATTCAAAGAATAATTGTGGTAAAAGTATAGTTCTTCAGGGGATGGTATTTACTGTTTAGCCATTTGGTATCTAATGAAGTGGGTTCTACTGATCCTGGTATGCCATCGCTGTATTCATTAAAACCGTTTGTAGGAATTTAGATATTTCCATGGGAAGAAGCAAACTGGCCCATGATGTCAAAAATTCTAAGCCTTTATTTGACCTCTAACTAATACGAGAAGGCCTGCTATGTAAGCCAAGTGGAAAAGTGGAGTATTGGATTCAGAATCAGGAATTCAGAATCAGGAAGATCTGAATCTTTGCTCAGACATTTATGTGACCCTGAACAAGACACTGAATGCTCAACCTCAGTTCCTTATCTGTAAAATGGGGATAGTAATAGCATCTACTTCACAAGGTCATTACAAAGGTCAAGAAAGATAACATGTAAAACACTTTGCAAAACTTCAAAGTACTATACAAATGGTAACAATTATTATTATTATTACCTGGGTCCAGGAGAAATATGGCATAAAGTACAGCTACCACAGAAATGAGGATGTAACCACCTCTGCAGAGGAGCAGGGCATATCTGTGGTTCAGCCTTCAGAGAAAGAGGTATTTGAGTTTCATATGAGATGATCTTGAGGTTTCTTTGGGGAGGAAGATCAATGCTCCAGTAGGAAGCTGCTTTCCTGACCTGCTACCCAGGTTAGGCCAGACTCTTTTCACTTCTAATTTTCTTTGGGAATGTGGAAACACTTGGGTTTGTCCCATTCAATAGGCTACTAAAATACAGATGAGGTTTTTGGAGGGAAGGGAGACATCTCACTTAGGCTTCTCTGATTTATTTTCCATTTCTGATATCACAGGTCGGAAAGTGCCAAGGGCTCTAAGTATGGGGATTCCAGAGGGCAGGCCAGAGGTACCAGGTGGTAGGAGAATCGATTTCCCTTATCCTCCTCTGAGAGTTGAAACAACCTGTCACAAGAAAGGCAAGAAATCCAGAGGGCTTTTGGGGGGCAGCACTATGACATATGGGCTTCTGGTATCTTTTCCCATCTTTTAGATTACCCCCAATCCTATTATATTTCTGGGGATCCGAGATTGAGATACCTTAGCAGGACTTTCAAACATGGAGAAGGAGTCCAAGAGACATCATGGCAGAAATACTTTCCCCAGGTTCATAGGGAGCACCATGTATACCTCCTATGGAAAATAATTAGAAAAGCGAATGTGGCTTCCCTCCTCCTTTGCTTACCTTCTACACTAGTTACCCAATGTAGAAAGAAAACCAGCAGAGAAGAGGAAGTCAAAGAAGATGCTTAGGATGACCCAAAACAGGAAGCTGATGACTGGTATTCCTAGGGCAACAGAAATTCATGTCCAAGCAAAGATCCTTAGGGGTAACAGAGGCAAAGTGTTCATTTTCTGGGATGGCCCATCACATGAAACTGGGTGCTGAGTGGAGCTCATGGATCCAGCCATACAAAGTCTTTCTCTAAGCTGTTGTCTGACTCAATACTGTCATTCTCCATTTTCACATCCATATGCCTGATTTCAAATTAACAAATACTGATTGGGTACCTATTCTATTCTAACCTTAAATTTATGACTCGATGATCTTATATGCAAATATTGTGCTTTGTAATGGAAATACAAAGGCAAAAGTGAGACAGCCTAGACCACAAAGGGCTTCCATTCTATCTAAGGGGGATACAAGATGAAAAAGGCATGGGCAGTGGCAAAGATAAAGGAAGAGATTTGAGAAAAAGCTCTGGGCACAGCTAAGAAGAAAGAGAGAGGATTAATAACATCAGGGAGATGTACTGATCAGGAAAAGCTTCACAGAAAAGGTGACCCTTCAGCTGAGCATAGAAGGAAGATAAGGATTGTAAAATTTGTAAATGAGGTTCAGTCATGCATCTGACTCTTTGTGACCCCATTTGGAGTTTTCCTGGCAAAGATCCTGGAATAGTTTGCCATTCCCTTCTGCAACTCATTTTACAGACGAAGAAACTGAGGCAGACGGGATAAAATGACTAGCCCAGGATTATATAGCTTTTAAGTGTCTGAAGCAGATATGAATTCAGGAAGACGAGTCTTCCTGAGCACTAGGCACAGTGTTCTATCCTTTGTGCTACCTAGCTGCCAGAAATGAGGAGAGAGTACATTTCAGGGGAAAAGGATAGCTTATGCAGATGTAAGAAGATGAGAAGGGACATGTTTGTAATTTGACTGGAACAATAAAAAAGGGAAATGAAAGGGAAGTAATGTGAAATAAATCTGGAGAGCATATCAGGTTGTAGAAGGTGTCAAGTGCTTCATCAAAGAATTTTTGTTTTGGTCAAAAGGGAGAAAGTTGAAATTTTTGAGCAGGGAAGCAACATATTCACACTTGTGACTTAGGAAGATTAATTTGACAATTATGTGAAGGAAAGAAGATGGTTCATAAGGTCTCCTTTGAGAGGCAAGTAAAGGAATTGGTTTTAGTATTTCACAAAAACAAAAGAAACTTCATGAGTTGATATATCTTGTCATTTTATAGTGCTTATAATGAACATGAACAAGATTATCATTAAGATAATTTTAGCTTTATTTACCAGTAACTATTTATTGTAAAGGAATTTACAAATTTTATGAAGAAAGGGAAGTTTAGACAGGTCACTTCTGGATCTTTCTATGACAGAAGTCATGAAACCATAGACATCCCCTTGGACTGTGGCACATCCTTGCTGGAAATTCCATTGAGAGCTTTCCTTGAGTGTTGAGGTAGGGTCAAGTTCCAAGATGAAACATCAGCTAAGGGCCTTGTTTCCATGAACATGACTTTTTTGTTTAATTTAAAGTCTGAGTCTCTCTATCTCGTCAGATGGGCAGCTCTATGATATAGTGCATAGAGTGCCTGGTGTCAGGAATATTTATCTTCCTAAATTCAGATCAGGCTTCAGACACTTACTAGCTATGTGAACCTAGGCAAGTCACTAAGTCTTATTTGCCTCAGTTTCCTCATTTTAAAGTGATCTAGAGAAGGAAATGGCAAACTACTTCAATATCTTTACCAAGAAAACCCTAAAAAGATCATGAAGAGTTGGACACAAGTGAAAAAAATGAATGAACTGAAATCTTTTTCTGATCTTTCAAAGTATGGTGGCCATTTATGAGCCCAGACTCAAGAGTGATCAATACAGAAGCTTTATTCTTTTTTTCTGACCTGGGCTAGTTTGCCACTCCATATGTAGCCAAGTAGACCTACATTAACAAGATTCCATCATATTAATTAAGTATTAATGCAGGCACCAGATCAACTTTAGCTCTGCTCTTCAGTACACCCAAACTCAAATGATTTGCCAACCTCAGCCTCCCTAGCAGCAGAGATGACAGTGTGTGCAACCACCCCTGACCATGTCCCTAATTTAGCAGAAAATCTAAACATCCTCCATTTGTCTATATGGCATATCCTAGCACTCTAGGTCTGCGTTATTTCAGCACTCAAAAGGATTTGTGGTCTCATAAAGTTAAATATCTTCTCCATCAAAAAAGATCCTGACCCATCTATACCCACTCATCCTATTCAATTCTTCTTCATGTCCTCTTATAAATTACTTCCTGAGGATCTGTCCAATATGCTGGGGATGGAATTCCTCACTTACTTCTTATGTTACAAGTGTACCTCTAGTGCATTATGGCTATTTATTTTTTTCCTTTTTAAATCCTTTTGTCTTAGAATTTACTTTGGTTCCAAGGCAGAAAAGTGGTAAGGGCTAGGCAATTTGGATCAAGTGACTTGCCTAGGGTCACACAGCCAGAAAGTATATAAGACCAGAATTGAACCCAGGACCTCCCATCTCCAAGAGGACTGTATACTTTTTATCTTTCATAATTATCATGAGGGTAACACTTCCTATTATACATTTCCTTGCTGAATCCTTTACTCTTTAAAGTTCCTTACTTGTTAAAATTTATAGTCTGCTCACATCCATCACAAACCTCTTCATTGCTCTCTAAGTGATTCTCATTTTCAGTTCTTCAGAGATTTATATTCTATATCTTGCTTTCATATAACAACACCAATAGCATATTTGTATTAAAAATATGAACTTTTGTTTCTTAGAGAAGTTTATAGGTCATGCGATCACAGATTTCAAGGCTCAAAGGGTCCATCTTATTCAACACCCTCAATTTGCAGATGAGAAAAAGGTATAGAGAAGATTAAGTGACATGCCCAGGGTCATATCCTTTAGATAATTATTTAATGTCAAAGATATTGCCTAGCATGGGATATCACTTGCAAAAGCTGACTGTTCTCTGCCCGTACTCTAACTGAGGATTCCTCTGAAACATGTCTAAATGATCTCATAAAATTATATAGATAGGAAAGTAGACATATAGGTCAATAGATATTGATGGTTTCTCAGTTACCTTAAAATTTTTGGCATTAATAACATTTAAGATATTTTTCTATGCCTTAGGCATCTTCTTTACCTTCAGCAACCTTGTGAATTGATGGCTGGCTCAACAGCATCCCAACTGATCCAGCATTGGCTTTCTTTATATATATTTTGTCTAAACCATGTGATTTTCCTGTCTTTGTTCTCTTTAATGTCATTTCTTCCTCTTTTAGAAGTATAGTTGGGGCTGTTATGTTACAGTCCAAGTATGGTAGCTGTACTGTTCTCAACAATGAAAAGAATTTGTTTAAAAAAATCTACAGATTTCCCTCATTTTTTTCTTGTTTATTGCCCTCCTTCCATTTTTACTCTTGAATGCCTTTAGGATAACTTTGTTTAGCTGAGTCAATGGCCAAGCTTTCTACAAGTTGGTTTTACCTTCTATTGCTTTTCTCAATTGTATGAAGTGGCATTGCTTATAAATTTCCATTATATTCTTCTCTATAAGATTTTTCCTAATAAGTTTATAGTCTAAGCCAGCATTGTCTTTGGTTGACAATTTTCACTGCTTAGAAATGAGTGTTGCTGAACAAAGTATTAAAAGATTCTTTTGATTTCCTGTAATAGCAATTGATTTACATTGGTTTAAACTAATGTATGAAATTACTGTGTCTATATCCTATCTTCCACCCATAATCTGTTTTACATTATCAATAACTTTGAATAAGTTAGCAGCATATTTATTTGAAAAAGTTAAGATTAAATGGTTTTATTTGCTGTGTATATTTCTAATCCATTTCTTATGGCTTTGTACCAGTTTTGATCTTTGTCCTTATTAGTTGATGGTCTGATTATACTCAAACAGCCGAATCAGGAATGGTTCTCATTTTCTATATATTAAAAATAATCAATTTCTTTTTTGCACATACTACATTATTCACTGTTCATTATATCTAGGACCTACCTACTATTTCCCCAAAGAAACTATGATATAGAAAAAGAAGGTTTTTGAGTCATTGAAAAGGTTTTCTCCCCTTCCATTGTCACCTTCATCTATTCTCACTTTTGAATTGAATTCACAAAGTTTAAGTCTGGGTTTTGATTTGATTTGGCAGGTCTAATCAAGTTATTCCTAGAATTTCCCTACTCCTTCAGTTCATGCAACAAATATTGGTGCTTAATATAATTATTTCATGTTGGCCTTTTTTGCAAATGATTACCAAGGGCAATGTAATATGAGCCATCCTATGACATTTTTTATGTCTTATTGCTTTTGGATACATGATAATATCATCTTCCCCAAAGTCTTTGTTTCTTCAAGGAGAACTTGTGAACCATCCTTCCAATTAGTTGCAACTTTCTTTTTTTCTTCTTGTTTCATTTATAGGAAGAATGTCAAGATTGATAAGATTCCTTTCCTCTGGTAATATGTTCCTTGTCAATTGTTGGACAAGTATCTTACATTTAGTGCATCATCAGCAAGGTTAAAATATATAGACAGCCTAAAACCTGCATAATTCTTAGCATCCCTTATTCCTTTTCCTACTATGCCACTACCATTATTGAAGAATCAAGAGGGGGACTGCTGTAACATTTAAAAGAGTGGTTGGTATAAGCTGTAACCACAAAGATATGTTTTTTATATTAAAAATAAAGTGGTCACTAGGGAAAAATTCCCAAATATGAAATATACCCAAGTCAGATGGGTTTTTAATGGAGATTTAACTTAATACAAATAAGGGATTAATGAAAAGGAGAGAATAAGAGTAGGAGGGAATAGTAGGAAAAGGGCTAGACCGGTTTAGGCCAGCCTTAAGGCTTAAGCTTTAAGAGAGAGATCAGTCAGTCTTTTATCAACTCACCACAAGATTTGTCCAAGCAAGACTCTAGTGTTCAGAGACCCGTACCAATTCAGCTTTTGCCAGCTCCATCTCCAGAGAGAGTTCTCTGAGAGAGAGTCCCCTGCTCTCAGCTTCTCATCTCCTTTTAAAGAGAATTTTCTCCTATGTCACCTCCCCTAAGTTCTCACATCTACCAATCACAGTAGATGTTTTCCAAAGGACAGACCATTCTTAATTCACACTTGAGTAGACTAAACTTTTGAGTAATTCACACCTGAAAAAACCTCTGAGTAAGTTCTCACTTCTTTGTTGCCTGACCTTCATGGGTACTTAGCACCTTCCTAAAAATAGACTTAGCTTAAGGCTTTTGCTTTACTATAAGTATGAGTTAAGTACTTTTACATTGTTCAGTAAAGAGTTTACAACTTTATTTTCCCCTAAAGTATGCTTAAGTATGGGTGGAGTAGAGTTTTCACATTCCTGACTAAGTCCCTTCATTGTTTAAAGTGGGGAATGGTCATAACCAAGTGTTCTGAAGTAGGGTCTGAGAATTTTTAAGATTCACACTGCCTAGTACCATGGAGCATTTTGTATTTTTGTTTTGTGGTTTTCCAGTGATGATTTCTCTCTGGTCTTCAGAAAGCAGATTCATTCTGTTGCCAAAAACCATACATAAAGCCTTCATAGTAGGGTAGAATCTTCCAGAACCAAAGCTGCTTGCACAGCCTTTGACAATGCAAAGACACCTCTTGATAAGGCATCAAGCTGGGAATCTGTGGAGGCTACTAAGATGTTGTTCCTTATTGTTTATGGAAGAAAATGGCTTTTCCTCTTCTTTCCTGGAATACTCTGAGAATGAGCAAAGGATTCTTCCTTAAGCATTAGAAGATCATATATATTGGACAATGCTGCTTTGGTGTTCCTAACAAAAGCCCCTGGATTCCCTAACATCAGCATCCAAAAAGGAGTAGCCTTGGAGTTCAGTGTCAGTAAAGGTCAATTCTTCCTGGATATTTCTGAACCACTCAGCAGCTGCTGAGCTGCATCAGATTTATTGAGACAACTGTCAGAAGATTCCCATTGATTACCACTCTTGGAGTCTACCTCCTTCAAAAAATAAGTTAGAGATGAATGATTAGGGCCACTAACTGTGGGCTCCTGGGTGTTTTCTAGAGGGGCTATACCTGACAAATTTAGATGTATGTAAAGTATTGTGGTTAGTTATTTCCATTGGAGGGTTGTTCTTTAGCTGAGAGTTTGGGCATAGTCAGTGAAATGAAAAAAGGTGCACTGTTTTACTTCCTCAATGGCTTTTTCCAGAAGCAAATTCATATGTAATTTTGGTGGCATTGACCAATAAACTTGAGTCAGAAGACCTGAGTTCCATTCCTAGAGACTTTCATTATAATATAACTCATAATCCCTTGTTTGTTTTCCACTAATTCATATCAGTAAAATAGCACAGACTCCTTCCTGTCCATCCCAGAGGCACTTTGGAAACAGTGCCTGGAATTCCTTAAAGTGAAATGCTATAGAAGTAAAACTTGTAAGGGGGAAAAGGAGTTATTTTAAAAGAGTTGGACTGGATTATTTAAGACCAGGAATTTAATTTATTTACAAAATGTAAGAGTGAGGTAAGAAAATCAGAGAGAGGATAGGGTAAGATATCTAGCTTAAGCACTGAGTAATTTACTCCCTTAGGCCTTGGCAAAGCTGAGGACCTGGGGAAGTCTCTCTCAAGAGGTAAGTCTCTCCTGAGGTTAGTTTTTCAGAAAAATCCAGCAGTTAAGAGTCAGCTTTTCACTCACCACATACCAGTTCAATCAGCAGATTCTTTATCAGCCTCCACTCCAAGTTGAACTCCCAGTAGAGCTCCCACTAGAACTCTCTCTCACAAGAGGTTCCACTCCAAGTTGAGAGTTCCAAGTTGAACTGCACTCAGGCAGTTGTCACTCCCTTTTAAAGGCACTTTCTTTTGTGCCTAATTTTTATGTGTACCAATCATAGTTGATGCTTTTGCTTTTAGGACTGCCCAGGGGCAGTCAGTTGATTTTGATTCATCACCCACTATTTCACTCGTGGTTCACAGACCTCCCACTTACTATGTGACATGGCGTGTTTACACCTTTGGTGATTAAATATAAAAAATGGGCAGATCTTCCCACTACTGTAAGTAGGGTGTTTATACTTTTTGTGATTAAATCTAAAAACAAGTAGTGGTTACAATTTAATCTTCACAATCAGGGAAGAGTTAATTAATTTCATTGTTATAATCAGGGGAGGGTTAAATTTAATCTTCACAAACTTCAAATTATAATGTGTTCTATCATCAAAAAAATTGGTTAGTTCCAGGTCTTAAAACATGAGAAGGACTTTGTCCAAAAGGAATTTACAATCTTGTTGCAGAGACAACTGCTACATCTATATGCTCTACATCCAATGCCTTACATCTCCTCTTTCTCCTCTCTAGACAGAAGTTTGTTTTATATAATAGCTAGGAGGCTGTTTGTAATTATTTAGGTCTAATACACAACTTGAGAGGTTGTCCTACCTTCTAGCAGGAAGTTTGACCCAGGAGGTGAGGCACAGAACCAGCAACTGTTTCATTTTCCCAGGCTAGAATGTACAATCACCGTTAGGGTTCATGCCCCTGATCATACCCACCACTTAATGATAAGCCTAGCACTGTTCCTTTTGGCTTTTGATGATGGCTTTGTCCTTCCTTTGGCTTCCTTTCAGTTCTGTTGAACTCAGGCTCTTATGTCTCACAAGACCAACCTTCTCTCTTCCCCTAGCCCTAGTCCTTCCTCTAGTCCTGACTCTGCTCTGTCCTCTATTCTAATCCCTGAGATACTGGAAATAAAAAGGAGACAATTTGGAATTCCAGGGTCCTTGGTGGACACCCCTCTTACAGCTTCATTTGCATCCTTCAGCTACTACTACACATGCTTACTTGTGGCTGCAAAGTTCTCACTAATAGCACTGCTCTCCTTTTTATGGCACTTTTAAAAAACCCAAGAAAATGTTTCCATATGGGACATTAACTCTCTTCCATTTTCTCTCTTTTTCCTGTATGATATCCATTTACAAACAGCACTCCTGTTATCTCCAGGTAAGAGGTTTGTTTTTCCTCTTCTTTTCCTGTCAGTTGTCAGATGGCTTCGGCCCTTTGCCCTTTTTAAAGGGACACATTGGGTCAGTAGGGACTGAGGTTTGGCAGTCAGTTTGGGGGTGCTAAGGATATTTAATCCTGGCAAGTTCTTCAAAGGCTTGTGGCCTCATTTCAGTAATTTTTTCACATGGACTTATAAGGGAAGGGGGCAGAAATATTGTCACTATTTCCAAATAAATATCTGAAGGGTTCTAATATGGAAAATATTTTACATTTATTCCGTACAAATAAAAAAAATGAGACCAGTGGTTGGAGGTTACAGGAAGGCAAATTTAGCTTAATATAAGGAAGGATTTACTGGCAGAAATGTACAAAAATGAAATGGTCTGCCCTGTGAAGGAAGAAGTTTCTCTTCATTGACAGTGTTCAAGCAGTGTTTGGATAATGGCTTGTCAGGAATGTTGTTGAAAGAATTCATGAATAAAGAAGGGGTGGGACTTTATGACTTTTAAAGATCCTTTCCAAATACAAAATTCTTTGAGCCTATTATTTAGCTGATCTCTTCTGACTCTTGGAAAGAAAATGAAAAGTATCAAGATTCTTTCCTAGTTCTGATTCATCTCATATCTCAAATAGGATATAGAGGAATGAGAGATTGAGCTGTATAGCTGCTGAAAACATGATCTTGAAGATGAATTTTGATGATATCATTTTGTTTCAAAAACTCTAGCAGAGACAGCTTGGTGCCTCAGTTGGATAGAAAGCCAGGCCTAGATATGATTGGTCTTGGGTTCAAGTCTAGCCTCAGACACTTCCTAACTGTGTGACTCTGGACAAGTCACTTAACCCCAATTGTCTAGTCCTTGCCACTCTTCTGCCTTGGAAGTGATAGAAGGTGAGGGTTTAAAGAAAAAAAGCTCTAAGGGCCTTGTGGGGAAAAACCCCTCAAACCATCAGCCGGAACTAGAAAAGTCAATTCTGCAATAATTTGGGAATTTTGTTGATACTGGAACTTTTCTATCTCATGAATTCAATATAACTTGGCTAAGTTATTAAACAACATATTCAAGACTCTTTGCATGGTGCTGAGACTCAAGCTTCTAAAATGTTTGGAAATGTCATCACTGACCTTCAAACATATCCATACCAAGAAATGTGTAAGTAAACTCAAAGAAATATTTGAACCTTTTTTTTTCTGGATGATTCTATGAGTGAAAAGTATCTATGGAATATTATTATTGGTATTATACATATTATTATTATTATTATTCTGTGATTATGAAGTATTAGTCAGACTCAAAGTGAAAGTTAGCATTACCTTTCCTGTGGATATTAGAGAGGAACTGGAGCTAAGAACTTAGTGCAGAAAGGGTCAAGGAAAAAGGAAATGTGGTTTTAGAAGATGTTTTATTGCCTTTTAAGAAAATGTCATATATATCTCTCCAGACCTTTTTTCCCCTCTCTAAGCCCTTACCTTCTGCCTTAGAATACATACTAAGTATTGGTTCCAAGGCAGAAGAGCAGTAAGAGCCAGGCAATTGGAGTTAAGTGACATGCCCAGGGTCACACAGGAAGTATCTGAGGTCAGATTTGAACCCTGGACCTCTCATCTCTAGGACTGGTTCACCATTCCCTGAGCCACCCAGCTGCTTCACTCCAGACCTTTTGGTGAAGAACCATCTGAAGTCATATGAGGCACAAACATCTTCTTTCCTACCACAATCCACATTATTTTTCTGTAGCTGAAGTCACCCTTCAAACTTAATACTGGTTTGACAAGTCTCAGTGTAGATTACACATCTGTTTCAGTGGGTTTCTATTTTAATAGTGTAGATATTTTTTTTTAAAAAAGGAAGGAAAAGAAGTAGAAAAAGAAGAGAAGAGAGAAGATAAGACAAAACAAGAGAAGAAAAGAGGGGAGGAGAATAAATTAATTTGGTTCCAGAAGTCTTATCTTCACTTGTTCCCATTTCCCCTTCTCTCTGATAGTTGTCATGATTTAATTTTGTCAAATGGAGTTCTACCAAAACATTCAACCAATGTCAGTAATTTAAAAATTGTTCTTTCATGGTTTCAGTTTAGAGGAAAAGGCTTTTTCTCCAAAACTTATTCATTTCTTATTCTTACCCCACCCCCATGGATGTCAATTTCGGTATGACTAGAAACTCATAATAGATGCAAGAGTGTATTTTCATAGTCTTCTGAAATTGGGAATCTGTCATTTGGGAACATGACTTAAGTCCATTGTGTAGTTTCAAGTTCTTGTTTTTTTGTTTTTGAAACTATTTTTATTGGGTTGGCAACCTTTGCCAGTGGGGTGATGGGGATGAAACCTTTGGATGTTAAACTATCTAATCAAGCCAAGGGGTGCATTCGGAGATCCAGGGAATCTCTCTGTCCCCTTTTACCATGTGAAAGAGCTTTTGAATCATTATCTATAACCTTATCTGCTTTAAGTCTGACAATCCTCTCTTCCTATGCTTTTCAAGCCTCCATTTTATCTTCCTTTCCTCCTTTGAAATTCTCCTAGTCTTCAGAATTTGATAAATATTGCTCATACACAAAATGGATTGTCCAGGTCATCAGTAATCCCTACTTTCCCTTGTATCATGGGTGGGGGAGAGGTTTAGGGGGAGTTTTGGTTACATAAGAGTGAACATAATTGTTTCCTGGCTCAGCTTTCTCTCAAGAAATCCTAATTGAGGTTTAAGTTTAATGAAAGAACAAAAAATGGATACTGTTGATGAAACTGAGGTCTGGCATCTATAGTGCAATTAGAAACATATACATCAGCAAACTATTTGTGGAGGATATGATATTATAAAGCACTTTCCCAAGTGTTGTAGAGTATACAAGGTATAAGGTTCTAGACAGAGACTCAGAAACAAGACCCAGAAATTTATATAGAAAGCTGGTTAATAAACCTGACTGCCATTACAAGGAAGTGGAGAGGTCAATAGGTAAATCGATATTCTGCCTGATAGATACACTGCTAGATTGGCGGATAGACAAAGACTTAGACAGGTACAATGACATGTCACTAGGGAACTCATTATGCTGGCATAAAGAGCTGTTTGGCCATGTACAAATATGACCTACGGGAAAGTAGCACAGATTCTTCTAGACAGAGTATAACCCTTCTTTTGTGAGACAGTGACATCCAATAACACACACACACACACACACACACACACACACACACACACACAGAATCCATGCTCTGATTTTTGAATAATTAGATGGAGTGGCCCGAAGAGCCCAAGGCTGCTCTTTATGGCTGCCTAAACAGGAAGATAACTCCCTATTGTGTGCCTAGGTTTACTTATAAGAATTCTAACCATAGCCTATTGGTCTATTAGAAAGGAATTAGTCATTGAAACACTTAGATGATGGAGGTCTGAAGAGAAAATTTCCCACAAGTAATTCTCAACTCTTTTGGGGAATAGTCAAAGTCTGACTGTTTTAAACCTAGATAAAATTAATATAGATAAAACCTAGATAAAGAAAGACAGCACCATGGACAGTTCTGAGTCTACTTGGTTTTCATTCTTCAACCTCTCTATTGAAGATCTTTTCAACACTCCTTCAGGTCCCCACTGGCTATTTGCCATCCTTGACATTGGAGAAATTCCTCAATGGATCATTCATTGTTGATCTTTTTAATGGATTCTCATTTCAACATGTGCTGAAGTTAGTTCTCTTCTACCTCATACCAATTCATCAAGCTACAGAGAAAGAAAAGGCCTTATGACATCTCTCTGCTCTGAGACTATCCAAAGCATAGGAATCCCCAAGGAAACTCAGCATGTAGTGTGGAAGTAATTAAGGTGCCAAATGAAAGAATTAATTACATGAGCACATGTGGAATTGGATGTGTATAAGTTAAAATAAGCTCTGGAAGGAACTAGCTGCCAAACACTTCTTATTCTTTAAGACAGAAAATAAATCTGTCTGCATATTGAAGCTGCCTTAAAAGGGACTTGCCAGCATAATTGGGAAGAGCCTCTGACTGTTTCAACCCATGAAAGCCTCTGTTGGCCACAGAGTCAGGATGCTATGCTTCCCAGGGGGAGCTCTGGAAGAAAGTAAAGAGACTGATTGGAGTTAAACAATCAGAATTGTTTTGAGAAAATTTTGCCCGGCTCCCATGGAGTCAGTTTTAGGCACCACTAGATGAAAGCCAATGAAGTTTTTGGGAAATGTTCCAGAGTCCTTATTGTGAGAATGGCATGAACTTTAAATGCTGATATTCCTGGAGGCAGCTTCCTTCTCTTTTTTGGCACCATCCCAATTCTGAAGTGCTGTAAACAGCTGTTTATGTGAAATGGCAGGCATTTCTACTGGGTCCAATGTTTTTTACTTTCCACCCAGGACTATGTCATGAAATTATTGTTCAGCCATTCAACAGTTGCCCTTTTCCACATGAAAGGTGACTGAATTTGCATGTCAGTAAAGGGGAGGCTAGCAGTATTCTTATCTCAAAAATAGGAGCCAGAAAGACTTAGGGATAGATGTTAGGTAAGGATTTGGGGTTTATATTTGATCCTGCCAGCAATTTACTGAGTGATTGTGGATAGGATTTAATTCCTTGAAGAATTTCCCATATATCAAAATAGATACAATAATCACTCTGGAAACTGATGGGTGTCTTTAATGTTCCTGGAGCTTTTTGGGTCAAAGTGCTCAGTAATTAAAGGTGTTAATTTGCAGTAGAAATGTATGTGCTCATATTCTTTCCCTGCTCCTCGCACCCAGATCACTGAACCACTGACTTCTGGGGAAATGCCCTGAAGCTTGGTTTTATTTTGTTTTCTTGCAGATGTGACTGACAGGAAGCTATCCATGGAGGAGGAGGAGGCCAAGAGGATAGCAGAGATGGGGAAGCCAGTGCTGGGCGAGCACCCCAAATTAGAAGTAATCATTGAAGAGTCCTATGAATTCAAGGTCAGGACATCAGTGAGATTGAATTGAAAGAGTTCTGGGATGGGAGGCAAGAGATTTGGGGTTTAAATCTTGTTCCACCATTAAATGACTATGTAAGAGGGGTAAATAATTTAAAATATGCTGTCTCAATTTTTTAGTCTGGAAAATGGGTATAATTCTGTCACAAGCACAAGTTATGAGGGCAAATTAGAGAATTTGAATGAGGGGTATTTTTAAATGCTACTTATTTAACCTTTGTATGCACGGGTAACTTTGCTAACCTCTCTATGTTTCAGTTTCTTCTTCTTCATCATCCTGAAGAAGATGATCTTTATGGTCCCTTTCATAGCTAAATCCTGTGATGCTAAAATCCTATGACCAGATGATCCTTAAAATACCTTTAAATTCTAAATCTTATTTCATCATAATCATTATAATTTCATTTTTTATGAGATATAAACTCTTTGCAACAGCACAGGGCCTTTTAGGCATGTTTATTGTGACTTTTGTAATTCTGTTCTGGAAAAATGTAAGGAAAGAAAATAAAAAGAGAAGGGTCCTTTGACACTTTTCAGTCCTCAGCCTATGCAAATCCATTCGTAATTTCTCCCACCTCTCACAATGAGATATTCTCTCATTTTGCTCCTTTCTTCCTAGGCCCATGAATTCCTCAGTGGGCCCTGAGAATTCTGACCTTATGGCTTCAGGTTTCTGTTTCTTTGACAGAATACAGTGGATAAATTAATCAAGAAGACAAACCTTGCCCTGGTGGTGGGGACGCATTCCTGGCGTGATCAGTTCATGGAGGCCATCACTGTCAGTGCAGGTGAGACGGGTTAGAGTTATAGAAGTTGAGGAGGCTGGGTAATACTGGGGAGAACCATTGGTCCATGGATTAAGAGAAGATGGATATTCCTATTTCTGAGGATAACTGTACCCCATGATTCATTATTCTAATCCCAAGTCTGAAGGTGATGGTAAACTTGGTGAAGTCACGCCCTTTTCTTACATTGGTTTTCCCTTTCCATAAAAAGAGAGACAACAAGATTTCCTTTCCTATTTGCCTCTGAACAATAAAATTGTGGGGGTGCTTTTTAAAAAGAATTTTATTTATATCTTTTGTTTTCGTATCTCCTTCATTTCTGAATATATACACTTCTCCCTCTTCTACCCAGCAAAAATCCCATGGAATAAATAATAAAAAAATAGGGAGAAGAAAAGCAATTCAGAGAAACCAACCAACATATCAACCCATTTAACAGTACACACTGTGTCATAATTCCCTACTTGTGCATTTTCTCAACTCTTCTCTGAGGTCAAGCTTGGTTATAAGGTGTTTTTAGCCCCTTAAGTAGAAGACATTCTTCATCAAAACCAGAAGCTAGAAGTTTTGCTTTTCTGTTGGCCTGGGACCAAAGGATTACCTTTAGTTATGTCCCATGGTATTGCTAAAGACTGCAGCTCATTACAGAAATTCTACCATGAGTCTATCTGTCTGTCTGTCTGTCTGTCTATCTATCTGTCTCCCTCTCTCTCCTTCTCCCTCTGTCTTTCCATATCAGTAAAGCCCAAGCCTATTTGCCTCTCAGCAAATGGTAAACAGAGTTGCTGAATGGCCATGTCTGCTTTCAGAATTCTTCATTGCCATAGCAACCTACAAGGTCATATCTCACAGGTCTCAGTGTCAGAATAAAGTTATAGCTCAGAGAGAGGACTTGCTGCTGACCCACTTTCCAGCATCAATGGTTAAGGATCCATCCTTTCCTTGTATTACCCTATGATCACTACTTTGGTCCCTTGATAAGAGAGGCCAAAGGGGAAGGAAAATAGAGGAGTAATGCATTTCCTAGTGTTTAAGGGAACTCTTGAAAAAATTCAACTTTGAATTACAAACCATTAGAGATGGGAGGAACCTTGAAGATCTATTCTTATCCCTTCATTTTACAAATAAAGAAATGGAGACCCAGAAAGAAGTGATTTGTTAAAAGTCATACAGAGGACAGGAAAAAATAGAATCCATGCTTTCTGATGCTGAGCTTAGTAATTTTCTTGCCATTAGACACTGCCTGTTATGAAGTCCAGGCTACTCCATCCATGCCATGCCATTACAGGGAAAATCCATGCTGAATGTATCAAATGTATGTAGGTAAAGTTTATCTTTTCCTAATAGACTCACTTGGCATGTTTGAAGTAGGATCCAATTGCCTTGTCTTTAGATCTTGGGGATGCCTTGACAAAGAAGTTGGGTGGTGTCAGTAGAAAACTCAGGCCTTAAACCCAGGTCCCCTGATTTCAATTCCAGCATGGCTCCATTAGACAATTGGACTAGATGACACAACCTTTCCAGCTCTAAATCCATGAATCTGTGAACTCTTCCTTTTAAAACTACAATGGTTATTCTTTCCTCTGAAGCTCTGTGCCTCTGTTTTCCTTGATAGTACATGCTGTTGATTTTCTTTCTTGCTTAGTGATGGCCCATTTATCCAAATTCATGAAAAATCAACTATTTTCTTTCTTTCTCCTTCCTCAAGGACCTACTTTGGTGTGATGAAAGCTGCCAGAGCTTCTCCCATCATCCCCAGAGCATCATCCCCCAAAAGAAGGGGAAAAAAAGGATGGGGAAGCACTGATAGGATTCAATTTCCAAGGGTCTGAAACTGTGTCCTTTCTGGGTATTATAAGCACAGATGACCAACATCTGAGTTTTGTGATCAGATTGTTTCACTACAGTAGAGAAGCAAATTTGGTTTCCTCCCACATCAATTCTTCTTGGCCTCTGACCTAGATTCTGTTTGAGATTGCCCGAGAGATAGCAATCTCAGTGTGTTGTGGCACAGAAGTAATTAAGGAGGCGTTTTCTTAGGTCTGCAGGATTCTCTTCCTTCTCTCTTTGGGAAAAGGTCTAAATACCAACATAACTATAACAGTTCACACATGTACACACACAGACACATACAAACACATGCACATACAGGGGGAAAAAAGAAAAAGAACATTTTTGCTAGTTGGTTGGACTTAGAAGGAATAAAGAGTAAACTAGATCTGTACTCTTTACCTGCCCCCATTTTTCTTGCTTCCAGCAGGAGATGAGGATGAAGATGAATCAGGGGAGGAAAGGCTGCCTTCCTGCTTCGACTATGTAATGCACTTCCTCACCGTCTTCTGGAAGGTGCTATTTGCCTGTGTGCCCCCCACAGAATATTGCCATGGCTGGGCCTGTTTTGTGGTTTCAATCCTCATCATTGGTATGCTCACCGCCATCATTGGAGACCTGGCTTCCCACTTTGGCTGCACCATTGGCCTCAAGGACTCAGTCACAGCTGTTGTTTTTGTGGCCTTTGGCACCTCTGTCCCAGGTGAGAGTGGGGGAAAAGAGATTCTGAAAATATAAGGTTTGTGGGGAGAAAATGCTCTGTGACTCATATACCCTGCCATATTTATCAACATTTCCCCCTCATCTTCTTTGTCAACCATCTTGCCCAGGGCTTCATGGTGAGGAAAGGGGACATTATGGTATTCCTAAAATGACCCAAATTCAGGACTCCCTTAAATATGAAGTTGGTCCCTTGAAGTCCTCTTAAGACTTAAAATCAGAAAACCCAAATTGAAGTCGTAGTGCTTTCATTTATTACCTGGATGACCTTCAGCAAGTTATTTACTCCCTCAGTTTGCTCACCTGTAACATAGAGATTATATTACATCACGGCGATATGTGAGGATCCAACAACATAATGCTTACAAAGTGCTTCCTGACTATAAAATATTATTGTTATCATCCCCATTCCTTTACTGAATTCATGTGCTAAGCTCTACAAAAACTGTAAGATTTAGGGAGGAAGGAAACAAGCATTTATAAAGCCCCTACTAGATGCCAGGCATTGTGCCAAGCACTATCATTTGATCTGGGAGCTAGGTCCAGTCAGTCTTCTTTTAGAGTTGTGGAGGTACAGAGGAAATAAGTGACTTGCCCAATCAAGATCACATAGCTAGCACATTTCTTTCTTTAGTTTTGAACTTGGGTCTCCCCTGACTCCAGGCTCAGAACTCTATCCTCTTCACCACCAAGCTGCACATAAAGCACACTACCTGTTCTCAAGGAGCATATGCAGTCAAGGGTCTTAGGTGCCTCCATGTCTCTTAGTGATCCTAAATCATTTATTCTGAGCTAGCATAAACCTATCCCATGGAGCCTGGAGCACCATAAGACTGTCTCTAATTACATAACCTTTGACAACTAAAGTCCAAGATCTTTATGGACCAGATTTATGGAGCATGTCATGGTTTTAGAACTAGAAACCCAAAGAGATCATCTTGTCCAGTCATTGGACAGGCTGTAAATGCCTAGAATATCCCATATTGGATACATGTCTGAAGGAGAGATCATCTGTCCAATTAGAATCATAGAGAACCACGTCCACTTGTTTTATAAATGAACAAACTGAGGCCCCAAGAACTGAGTTGACTTTTCCAACGTCATGCAGCTAATTTGTATCAAAGCCAGGACTGGGGCTCAGGAAGACAATAGAATGTTGAAATATGAATTTTAAAAATGGTCCCAGTCTTCAAGGACTGTTATAGGATCACAGATTTAGAGAAGTAAATGATCTTAGAGGTCATTTAATCCAACCCACTCATTTTTCAGACCTATAAGTATTAAGTATCTCCACAAAGTCTAGACTTGAACCCAAGTCTCCGAATTCCCAATACATTTTTTATACCACCCTTTGCAGTTTAGCTCTTAGGAATAAGCCATTCCTGAGTATAAGACATAATTATTCACACTACTTATTCCAACCCATCTTTTTCCCTATTCCAGACACTTTTGCCAGCAAAGCAGCTGCCATCCAGGATGTATATGCTGATGCCTCCATAGGCAATGTCACGGGTAGCAATGCAGTTAATGTCTTCCTGGGTATTGGCCTGGCCTGGTCAGTGGCTGCCATCTACTGGGCTCTGAAAGGACAGGAATTCCATGTCTCGGCTGGTACCCTGGCCTTCTCCGTCACCCTCTTCACCATCTTTGCTTTTGTCTGCATCAGTGTCCTCCTATACCGGAGACGGCCCCACCTTGGTGGGGAGTTGGGTGGCCCCCGCGGCTGCAGGCTGGCCACAACTTTACTCTTTGTGACCTTGTGGCTCCTGTACATTCTCTTTGCCACACTGGAAGCTTATTGTTATATCAAGGGGTTCTGAGCAGCCAAGGGCTGATGGATCCAAAGAAGCTCTTGGCCTCACCACCCTACTCCAGGAACCACCAGGATGTTTGGCTGAGGAGAGAAAGCACCAGACATCCACGTCATGGGAGCGCCATGTTCCGTGGAATCTCCCCCAGCCTAGGCCCTGGGACTAAAGGACAACATGAAGGGTCAAGTTGTAACCAATCAAATCGAAAGACAAAAGAAGTCACAAGTTATCAAGTATTTAAATACAAGCCAACAATAGCAACCACATCAAAGTCCGCCTCCTTCCTACCCACAGTCCTAGCCTTCACGAATGAGGCTCACTTCCATCTCCTCACTGCTTTTCAGCTCCGTCTTATTTGGTTTTGCTTCACATTCTCCTTGAGATTGGGATTTCTCTTGCGGGTCTCAAATGGATGCCAAACACACACAATATTTTCACATCCAACTGACTGGTTTGGAGGTGAATCAGATCACCATCAGTTGACTTGGCCTCTTTTTTTCTCATTTGTATTATTGTTATTGTTAATTATTATTTGATGCCAGGTTTACCTCATTGTTTATTCTCTCTTCCTCTCGACATCCATGGCAAAGGTGAAACGGAGTTAACACCTGGTTGTTGTGGGAAGAAAGAAAAGTGTGAATTTTTCAACCACAAACAAGCTCACTCTCTCTAAAGGGATATCCATCATGTTTCCTACTCCCCCTACCTCCCCGAGTTCTTTAGAAGAAATATACTTAGGTGAAAAGACACATGCGGCACGTGCGCACATGAAGACACACACGCCTATAGCCACACATACATTTGTTGGGGGGAAAATTGAATATTGGGGCATGAAGTGAACACATGCTTCAACAAAGAAAAAAGCTCACAAAACAAGACAAAACTCTTCGTTCTCTGCCCCTGTTGCTGCATTTTGAATACAACATGTCTTTTGTATATGTGCCAGTTCCTTCATAACCATGGTATTTTAAGAACATCTAGAAACAGACTGATTCTGGGGAAGCAATAGGAAGGTAAGGTCCAAGATGGAAAAGACCCGGGAGGGGAAGGAGCCGTGTGTGACTTCTTGGTCCTCTCTCATTTGCTTTTTGAGGTAGGATGAGAGTCACGTGCATATATGAACATAGCAAGATTTATTTTTTTAAGAGAAAAAAATCTTATCAATTATTTGGTGTTCTCACTATTTGGTGCTTCTGAGAAACGTCAACTTCTCCATGGTCCTACCATCTAGAGTATCATTGTGCTTGAGTTCACCACATTTCTTAAAGTCACATGAATTTGGGAGAAACTGAAGTCTTTCTTAAGACCCTTTCTATCTGCTACTCTAATTTCTCTTTGCCTTTAAAGGATGGGCACTGAGTCCTGTATAGGTCTTGTAATTAGCCAGTTTGGTGGGATATGTTGGACAGATATCTCTTAATGAACATTCATTGTTTTGGTTTGTTTGTAAGTCTCATGAAGATATTTTCTCCTCTCTACCTGAGTTTTTCTGTGGTCATAATTGTAGTTTGGGGCACGTTCTTCAGAACATGAAAAAGTTTGAGAGGTCTTGTCTTTAAAATACACACACACACACACACACACACACACACACACACACACACATCACCATGAAACTGCCGCAATTCTTCAGGTTTCTTCATTGACGTGTCCATTTTTAAAAAATAAAAAATATCAAGAGAACAAAAAGCACCCATTTAATTTTAAATCCATTTTTAAAGAAAAAATGGAAAAAAAAGTTTTTCTGTCATAAGGTCTATTGACAGTCACTATTGGAAATGTTGGGGTGGTTAATAAAAGCTATACTCAATCTCTTTAAAAATACATGCCATTTATTATTGTTTTTCTTACCTGCAAAGGTCAGAATGCCATTTTGTGTCCTCTCCTCTGCCAATGTGTTTGAGATGAAAATGCCATCTATGGCAAGGTGTGTTCCCAATGATGCTATTTATGCCAGATTTGATTTTGAAAAAAAAAAGACATGCTAACACTGAGGAGGAAACTCCAGTAGGTCCATATTAGAAATTAAAGATCCTGGAGGGTAGCAGGGGATGGAGCCACAATTTTTGCAGAAAGAAAAGGGAGTTAGGAAGGAACCTTATATGATTGGAAGGGATCTTGGAGATTGCAAGGACTAATCTCAAATAAGGAAAAGCAAATCTTTTTCATAATCTAAGGACATATAATTTTTTCTCCTTCACAAACATATTCAAGCATCCTCAGTTTAATTCCAAGTTAGGATGTCCTACAGACCATGCATATGCTGGCATTTTTAAGGTCAATATCAGAAAATCACAATGACAAATTTGGTGTTTTATATGGTAAAATAGAGTTCAACTTTACATCTGGGATTTTCAAGAGGAAATGGGATCAAGCAACTAGGGGGAAAATCAACAAACTTGATGGTGGCTCATTTGTACAAAATATATTCCTTAATTTACATTAGTCAGATGCAAATCAATAGCACAATTAAGCCAGTTGAAAAGCAAAGAAGTGGAATTATGGGACCTGATTTAACTCCACCATTTGTCTGGAAAATTATCAGGTTATGGGGTGTTCAACTCAATTCAACTCGGAATATATTACGTTTATATTTACTGTGTGTAGAGTACCATGAAGATGTCAACAAGTGAAGTCAACAAGCATTTATTAAAAGCCTACAGTGTACCAGGTACTTTGCTAAGCACTGGGGATATGAAGAAACACCTCTTCCTGCCAAAAACTCCAAACAAACAAAACAGATGTGGCTTTCAAGGACCTCATAGTGTAAAGGAAAGAAAATATGCAAGCAGCTATGTACATACTAGATGTACATTTTATATATAATATATAACACATTATATAATATAATCTACATATAAGGTTGAGATGAGGCAGGGATTCTATTCAGGTATCAATGCATAAATTGGAAGTGAATATCTGCAAGGGAGTAAGGTACAAAAACACTAGACTTGTAGAAAGGGATCAAAAGTCTTTAAAAACAGAAATAGAGGATTTTATATTTGTTCTTAGAGGTAAAAGGGAGCCATTAAAGATTATTGAATGGGAGGGGGGGGGAGACAAGGGGAAGAAAAACATGGTCAGACCTGTGCTTTAAGAAGATTCATTTGACACCTGAGTAGAGAATGGATGGGAATGGGAAGAGACAAGACAGGGAGACCAACTAGTAGGCTCCTGAAGATACCAACTTTGGATAAGATACAATAGATTGTGCCCTTCTGGAGCTAATAGTCTAGTAAGATGTCATCTAAAACGACATAGGCTGGACATGTGGTCAGAGAGGTAAACAGGGGCAAGTGTTCCCTTTTGGAATGACCTTTGGGACCAAGGAAGAGTTGTGTTGAGATTGGTACCCGTGACTCAATCATCAAGGATGTAAGGGCTTCCTGTGTTCCAGGCACTGTGCTGTGTATTGACGCTGTTGTTACAGAGCTTCAACAAACTATCTTGGCTTCCCACTTGCCATGCATTTCACCTGAGAGACAAGGAGGTCTCTGAGGGCAGAAAGTGTGGAAGGGTGAAGGAAGGGCAGGGGGAGTCAGTTAACAGGGTGGGCCAGGGAAATCGTGCTCCTTCCTATTGAGAAACCTGATTGTTTTTCTTCTTATATTGTCAAACTCGCCATCTTCCTATTCTCCATCTCCAGGATGACAAAGGGCAAAATGACTGTTGGGATAATCATAACAGGAAAAAGGATGAATTTAAGGGCAAAGTTTGTCAGGGAGCCTTTTAGATTTTATCCAAGTCAGGTGTTTTATATCTCAGAGGGAGGCAGTGTGGCATGATGGGAAGGACATTATACTAAAAGAGGTGACTCAGTGGATAGAGAATCAGGCTTGGAGATGGGAGGTAATGGGTTCAAATCTGGCCTCAGAAACTTCCTAAACTGTGACCCTGGGCAAGTCACTTAACCCCAAATGCCTAGCCCTTACCATTTTTCCTCCCTGGAAATGATATAGATTCTAAGACAGAAGGTAAGATTTAAAAAAAAAAAAGGAAATAGAACTGAGTTCTAGTCCTGGCTGTCCTACTCTCCAACTGTATAGCTTTGGGGAAATCATTTTCCCTCACTGGGTCTAAGTTTCCATATCTTCAAAAAAAGAAGGGATTACACTAAATGATCTCCAAGGCCCCTTCAATTCAGTTTAACTTAATACACTTTTATTAATCACCTACTGTTTTTAAGACACTGTTAAGAGATAGGGATACAAACATAACCATGTCCCAGAACCCCAAGCTCTGAGTTTATATGGGCTGAGTTGCATCTTGAGGTTTTCCACTTAAAATTATCATCTCTTTAGCCTAAAATGCCACTACCTAGAATTTCCTCTGGGAACTTGTGATTTGGTATTTATAAACATAGGCAAAAGGGTCCTATATTAATAGTCAGGATATATTTATTGAGTGCAGGAAATCTTTATTTCACCACATAAATATGGAGACAATGCAAAAGATTCAGAGACCTTCCCCAAAATCACGCAGAAAATCCTCTAAAGTGGTGATTGTCAATCTCAACAGAAATGGCCACTAAACATAAACATAATAAGGATTCCTGAGGGCTTTATGCTGACTTAAAAAACCAAAATACATTTATAAATTTCTTTTTTCAAATTAACACATTAATATCAGATAGTACAACTACACTGTAGTCTGGTTCTGGTTGAATTGCTACTCACAAAGTCTGTAAGACTCACAATAGTCTGTGAACAAGCAATACAATTTTTCCTATAGTGCATCCCACTTTTCCAAAGGACCCTAAAATCCTCTGATTAGGCACCACTTCAGGGTCTGGACTTCTCTATTTCAGTTCCATCATTTATTGAGCACCTACTAGGTATTAGGCACCGTATGAAGCCCTGGAGAGACAAATAAGAAAAAGAGAGATAGTCTCTGCCCCCAGAGAGCTTACAGTTTAACAGAGAAAGACAATACACATCAGGAAGCTGAAAAGGGGGTGAGGGCAGGGGGAAATGGCTGCTAGGTGGCCTGGGTGGGGAGGGAGAGCCCAGGGAAGTTCCAAGCCAAGCAGAACTTAAGGGGAAAATGGAGTCACCTGGAAGTGGGGGTGGTGGTGGCTGACCCTCTAGAAAGGAAGGAGAGCCAATTGAGGGTGGGTTGAGAAGGTGTTGAGTAACAATGTCTGAGTCAATCAGCTTGGTGAGGAGATTTCAGGTGAATGGCTTATCCTCAAGTATGGCGGGTGCCTCTGAGTCAAAGCCATGCGAAGCTACCGATAGAAAGGAACTGAATTTCAAACAGCTAGAAAAGTAATTTCTTATCAGAATGTAATCATCTGTTACATAGGATAATATCAATCCTGCTTACCTCACAAGGCTGCTGATAAACCGAGGTAATGTATTCTGTAAACTAGGAAATACTTATATACATGTAAGTTGTTCATCATCATTATTATTGTTGTTGTTGTTATCTCCCCAATCAGTTAACAACAAGCATTTATTAAGTCCCTATTATGTGTGTAAGATAATTTTAGGGTTATGACTTAAAATCTAGATTTAATTGGTCACCAAATAAAATACCCAAGTCAGTCTGAAAATTTATGGTAATTTAATTAATATAGAGGGAAGGAATTTAAGGAGGAGGGAAGAGGATATAGGATTTCTCCTGCCTGGCCTATGCCAGGGGGAGTTTAAAATCCCTGCCTCTAGATCTCTGAAGAAGATTAGAGGCTTCTAAGAGGATAAAGTTGGAAAGTAAAGGAGGAAACTCAGCCAGAAACTCACCACCAAACCAGACAAATAACTTGTAGCCACGCTAAGATACTGAAATGCCCAGCAAGCTGCTACCAGCCAGTTTTTCTGCTGCAAAGGTACTGGAGAGAGGAAATGAGCCAATATATAGATCTTTCACCCTTGTGTCTCCTCCTCTAAATTTTCACGTCTACCAATCACATCAAAGGCTTTTCTCCAGGACTGCCCATACTTTTAGTTCTCATCTTCTTTTGATTAGATTATATCTTTAGAGTTACTTAACACTTCTTTGTTAAGTTCACCTTTTGTTAGTTACTTGATCTTTTTGTGATTAATTTAACCTTTATAGTTATTTAACACCTTTTTTGTATTAAGATATAAAAATAGACTGATTAAAGTTCTAGCTTCATTATAAGGTGAGAACTAAGTACCTTCATTGTTCAATCAGGAGATTACAACTTTATCTAAGTAGGGTGGAGTAATTTAAAAGTTCACATGTGCCAATTACTCTGCTAAACTCTGGAAATTCAGAGAGGCAAAAACCGTTGCTGCCTTCAAGGAACATATATTTTAACTGGGGAGAGAGTAGCTAGAAGGGAATCTGAGAGGGAAAGGCACTAGCTTCTGGAGGTGCCAAGAAAGGCTTCCTGTAGAAGACAGTCTTTAGTGGAATCTTGAAAGGCAGCTCCTTCTATTCTTCTAATATTATAATATTCCTCGTTATGCTCACCCCAAGTCTGTCTCTTGTTTTTCCATCTGATGGTTCTGGTTCTTCACTTTGGAATGACATAGAATAAATATCAACTTCATTCTATGGGGCAGTCTTTTAAATATTTGAAAGCAGCTACCACCTCCTTCCCAAATCATCTTTTCTCTAGGCTACACATCCTTAATATGCCAACCATTACTCATATAATATAGTTTACAGCCCCTTCACTGACCTATTCAGTTATCCTCCTCTAAATATTTGGTAATTTGTCAGTTTTCTCCTTAAAATTTGGTTTTCAGAGCTGAACACAATGTGATCTGACCAGAATTATGGTGGGAATGGCAATTCACTTGGTCTGAACACTCTAATTTCATCAATGGATCCTAAAACCAAGTTAGATTCTTTGTGGGCTCATACCAATCTTGCAGTCTGACAGTCTCCAGGTCTTATTTACTGTTAATCCAAGTCTATCCAATCAAAAACCTTTAGGAATAATAGGGCTGTGAGAACTTAATTTAGTAGCTAAGCAGGAAATTAAAAATACAGAGATTGCTGGAAGTTTATCTAAAGACCTTAATTCTGTAAACAAACGGGGTCATAAAGATGAGTGCAAATTGGACAGGCCAAATTTATGATCTTTCAATAGATTCCAAGTGGTGAGGAATTAACTACTCCAGATTCACCTACTTTGGTTGTGTTTTAACCAAAATTTAGTGCATATTTCTGTTCTAGAATAGCAGCTGGCTACGTACTTCATTTATCAGGTGCTTATACTTAAGATTAAAAATAATAAAATTTAAGTCTTTATCATTATCTGTGTTAACTTTTATCCTTGAGGTTGGACCATTACTCAAGATCCCAAGAAACTTTTTGCATCTTCTGTCATTCTTTCATCTTAGTTATTTTTTCTGTTTTTTTTTTGTGTCATCTGCAAATTTGATAAGTAAATAGTATGTGTCTGCACTGACAAAGTTGTTGAACAGTAGCGGCCAAGGTGCAGAAATACCTCCCTCTAAGACCATCAATCAGGTTGGACCTCTGCTAGCATTAATAGATTGAGCCATTTATCAAAATCCTTTGGATAGAGTCTTTCAACTAGCTACATTTTCTCATTTAGTCAAAAAAGAGATTGAGACTCTAGCAAACATATTACTGAAATACAGACACATAATGCAGGATGAGCTGGTAAGTGTCAGACAACCTGCTCTCTGAAAAGGCAGAACACAGAAGTTTAATCTACATTAATCATATTTTCTTCATCACTTTCTCAAGTCTAGACAATCTACAAAACAGTAAACCAAGCCCTGATTTGTAGTATCTGCTGATTTTCTAGGTGTAAATGTTCATGCTGAAGATTTTCTGTATGTCAGTATGAGCTGGCTCCAGCACACCTCTGACACATATGTCTAAGATCCCTGGGAATTATCAGACTCTTTTACCTTATCAAAAAAGGAAATCAGCTTACTTTCATATAGCTTCTTAGTGAATCCATTTTATTTTCTATAGGTCACTAATTTCTTACATAAGTGTTCACAAACCTTTAAAAATAAATTCTAGAATCCCTAGTATTTTATAATTACTACACTCCTTTCCCCTGGTTCCCCTAATTTATAATTATCACACTATCACTCCCTACCTTTTCCATTTCCAAAATCAGAAAAAGCTTTTACTTGTCTTTGGTCTTTTGGGATTCCTTTATTTCTTTATGATTTCTCAAAAATATATCTGCAAATTCTTTCTATATTCTGAGATGTAATTCATCTGGGACTGTAGTTCTGAAATCATAGAAAGAATCTAAATTCTCTCTTACAAACCTGCCTATCTATCTTGGCCTTCAATTGCCTCTTAACAATGCATTTTTCATCTTTTCTAGGTTAACGATCATACTACTCCTTGTTAGAAAAAAGTAGAAGCAAAATGAAGAGCTGAGTAGTTCTGTGTTCTCTCTGTAATCTGTTACCTCTATCTCACCCCCCTACCCTGCAACAAAAGAGAAGATATAACCTTAATTTGTTATTCTTCTTGTTCTTTTTATCATCCATGTGTTTTTCGCAAGTCTTGGTTCAATCAATACTTTATTTTTCCTGGAAATATTCTTAGAAATCTTTGCCTGTACAAGTATTTTTGGTCAAGCTCATGTGTACAGGGTCTATCTTCTAAGATATGAGTTAATTACCAAGCTCCTTTAGACACTTTTCTTCCTACTAATCCTGCTCCTTGAGGGCAGAAACAGGTGGGTTTTTTTGGGGGGGGGTTGTTTGTTTTTGCTTCTTATAGTATCCCCAGTGCCTGGCATCTAGATGGTACTTAATAAATAAATGCTTGTTGACTTGACTTAATTGGGCTTGTTTGTGACTGAATTTTTAAATTTCTCACCAAGAAGAAATCAAAGTATTTGATAATTTTGTTTCATGCAAGACTATTGACTTTCTCTCTGTGAAAGAGAAAGGAGCGTGGAGTCATATAGAAAATTGAAGCACACAGGTGCAATGATTAGCCCAAACTCATACAACTGATGATTAGTCTGAACCAGGATGTAGAAGTCAATCCTTTGACCTCCATGGTCCTGAGTTTTATTCGGTTTCCTGTACAAAAAGGACACCACATAGTAGGGCTTTGGGTATTATTCCACTGTTCCATTCCATCATTCCACTTCCACCACCCTTCTCTGGTTCCACTTCATTCATCAGTTCAAGTCATGCCTTTATCAGATGCCCATTAAGAGCCAAGCACTGAGCTGGGTGCTGAGAATAGAAAGACAAAAATGAAATATGGCCCCTTGCCCACAAGGAGTTATTGTGACCAAAAGACAAAAAGTCAATACAAAATAAATTTCTGGGATGGAGAGTATATGAGGAAACACTAGTAATGGATGGGGTGGTATGTGTGTTAGGGTGAGGACATGTAGGAAAAGCTTCTTGAACCTTGAATGGAACCTTCCAAGAGGCAGAGATAGTATGTTCTGCACTAGGAACATCAAAGGAGTCATTTTGATTGAAAAGGAGCATTTTTGAGACCAATGACCAGGGCTGGAGGCATATAGAAGAGCATGAATAGAGAAAAACTAAACTGACCCATTGTCCTCAGAAAGGTCAAGACTGTGTGACACAGCTTTGACTTCTTCTGGCTAGTGTTGCTAATCCTTTCTACTTTATGCTTCTTTGCCTGCAGAGAATAAATCAGTAGGCCAGCTTCGAAGTCCCTCTCTCCCTTTTCACTGAGGTCGCTTCTCTGTTGGGACAAAGTTGATGAAGAGGCAGGGGACTAGGTATGTCACTCCAGTAGCCAAAAGTACATTTAAAAAAGATTAAACATTTTCACCGGAATAAAGTGGTTTTCATTAAGCACCCTAACTGATCATCAAAGACCTCTAATTTTAAAAAAGAGCTTTCCCAAAGGTACTTGATCTAGGAAAGTCTGTTTTCAACTGGTCAGAGACATCCAGAAAGATGGCCACATCAAGAAGAGACTGAATCCTACTAATCCCAATTTCTTTTTTGACAAAGTTATAAGAATAAGTGAATACTATTAATAGGGTAATTCTAGATATTAGTGGGGCATTTGGCAGAGCTTCTCTTGATATATTTGTAAACAAAATAGAAGGATATGGGCTAAAGTACAGTTAGCTGTATTCAGAGCTAGCAGAATGACCGAATCCAAGAGCATTGATCAGCCTAGTAAGCTGGTGATTGTTGGTGTTTTTCATACTCAAAAAAAAAAAAAGCACCAAAATGATATCACTGGTGATGTCTTTTGATTTGGGCATAAATTGGATTGAAGTGAGGCAGAGTTGCATGAAATTGTCGGTCTTGCTCTCCCAAAGTTATTCAAAGTTCAGGAGCATGATAAAAGCCAAGATGGTGGTTTGGAATGCAGTGGATGACTTAGCACTCCACAGTGTTTGTTTCTACTGCCTTCATGGCTGTTGGAACAAATTATTCTCTTCTGCCCATTCTTCCAGAAGTCTTCACATGCCTGGGGTAGGCACCTCTCCTAACTCACCAAAAAGTTTGAGGCCTGTTGGTTCCCCTCTACCTGGCTTAGCTCATATGCCAAGATAGTTAATTGGGTTATGGCAATTCCTCCTGCTATAGCTTCTTGAAGTCACAAGTGAGAGTGGGGTGGCAGATAGAAACAAAAGGAGGAAAGAAGCCCTGAAAAGGGTCCAGCAAGCCCTCATACCAGAGGTGCTAGTCTTTACTATACACTTCATATATCCCTATCAACCTGGAAGGAAGTCTTGAGTGGCATGGGAGTCCCACAGGGATATGATTTTGGCCTTATGCTTTCCATTATTTGTTTCAATGACTTCGATGAAGGCATAGATGGCATGCTCATCATGTTTGTACAGAAATACTAAATTGGGAGAGAGAGAAATAATGTTGAATGACCACAAAAAAGATGTCAAAAATGAAATTGAGTAGGGATAAATAGAAAATCCAACATTTAGTATTAAAAAAATTGAACTGATGAGTACACAAGGGGAAGACATAGTCAGACAATGGTTTGCATGAAAAATAGTGGGGACTTGAACTTACTGCAAGCATAATGAGGGTCAACATGGTGGTGACTTGAGAATGAAAAAACCTAATGTGATCCTAGGCTATATTAATAGAGAAATTTGGGTCCAAAACAAGGAAAGTGATGGCTTCTATATTCTGTCCTGGTCAGATCATATTTGGAATATTATATTCAGTTCTCTTTGCCACATTTAAGGAAGAAAACAGACAAGCTGGAATGCTTGTTCCAAGGAAGATAATCAAGATTGCTTGGGTTTTGGAAAATCAGTTGAGGAAAATCAATTAAAGGAATATATTGGAGAAGAAAATAATTAGAGAAGGGGGACATGAGAATTTTCTTTAAGTATTTGAAAAGCAATAGTTTAGGAGATGGATTAGACTTTTAAAAATTTGGTTCCAATGGGCAGAAATTAGAGTGACATATTTAGGCTTGATCTCAAGAAAAACTTACTAGCAATTGGAGATACCCCAATTGCTTCAATAGGTAATTTTTTTCTATCAACTTCCTACTAAAATTAAAGCTCTTTTTGCATTTTCCTTAGGAGAGACAAATGTTCTTTGCTATGTATTTAAGACTAATTTCTTTCTTTCTTCCCTATCATCATCAACCATCACTTGGTATAATTGTTGGTCTTCTTTTAGCTATTATGGACAGGTTCTTGTGATGTATAAACCAACTAGTCTCTCTTTTCTTGGAGTTTAAGTATTTCCCTTTGGTAGAGTCTTCTAGCCTTCTTTCTCCTCAATTGGCTTCTTTTTTTCATCATATAGAGTCTCTTAGTCTCCAGTCATTTTTATAGATCCATGGGAATCAGTGTGGTGTAGTGGAGACAGAGATGGTCTTGAAGTGAAGAAGATCTGAGCTCAAGTCCTACCATTTGAATAGATTTTGAGTACATACATTTAAGGGGGTGGCTAAGTGGCTCAGTGGCTCAGTGGCTCAGTGACTATAGTGCCAGGTCTAAAGATAAGAAATCCTGAGTTCAAATCTGACCTCAGATATTTCCTAGCTATGTGACCCTGGGCAAATCACTTAACCCTCATTGCCTAACCCTTACCAATTTTCTGCCTTGATTCTAAGATGGAAGATAAGAGCTTAAAAAAATGAGTAGATACATTTAGTCCCCTAGGCAGAGTTGCTCTCAAAGTATCATAATCCTTTTTCTTAGGATATCTTAGAAATCAATGAGTATAATGCTCTCATTTTATAAATGAGGAAATTCAGGTTTATCTACTATTGTTTGCTTCTGTTCAAGCTCTTGACAAATATTGTCTTATTTGTTTCTCACAACAACCCTTGAAAGTAGGTTCCATTATAATCCCCATTTTATAGTTGGGAAAATTGGGGCAGATAGAGGCTGAGTGATTTGCCCAGGACTACCCACTTAGTGTCTGAGGAAGGATTTGAAATCAGTTCTTCCTGACGTCAGGGCCAGTGTTCTCTCCCCTGGAACCATATATTTACTATGTAAAGTCCTTATGGTGTGATCCTAAACAGATCCTTACTGTCTCAAGTCTTTAAGTAACCCTCTGAGAACACAAGTTGCAAAGAAGGTACTGAAAGGTCATGGGAATTTTCCTATTTGGATTTTCTTATGTCAATGAAATCACAAGTTCATTCCCTAGCCTATGGAGCTGCAAGCACAGGATCTTAACTTAGAAATAAAAGGAAACTGGGAGCTCACCTAGCTCAACTCATTTATTTTTATTATTGTTCAGTCATTCTGCAGTCATGTACAACTCTTTGTGTACCCATTTGGGATTTTCTTGGTGAAGATACTAGAGTGGTTTGCCATTTTCTTCTCTAGCTCATTTTACAGATGGGGAAACTGAGGCAGAAAAGGTTAAGTGGCTTGCCCAGAGTCACCCAGCTAGTGACTTAGGTCAGATTTGAACTCAGGAAGATGTCTTCCTGGCTCCAGGTCCAATGTGCCATTTAGCTGTATCATTTATTTTATAGAGTTCAAAACTAAGTCCCTTAGAGGTGAAGCATATCCATAGTCACACAGATAACAATCAGCAGAATCAGGATTCAAATTCAGGTCTTCTCATTCCAGAGTCAATGTTCTTTCTGCCTTTGCATGCTGCTTCCAGAAGAGGCCTTAAATTTTTTCCAGTTCAAAATTCTTATTTAAAAGACAAGGAAAATGAGATTAAGAGAAAAGTCACCTGCCCAAGAACTCACAGCAAAATAAGTATCAGAATGGGTACTAGAGCTCAGGTCTCCTGACTCCCAGTTAAGGATTCTTTCATTGATGATATTGCTCTTTAGTATCCTTAAGCCCTTAATTAAAAATATTATTACATCACGTAAAATGCTGAAAGAAATGGGTTCAGAGAAACCTGAGATTTCTGTGAATTGATGTACATTGAAGTAAACAGGAGGACAATTTATATAATGACTACAATAATGTAAAGAAAAATAATCAGTATAATTACATCAATCAGTGAATTCAGAGACTCATGATGAATCATGTTTACTATTAATGTTCCTTAAATTTTTATTTCTCTTGATCTTTTTAATTTGTTGGTCATGTCTCATAAATAGTGTTCTCCAAACTTTCAGCATTTTGTTCTCCTATAGCCCTTAATCAAGGCCCCTGCCTCCAGCAAGTTGGGTTCCTAGAAATTGTCAGAGACCTATTGCTTTTACATTTTTCCTGGTCTTTGTTTTCTATAAAGTACAAGTAGTTTCCCACAATATTATATAAACACCCTTCGAAAAATGAGGTTATCTCCCTTAATTGCAACAAGTCATAGAATTGTAGAGTCATAGATTCAGACTTGGAGAGCTAATCCATTCATCTAGTCCACCCCCTTTGTTTTATAGATGAGAAAATTGAGGCCCAGAAAGGGGAAAGAGCACATAGGAACCATGTGGCAGAAGAGATAGGTTGCAGCTGACTCTCTGGAATTTTTTCCTCTGGACCATGCTCTCTTCCTAAAATGAATCATCCCTGGGGAATATTTGGCCACCACAACCAAGATTCCAACTCAGCTCATAGGAGTGGCCAAGACCTAAATTTGGTGCTCAGTTACTTTGGAAGCTCCATATTATTATACTTTTTGAATGTGTATATTTCACTGCAACTTAGAGTGCATACAACTCCTACAAAATAATGTTTCATTACTTGATAAATGGACACCATGTAGCCAAGTTGGCAAACCTATGGGATGCCTGCTGGAGGGGGTTGCTCTCCTTCCCCTCTCTACTGCACCTGAGGACATCATCACACACCCCTCTGTCCAGCAGCCCAATGGGAGCTTCCTCCCTCCCTTTCTGGGGTAAGAGGGCAGCTCACATGCAGCAGGAGGGTGCAGTTAGGGCACTTGGTCTCTAAAAGGTTCACCATCACTGCCCTATAGATTCCCTTTATTATATACCCTTTTGCAAATTCTGCTTCAAATATTATCTCATTTTTAAACTTATTTTGTTTTTCTAGCAGATTCATTTTTATGCCTTCCCAATACCTCCTCTAAAGTATGCACATGGTATAACAGAATTGGAAGAGAGCTTTGGCTATTCAGTCCAAATCCCTTCCCAATTCATTCATATATTCATTCATTCAGCAAGCATTTTTCCTTTTTTAACAGTTCTATTTTTAAACATGAACTTGACAAACAACAAACATGAACATTCAATATACAAAGCAAAGCAAACTGATTGTATATGAAACTATGAACTTCTATTATGAACAGTTTTTTAAATGAGCATATTAAATGTAATAGTAACAAAATTGCCAAGCTTATTTGTGTCCCCTTCTGATTTCCTTCAGCTCTCATCTGTGTATTTTTGAATATTTTAATTGATATTCCCCCTACCTTCCTCTGTTACTTTATCCCTCCATCTCTCTGTCTCTTTCTTTCTGTCTATCTTTGTTTTTATCTGTCTCTCTCATCACTAGCCATACTCACCAGCTCCCCTGCCCTCCATGTTTATCTATACCCTGTAAGGGACAGAATGTAAGGGGTAAAATTATAAATGGTTGGACTAAATTTATCAGAGTGTGGTAGCCAGGAATTTAATTAAATTCCAAATGATTTTTAGCAATTTATTTATAAAATATAGAAAGAGTAAAAGTAAGGAAATCAGAGAGAGGATAGGATAAGATATCTAACCTAACACACTAAGTATTTTGCTCTGGTCCCTGGCTCAATCCAGGCAGGGCTAATTAGTCCTCAACCAGAGGTGCCTCAGGCTTGAGCCCAGGATTGGGGATGAATAAAGCAACAGCTTCAGTCAGGAAGCCTCTCTTAAGAGGGGAGGCCTCGCCTGAGGCTAGTCCCTTCAGAAAATCCAGGAAAGGAATCAGCCTTTTCCACTTACCCACAGGGTAGTTCTAAGGGAAAAATCCAAGAGCGGTCCAAGGTCCTACACTGGAGCTCCTTCAAGATCAAGTTCAAGGTAAAAATCCTTGAATTTCTTGGCATTTTTAAAGACCATTCCTTATCATCACTTCCTGTGACTTCTTTCCATTTTACATCTATCAATTACAGCTAAAGCTTTGCTTAGGACTGCCCAGGAGGCAGTCAGTCGATCCTTATTCATCACCCACTATTGCACATGTGGGTCACAGACCTCCCCCACTCAAGTGTAAGTGGGGTGTATATGCTTCTGGTGATTAAATCTAAAAATGGGCAGGGGAGAGTCAATCCCTTCTTCACAACCCCTGAGCAAGAAATGTCCTCCCTTTTTAACAAATAAGTATAATCAAGCAAAATAAATCAATATATTGACCATATCTGAATACTTTTGCACCATAATCCATCATTTTTCTGCCAAGTTTTAAGTCTTTGAAAACTGTTTACCTTTATATTATTATAGTCTTTATGTAAATTGTTCTCCTGGTTCTGCTTACTTCACTCAGCATCAGTTCATAGAAATCTCACATTTCTCTGAACCCTTTCTTTTCATTACATTATGTGGAGACATATGTGACATAATTCATTATGTCAATATTCCAAAATTTGTTCAGCAGTTCTTCAATTGAATGGTTACCTCTTTTCTCTTTGTTACAACATAAAGAGCTGTTACAATAATTTTTGTACCTATGGATCCTTTTTCCTTTTCTTTGACTTCTTTGGAGTATATTCCTAGTTAGAAATGGTGCCTATTTCTAAATTGCTTTCCAGAGTAGCTGGACTAATTTAAAGCTTCACCCAAAGTGCATTAATTAGTATATTTAACATTTAATAACCCACTATCTTCCAGGCTAGGCACTGGGATACAATGATGAAAATGAAATGGGAATGAAGGAAAGTGGCTGACTATTCTAGTATCTTTTCCAAGAAAACCCCAAATGGAGTCATGGAGAGTCAGATGTGAATTGAAACAACTGAATAAATTTCTGCCCTTTTACTTAATTTTTAAAGAAAACAAAAAAAATGGACCCAGGGAAGGAAATACAAAAGGTATATAGAATTAATATGGAGGGTGGCTACTAAGAGTTGGTGGGGTTTGGGAAATGGAGAGATAGGAGGTGCAATATGAATTGAGCCAATGTAAAATTCTCTTCTCTAGCATGAATTAATGAATGAAAAAGCATTTATTAAGCTCCTACTATGTGTTAGACAGGGTGCTAAGTAAAAGTAGAGCCATTCTTGCCCTCAAGGAACTTATACTCTAGTAGGAGGAGACAACATATATAGGAAAGTGATGGTGAGAAAAAGAAGGTTGGTCTGAGGGAATCGCAGGAATATTGAATGGAATCATAGAGTTTTTGATAGATTCTTTCCAGAACAATGGTAGCTTTGTTTGGATTATTATTGCTAAAGCAAATAGGGAAAGGAAGTTGAGAGAAGGGAATATACATGCAGGACAGATGGAAAGATGTTCTGGGTGGATGGATATAAAACATGGTCTGGGACTGGCTAGATTTAGTGGGTTATGTGAGCATCCCTAACAGATGGCCATCCAGCGTCTGCTTATATAGCCAAAACAAGGAGTCTAACTACTTGTCAAGGCATTCTTCTGTCCCATTGTTGGACAATTCATTGTTAAAAGGTTCTTCCTTCTGTGCCTTTCACTCATGGCTCTAATTTGGGACTTCACTGAATCGAAACTAAATCTCTTTCCAAATATCATTTCTTGAAATATTTGAAATCAATTATTTGGTTTTCCTCAAGCTTTCTCTTTTCTTTAAATATTATATGAAGTGGTTGGCAGTCCCATATTCTCTTGGTTGCCTCCCTCTGGATAGAGTCTATTTGCCCATGTCTCTCTCAAAACATGGTTCCCAGAATTCAACCCAATAGTCCAAAAGTGTCTGACTGAAGTAGAATAGAGCAGAAATAGTACCTCCCACATTCTGGATACTGTATTCATGCAGCCTTGAATTACATTCCTTTTTTTGGTTGCTATGTCCAAAAGCTCACATTTAAATGGTATTTTAGTGGTCCCAGATCTCACTGGACCACCCTGGCTAGCTGTTCATATGATTTTCTCTAGGTGTCTTTTCGCATCTACCCAATTACACATGTGTCATAACATCCCATTTTTAGGTATTATTCTACTAAAAAGTACTTTTCTATAAATGTTCCTAACCATTTTCTTGCCTAGGATTTAAGACTAGAATTCTAGCAATAATCAGCTTATGACCTTGACATATTGCTCAGAATCATAGATTGAGAGCTGGAAGGAATCATAGGCATACCCCACTTTGATCCCCTGATTTTATTGAGGAAATTGAGGCCCAGGGAGGATCTGTCCAAGGTCATGAAAGATTTAAGAAGCAAAGCCAGGATTCACATTAATAGCATGACTTGCCCAGGGTTGTATAGGAAGGAAGCGTCTCAGGCCAGATTTGGACCAGGTTCTCCCAACTTCTGACCTGACAATCTATCCTCTGTGTCATTTAGCTATCCCAAACCAGATATTCTGATTCCTGGACTTCTTGTTGTTGTTCATTTGTTTCAATTGTGTCTGACTCTATGATCCATTTGGGGTTTCCTTGGCAAAGATACTGGAGTGGTTTACCATTTCCAGCTCATTTTGCAGCTAAAGAAATGGAGGCAAACAGGATTAAGTGATTTGTACAGTATCAACTCTTAGTAAATGTCTGAAGCCTATTTTGAACTCATGAAGATCCACTGCATCACCTAGCTGCCCTTCGGTATAAAGTTCTATGTTCAGCAGCTAGTTGGTACAATGCATCAAGTGCCGGACCTGGTGTCAGGATAGACTCATCTACACAATCTGGCTTCAAACACTAGTTGTATGATTCTGGGCAAGTCAATTAATCCTGTTTGTCTCGGTTTCTTCAGCTCTAAGATGAACTGGAGCTGAAGGAAAATGGCCAACTTTATTCTAGTATCTTTGCCAAGAAAAACCCCAAAAGGGGTAATGGAGAGTCAGATGTGAATGAAAACAACTGAATAACTTTCTACGCCTATGTGCAGCTCATGTTTTCTCTGAATCATTTATATTTTTCTTCAGAGCATAGTATTGTAGAAGTTTATATCTGAAAGGAACCTTATGGATTATCTAGTTCAAATTCCTTATTTTATGTAGTTTCTAAGTTGAATTTTAACAAATTAATTTAATTTATTTTTAAAATTAATTTATATTTAATTTAATTAATCAATTAAATAAAATTAAAAATTAATCAATTATATAAAATTCAAATTCCTTATTTTATAGATATTCAATCCTCTCATCTTATAGATGAGGCAACAAAATCCAGAGAGAGAGAAAGAGAGATAGAAACAATGTTTAGATAGGGTACAGTCTTCATCCCCAAGGAGGTTACAATGGAGATGCTTATGGAGGTTGAATAAATTTATGTTTATTGGGTACCTCAATCAGTTGGCCTGTGTGTGAATACAGCCTTGGAATCACCCCTACCTATGTGGGTTCCCTGAAATCTCCTCCCATCAAGATTCATTTTAAGTAAGCATCCACTCCTAAATATTACCTCATAAGCCCCCATTAATGTTTATTCTTACACTCCAAACAAAGGACAATAGTTCAAAACAAAAAGAAATTAAACAGCATAGAAAACGAGTGACAAGAAAAATATACCACCACCAGATGAAAAGTCTGTTCTCCCATTGTTGGTGGAAGAGCCCTCAGGCTAGATGCCCTTCAGGCTGCCTCCCTGTTGGAAGCTCTCCTGGTCCAGTGCTGCAGCAGCATGCTTCCTCTCTAGCCAGCAAGGTCAGCTGGTTGGTCTGGCAATGTCATCAAGGTATGTGTTGCTTTCTTCATTGCCTCAAAATGCTGGAATTTTCAGTCAGTCTATTCTTTTTGTTATTGTGACATCTACTGGTAGCTTTCTTTGTCCATGGTTCTTTGCCAAATAGTAGTTGCTATGTGGCCTTATCTGGTGGGGGAACAGTCTCAGCTTTTTTTAGTTGAGTGCATGGTCTATTGTTCTTTTATGACTCAGACCCCACAGTTTACTGTTACTTAGAGAAATCCAGGAACATGAAACCTGTCTTTTTAACTGCTTTTCTTCTGCCTAAGTAGCTAGAGTTTAAATTAGGTGATATTAGGTAGTAAATTACCCTCTCTTAGGGTGAGAAGCTTCCTTTCATTTTTCTTCCTACTCCTGGTCATTAACTTAAGTCCATACAATCTGTGGATATTTGTCCTGTTTCTTACCAGCAGTGAAATCACTGCTTTCCCTACAAAGGTATTAATAGGGGTGGGATGAGGGAGAGAGAAGGGCAATAGGTTGCTCAATGGATAGAGAGACAGATCTGGAGATGGGCGGTCCTGGGTTAAAATCTGACCTTGGACGTTTTCTATCTGTGTAAGCTTTGGGCAAGTCACTTCACCTCAATGGCCTAGCACTTATGGTTCTTCTGTTTTAAAATTGGTTGATTCTATCAGAAGATAAGGATTAGGGGGCAGCTGGGTGGCTCAGTGGATTGAGAGCCAGACCTAGAGAAGGGAGGTTCTGGGTTCAAATTTGGTCTTAGACACTTCCTAGCTGTATGACCGTGGGCAAGTCATTTCACCCCCATTGCCTAGCCCTTACCACTCTTCTGCCTTAGAACCAATACACAGTATAGTTTCTAAGATGGAAGGTAAGGGTTTTTTTTTTTTTAAAAAGATAAGGATTAAAACAAAACAAAGATGTTAATAGATAAATGATCTTATCTACATGGACATTCTCTCTAAATGTGCAAATAGAAACCCACCAACCCTGATTTAATCAATGGAATCTTGTCTAGTCCTCTCACAAATTTTTCATAGAGAATTTATCTAACATCCTAGAGGCCTTTCTCTATGTTGAACATTTCACAGATATCAGTACTAAGATAAAATGGAAAGATTTCTGGGATCAGTGGGATTGGGTTCAAATTCCTTCTCTGACACTTCCTACATGACAATGGGGAGGATACCGAACCTGTCTGGTTTTAAATGCCCTTCTCTGTAAAATGAGGGGGTTGCCCTAGATGACCTCTGGGGTTCCTTCTAGCTCTAGAGCTATGATCTTATCCCTCACTACTCTGGTTGTTTTCTAATCACAAATGTCCTGAATGAATTTTATATTATTTTTAGTATTTTAATAGTCTTTAATAACATGCTACAGGCTGCTTCTATCCATGATCTTCCTCTCTGTTGTCTTTTGGGTCACTTGCTAAATGCAGACCTTAGGAGTCAATCAATACAAATGTATTAATTGCCTATTATGTGCAAGGCTTTATGCCAAATTCTGGGGATATAAAAAGAAACAAAAGCCCTTGAGAAGTGTACAATCTAATTGGAAAGACAACAAGCAAATGAATATGTACAAACAAGCTGTGTATAGGACAAATAGGAAATAAGCAGAAGAGGGAAGTCATGATAATTAAGAAGGGTTGGTAAAGGCTTCCTGGAGAAAATGGGATTTTACAGTGTTGAGGGAAGCATCACTCTGGCTGTCATGTGGTCAAGTCCTCCCACCCCATGTCACCTAGAATACAGGCTAGTCATATACCTCACCTGTGGGGGAATTGTCACATGTCGAGCTGCAAGGGCCCAACCTCTTTGACTGAGGTCCACCTATCAGAATTTTGTCTTTATTTAGTATGTAAGTTGTATTCTAACTAGCTGGCCCACCTTGACATCTTGCTGATTCCCAAGGATCAGCCCATCTGCATGCTGCTACCTTGATGTGCTTTTTTTCTTTTAAACCCTTACCTTCCATCTTGGAATCAATACTGTGCATTGGTCCAAGGCAGAAGAGTGCTAAGGGCTAGGCAAGTAACTTGCCCAGGGTCACAGAGCAGTGTCTGAGGCCAGATTTGAACTGAGGACCTCCTGTCTCTGGACCTGGCTTGAAATCTACTGAGCCATCTAGCTGCCCCTTGTTTGACATATTTTTATAAATTAAATGAAATTTTTTTTATCATGCAATTTTTCTATGATCCATAGACCTCAGAAGAGTTGCCCTGTGGGAAGATGTGGGGGAGAGCAAAGTGTAAGAAAGGGAGCAGTAACTGTAGTAGCTGCCCTGTTTCCCTTGGGTTGGGATGTAGATCAGATGGTTGCAAGGCAGTGCTATAAAGTGTTTAATAACTCTGGCTGGGGGCGGGGATATACATAGGGCACACTTTTAAGTTCAATCTGCATGAATAACACTTTTTTCTATTACTGTCTTAATTCTAAATGATCAACAAAAACAATAAATCAGACTTTGATTTTTATCATTTTCTGATTTTTAAGGTGTAAATGCTCACAAATGTTCCAGCACACCCTTAGATGGCTGAATGCAGCTGCCCAGGAAAATGTGCTTTTTAATATAGCTCCTTTGGGACCCAAGAACTCAGGGAGTTAGTGACTGGTTCAAGCAGTTCAGGTACCTCTAACAAAGACCAGCTGACTGACTAGTTCCAGGCCCAGGGCATTAAGGAAAGATGCATATGCAGGTTGGTTTCTTCTAGGTCTCAGTCCATGTTTCCATATAACAAAGCTAGGATTTCGTTCTAAAATTCTACACCTCACCACTTTTAGATATGCCTCTTCGAGGAAGAAAAGGAGAGGTCTATACTGGACCACACAAGAGGATGGCTAGACTCTCTATTTTTATCTTGTGAAGGGTAGTAGGACGTCTTCCTCGGAGGATGCTTTAAGCAAGGTCCATATTACCCAGTAAGGCTGATAGAGACTCCTGAATTTAGGATTTGGGGGCAGGGGTTGTTGAGTGGGAGATGCCAAAAAACCAAAGAGTGACAGCAAGACCAACACAGTTGCACTCTTGACTTCCATGCATTTGTGTACTCACTGGAACAGGACAAATCTATTCCTCTGAGTCTAGGCTGTTTTATAAAAAGCTTGGGGGAGAAGCTGTGGGTATGCATTCATCAGATTGCACCTATACCATTGGGAACATTTTCCCTTCAAGTCCTAGGATGAGAGTATCATGGTAGGATGTCTTTTTTTTTCTGACTTTCTCTGACTAGATACCATTAGATGATCCTCAAATTACTTCAAGCTGAACTAAAATTATGCAGTGTCAAGTAGTGTTTAAAATGTGTGGGCTATGTAAGTTAGGAATTAGAACTTTTTTTTTAATAAAGTGATTGTGGTACATCACTGTCCACTGAAAATAAGATTTGACCTGTGAAAGGAGATTGGGTTAATGAATTATCAACAAGGGAGTGACATAAGAATTAGGGAACATGAGTATTGGGATATTGGTTCCTGAGAGTGGTAGCTAAAAGGGTACCATTCAGATGTTACTATTTATAGAAAAACCTGACAGTCACTTTCTCCATACCCACAACATGTATTCATCATTTCTTTTTTTGCAGTCTACTGAAGTTTATGGACTCTTTCTCAAGATATTGTTTTGTATTTCTATATTCATAATTGAAGGAAATACTAAATTTCAGACAGAAATATGCTTTTCTCCTACCCAAATTCACTGACCCCCTGCAATCTATCCATAGAATTTATGGGTCGTATATTAAGATCCTTTGATTTAATCACTCCCTAGACCCCTACTAGCCTCAGTTTTCCAAATGAGAATGATGGAATACAGGAGTTCCAGCTGCCAAGATTGTGGGCTATCCTCATCTGGTACAAAAATTTAGGGGTCTATATATGAAGGGGGGGAGAGAGAACCATCAACATTTAAAATTATAGTTGGGAGACCAAGGACATGGCCTTATTCTCAGGAATAAGAGTGGGATGGGGGAAGAAACTGGTTTGTGGAAGAACTATTACTATTATAATTATATTTTAATGAACAAAAATAATTTTCTTCTCTGTTCCTTCTCCCCAAACATACTTATAGTCTTCATTTTTGTGAGAGAAACAAAGCTAGTGCACCATAAACCAGGAGAAAGGACTGGGAAGTCCTAGGGCATCATATTAGAGGAGATTTTCATTGCTTCCAAAACTCTACTTTTCCTTATATAATGGTGATTAAATAAAGTCTGTATTTTTCCCTTCCCTGCCCCTATTTACTGGTGCCAAAAGCAACAAGCTTCCTTGACATCTCCCTAGATGAAAGAGGGACTAATAACAATGGCTAGCATTTACATAGAATTTTAAAGTTTGCAAAGCACTTTATAAATTTTATCTCATGGAACAACTAGGTAGCACAGTGAACAGAGTGTCAGGTTTGGAGTCAGGAGGACTTAAGTTCAAATCTGATCTCAGCTACTTAGCTGTGTGACCCTGGGCAAGTCCTTTAACTCTGTTTGCCTAGTCCTTGAGCTTCTGTTTTAAAATTGTTAACTATGACAGAAAGTAAAGGCTTAAAAAAAGACACATATCATCTCATTGGATCCTCACAATAACCCTGGAGGTATGTACTATTATACGATCCCCATTTTTCAGTTAGAAATACTAAGGCAGACTCTGAGTGACTTGCTAGGGTCACATAGCTAGTAAGAGACTGAGGCAGAACTTTGGACTCAGGTTTTTCTTACTTCAGTCCAGTGCTTTATCCACTAGGCTCTCTAGCTGATTAGAGCCATAATGGGGGCCAGGGATAGAAGGAGCTAGATAATGTTGAGTCAGGGTGGGCTAGTGGACTTGGAGAAATCAGGGTAGAGTCTTTTTGGTGCTGAGGATCACCATCTGAGGGATGAGATCTCCACTTTTTTTCCCATTTGAATTAGAGAGATCTCCACTTTTCAAACAATTTTATTTCCATATTTTTATCAATGGCTTGAAAAAAGCTCAGATCACTTGTTTATCCAATTTGCCAGTGTCATAGAGGTGGGCAGGATAGCTAAAAAAATGGATGAAGGGTTGTAGTTCATACTAGACGAAGCCTCTGGGATAACTTCAAACTGAAATTCTGTGACTGATCCTTGAAGTAGTGTTATAATCTCAAAGTCAAGACTTGCTTTTCCCAAGCTGAACAAATGGAGTGGACCAGCCACCACTTTGTAGAGCAGATATGAAGGGCTCTGGCTAGGAAAGGCAGTAGTTTCTTTCATGTAGGGATCAAGGGCAATGCCCACATTGTGGCTAAGATGCAGTGGAGCAGCCTGCCAAAGCTAGTTGGCAAGACCCACAGCTTTAAATCTAAGGATCTTCTCCCATAAGTCCCTCTGGTTGCCATGTAGAAGCCAGCGGTGTGTATTCCATCCCTAACTTCCTCCTGGATGTCCTGAAAAATTTCTCACATCATCTAGTCAATGGTTAAAAAAACAAAAAACCCACCCAAACCCAAGGATAAATGGACATGTATTTTGGAGAAAAGCAAACAGGAATCCTAGCTACTAGTGGTTCCATCTCTCAAAATGAGTTTGTATTTATTCTGAGTATCCTTATTTATATATGCTGTGTCTTCCTATAGAAAGCAATCTCCTTGAGAAGAGGGGCTTTCAGCCTTTGTATTTGTATCCCCACTGCCCAATACATGGGGGCTTAATAAATATCTGTTGATTGAGCCAGAGCTCAGAGCGAGGACCTGGGTTTCTCTCACTGGGAAGGTATAATTAAGCGGAGATGAAGGGAGTTGGGGGAGCAACCATTATCAGTGTGGTTTTTAGAAGCCTAGTTGCTTCTCATCAGGGAAGGCAGGTTAGTGGACAATGTGGTCTATTCAGGTTGATTACCTACCATAAAACCTGCTACTTTCAGAGGTGACAGGAAACTAAAGAAGGCAGCCAAAGAGCTTAGGATAATTGATTTAGAACTGAAAGGAACCATATAGGTGATCTAGCCTTCCCTCCCCCCTTATAAGTGGGGAAATGAAAGCCTGGTAGAGCCAGGGGTTCAAACCCAGATCTTCCAACAGTGAATTCAGTGTCAGACAAATAAATTATTCTCTTTTCCTTTAATAAGGAGTTAAATTAAAAGATGCTGGCAGCAGTGGAAATGGCATCTGGCTAGAAGTCTAGAGAGGAAGGTCATAATGCAGTGAGGGGTAGGGGAGGGTTGGCAGGTAATAAATGGAGAAAGTGGAGATGTTGATCAAGTAGATCAAGGCCTCCCTTGCAGCATGTCCCCAATGGATATCTGCTAAAGTAGAGGACACAGTCCCTTCCTTCCAGCCCCCAGGCAGCGAGTAAATCTGTTCTCCAGAGAATGCCTCAGCTTCTTGGTGCTTGAACATTAAATGATTTTCAGGTCTGTTGTTCGTAACCTAATGTGCACAGTGTGTGTTTGCAAGGGTGAATTATAAGGAGATAAACTCAAATAAAGCCCAAGTCCATCAGAACTTCTCCTGTTGACTTGCCAGTAAATATTGCCATCTTGTGGCCACATCTTGGCTTTCTTGCCAGTGCAATTGCAGAAACAGAGAAAGAGAAGCAGGACAGAAGCCCAGGGCTCCAAGACCACACACAGTTGGAACATTTCTAGCCAGTCTAGAAAGATGACTGGACTTTCTAGGAAATAGGAAGGACCCAGAGGCAAAGAATGCAGACACTGAGATTTATCCATTTTTTATTTTAAAAGGTGACCAAAAGCCTTTTTTTTTTTCCATTCGCAAATCACCCAAACCACAGTAGAGAGTAAAGTCCTGGTGTGCTATCTGTATTCTGCCCATGATTCCATGGAAAAGTGTAATCTGTAAATCAGAGCAGGCAGCCATCTAGATAAGGAGGGAACCTAGAACCTTGTCTCCTGAACCTACCTTGGAATTCAGCCATTCTCTCCTGGGAGACCAGAAGCACTCTTGGTTTGAATCAGCATCTCTCCCATTCCAATCAATCTCTGTCACATGGCCAAGGCTCCTATCACTCCCAAATTATACCATCCAGGAGAAAGGTCTAGGAGCACTCTTGGCCACCCTGACAGGCTGTGCTGTCTTTGTTCTAAGTGAGAGATGAGGGATACACAGGGTCCTTTCAAGCCAAAATGGATTGGACTCTTCATGTGATAAACCTTTAAGCTGAGTGTTCTTAATCTGAGACCCAAGAATAGATTTCAGGGGAATCTGGGAAATGAGTGGAAAACATTAAGTCTTGTTTTGCTGACCTCTAACTGAAACTTAGCATTTTCTTCAATTTTTTTAAATAGAGACAAAAAAATTTTTTTTTTCTGAGAAGGGGTCCATACCTTTTACTAGATTGCCAAAGGGCTTCATGACACACAAAAAGATTAAGAACTGCTATTCTAAGTCCCCTTTCCTGAATAGTTGATGAATTTCTCTTATGTTTATATTAGTGTGGTTACCAGAAGACCAGGTCCTTGTCACCAGGGTGGGGGAATGAGAGGGTGAGGGAATGGACTGGCTAATTCACACTGAAGTAGGACATAGTTTGGGCATTTCTTAGCCAGAAATTAAAGGCAGCAACAGCTACCCTGACCTAAGTAAAGTGAAGTCAAGCTTTAGATGGTTCTCTTGGGTTAGAAGAAGTAATGAAACACCTCAAAAGCAAGTGTGTCATACTTATGAACACGTGCAAGACTTCCCTAAAGTTCTGGTTTCATCTCTACATTTCTAGGAGAACCAGGAAAATTCTGTGGGAGAACAAGGGCTAGAATAGGAATTATTTTTTATGTGAGAGGTTGGCTTTCTTATTCCCCATATCCTAGCTTAAAATAATGTGTCTGTTTGAATGATATATTAACACCCTTTCCCTCAAGGCCTAGACCACAGCATGGTAGATAGAGGGCTGGACTCAAGTCAGGAAGACTTGGGTTCAAACCTGCCTCAGAAATTTACTGTAGACCTTCAATAAGTCACTAATGCCTCTGAACCAGTTTCTTCACCTGTAAAATGGAGGTAATAACAACATTTCATGGCATTGTTGTCAGGATCAAATGAAACATAATAAAAATATTTTGTAATTTTTTTCAGTCCCAATATTTTATTGGAATTGGGAATTCCCTGAGAAGAAACTCTACCAATGTATATTTTGATTTTACTATGTAGCTTGTAGTTTTTAGTGATTTGCCTATGGTCCCATAGCCAGTATATGTCTGAAGCAGTACCTGAACTCTTCGCCATGTTGCTTTTTGTCAATTATAAAGCACTATGTAAATGTGGACTATTATTATTATTGGTCATTGTGTGTGGGGTGATCCTGGGTTGGTAAGGGCTATGTCAGTGGCTTGCAAAGTCTAATATGTTCTTTGAAAGACTTTGGAAAGACTTTGACCATGGGCTTTTAATGAAATACACAGAGGCTCATCATCAGAGGGTTGGCTACCAGGCAATTCATTTTGGCCACAACAACTCAAGACATAGAGTCATTGCTATCTGCATCAAAGGAGGGATATCCATGTCTGTGGAGTCCCACATTTCCAAAAGAAGTTAAAGAGAATCTGTAAATTAGGAAGCTCCTGCAAGGATGGTTGGCTGAAACCACCACTTAAGTCTTCACTTTCACCTGGGATAGCATTAAACTCAGAGTGATGGGGTGATATAAAAGTTCCTAGATTGACACTCATTGTAGAAGTCCATAGCAGTGGACTGAGAGGATTAATATATTGATGTCCAAGAGCTTGCTTAGCCCCTAGATAAAGGAGTAGTTCGCACAATTCCTTACATTTTCCTCTTGGTGATAAGCACACACATAACCTTTTACTGGTTATTAACCCCCTTTCAAGAAAATCCATTGTGGATGGCCAAGGCCATAAGAACGGATGTAGTCACTTTCTTTTCTGCTCTGACCCAATATCCACTTTCCCCATCTGTGTCCATTCTAGGAAAAGGAGGGAAGAAACTTTTAAGTCCCATCCCTTGTGTGAAATACTACTGCCACCAGTACTCTCTTCTCTGCTAATGCAATGGAAACCTACACCACACATATATTTCTATCACTACTTCCAGGTAACCTTAGACATGCCAGGCTTAAAGAACTCTCTCTCTCTCTCTCTCTCTCTCTCTCTCTCTCTCTCTCTCTCTCTCTCTCTCTCTCTCTCTCTCTCTCTCTTTCCCCCTCCTTTTTCTCTCTCTCTTTCTTTCAACTGAATTCAGTTCTTCCTCAATCCCAACTAACTAAAAACTTGGTCTTATAGAAATATGCATAAGAAAGTCAATATAAAAATTTCCTCCTCTGCATTAGGAAGCTCTAAACTTCCCTTCCAGAGGATTCTACAATGCTGGTGAATTAGATTACAATGGATTTCTTTTCCAGAGAAAGGAGGGGATGTTTTTATCCAAGTGCTCTGATAGACACTTCTACCCTTGATAACCTGATGAGGATTTTAGGACACAAGGTAGGGAGAGGACCTTAAGTTGAAAACCAAACTCCTTTATAAGGAGGATGCATTAACATGGCAAGGAATCTGCCCCAAGGGGTACCAGGTCAGGGACTGTTTCCATCAGGGCAGTAGGGATGCTTTCCTCTTCCAGTAAGATAAGCAGCAATCCCACCAGCACTACTACAATAGAAGAGGTAAGATTCATATCACCATACATATTATTAAGGAGAGTAAGGAAGAAAATAAAGCAGGAGGGCCAGTCTCAAAGCAGAATGAGGATGAATTATAAACTATTGGTTTCCCCAAAAACCTTTAGTAGGGTGAAGGAAGAAAAACACCAACTCTGAAACTTGTACAAAAGAACTGTACAATTCACATATATATTTATATACAGTATATAAATCTCTTTCTTCTCAAGGCTGAACAAACTCCAACAAAACAAAACAAACCCTAAAAGTTGTCAGTAGCTGATTCAAAAGAGAAAAGTTTTGCTTTTTTCCCCTCTTCTCTTCTCCCACTGTGGTATTCAATAACAGTGTTTTTTTTTAAAGACAAAACAAAACAACACACACACACACAAATGAGAGAATGATTTAAAAGTGCAAACATTTTGGGCACCTCTCCTGTTAGGCAGGATGTGACTGGTCAGGGTCAAAGGTCTCTGATGATCCATTCTCTCTTCATGAACTCCCCATCTGCCCTTCTCTTATACCAGTCGTCCTACTGGGAACATGGATGGGCAAGTACAGAAAGAAAGAAAGAAAGAAAGAGAATAGAAATCAAAGTCAAATGGAGCTTCAAATGAAATGGTTTTAGGAAGAGGGAGTAGAGGGCTGGGTCAGAAATCACTTTTAACCTAGGCTTGCAAGTAAACACAATTTAGTAGCCTGCCCTCATCCTTGGGGGAAATCACTTTGCAGATTAAAATGGGGAACTTCAGTGCTCTTCTTTTCTCATTCCTTACCCTAGGAAAGTGTTTGCTATTTTGGTGGTTGAGAATAGGGCTCAACTCAGTCGTGTTCAGCTGCTTCTACCCTCTGGGTTGGGGCTGAAAGAAATACTGGCATTCCCCTGCAATTTCCTTTGTATCTTCTCATTGAGAAATGAGAGGAAGCTAGAATAAATTCCCTAAGAAGATTTAAAAAGTCAAGGGAAAATGAGGACCAATAGAAAAGGGAGGGAAGGGGGAAGAGACTTACTGAATGGGTTAATGCCTTGTCTTTTTCCATGAGGAAAGGTACCCATGCTGCTACCTGTAAGGAGAAGGTCAAGATAGTTTGTCACCAAATGAGACAGAAGGGCAGTCATTACTATATCTTTTGTTCCCTATCCACATGGGAAACAAGCAGAAATCAAGAATCCATGTCTATTTTCTAGAAGTGTTCACAGCCCTTGTCTGTCAGATTGAGGAAGGTCTGGAATAGAGCATTGGACTTGGAGTCAGGAAAAACTAGGTTGGAATCTGACTTCTGACATTTAGGAACTATGTGATTCTGGGTGAGATTTTTCAAGTCTCAGTTTCATCTGTAAAATGAGATTACTTGCACCTATCTCTCAGGGTTAAGAAGATTTCTATTTGAAATGTAGAAGGTTTTTGATTTGAAGAATGGCCAGGGGCTGAGTCTAATTCAGACTAAACTCACAACTCCAGGCTGTCCCTTCTGTATACTCTCTCTTGTCCCTCTTCTAGTTCCACATCCCACTTTCCCTTTCACTCTCTCCCTTTTCATCTCAGTTTGCTTAAAGAAGAGATTGATGAGTTTAGGAGTTGAGATCTCACTGCCTAGTTCCCATATTGCTACGAATCAACTGAATGGCCTTTGGGGCAAATTTCATGTTGGATAAATTATTTCACTGGGTCTTAGTTTCCTCATTAATATGATTAGGGAGTTGGATTAAATGATCTCAAAAGTCCCTTCTACCTTTAAAATCTTTGACCTCATCTCTCTGTTTCATTCATCTCATCTGAGAATTATTCTCTGGCTGACATATCTAACAGGAGTCTTAAGCCACAACTTGGATTTCTATAACACATTAAAAGATTACAAAATACCTCATGTGTTCCCAAGGAGGCGTAAAACAAGGATATAATGAAATGGGCATAAAGTAAGTCTGACTTTACAGATGAGGAAACTGAAGCCTGGGGAGACTGATTTGTAGGTTCATTGTTTTATACATTCAGATTTAGGAAGAGAAGGGCCTTTGGGAAGGGAAGAGGAAAGGAATAAGCATTTATAAAGTGCCTACTATGTGCCAGGCACTTTGCTAAGTGCTTTATAAATGTACAGAGTCAAAAGTGAAATAGGCACTGCCCTCCGAAAGCTTACATTCTAATACACATGAGGTAGGAATGACATTTATTTGGGGTAGGTTTGACTGATTTCCTTTTAAGGAGAAAAAGGAGGACGTATTTGGGATTTGATCCTGAATAATTGGATTGGCCTGAGTTAGGGTTGACCCAGAAGAGGAGACAGCAATATATGTATTCTACTTTATGTATATTTAGAATACATATATATATATATAATTCTCTATATAAAATATATATTATATATAACATACATACTTCCAATTAATCTGAATTGGAATTAGAATTCTAATATATATTCTGATTTTATACATATATATGTGTGTATATGTGACTCTAAGCAAAATAAAAAGATATATATATATATATATATACAAGTTAGCTTTGAGAAAGAAGTCACTAGCAGCTAGAGGGACCAGGAAAGGAGACATGTTGTAGAGGATGCTCAAGTGAAATCCTAAGGAGACTGTATTATGGGAGACAGAAAAGAGAGGGAAGTACAGACCAAGCATGAGATCAGCTCATGCCACATCCTAGAGGTTGGAGATGAAGTATTTTGTGTGAAGTAAAGCAGGGAAGGCAGTAAGACTAGACTGAAGAGGACATGGAAGTGAGTAAAACCCAGGAAGGTAGGATATAAAGCGAAATTGTGATGAGTTTTCAGTGCCAAGCAGAGGAATTTATCTTTGATTCCATGGGTTACAAGCAGCCACTGAAATTTATTGAATAGGGCAGGTAACAAGGACAGACTTGCTTTTTAGGAAAATTACAAGAGACTGCATGGAGAATGGTTTGGGAAAATATTTGAGGCAAGGTAATAATCCAGGTAAAAAGGTGATCAGGACCTGAACCAGGGTGATAGGTATGTAGGCAAACTCAAAGAGATGGATACAAAAATGTTGTATGGTTAGAAATGGCAATTCTTGGCAACTGGTTGAATATGTGGGGCAAGGGAGAGTGAGGAGTCAAGAAAGACACGGGTTTTGAACCTGGGTAAGTAGAAAGATGGTGGTGTCTTTAACCGCACTAGGAAAATTCAGAAGGAGTGTTCTGGAGAATGGTAATGCTGTATTTTAGATGTCGAGTTTGAGATGTCTATGGGATATATACTATTCAAAATATCTAATAGATAGTTGATGAAGGGGGAATGAGCACAGTGGATAGAGTGCCAAACCTGGAGTCAGAAAGACTTTTCTTTTTTAATTCAAATCTGCCTTCAGAAAATTATAGTTATATGACACTGGCCAAGGCACCTAACCCTGTTTGCCTCAGTTTCCTCATCTGTAAAATAAGCTGGATAGTATCTTTAGTATATTTAGTATCTTTTATCTTTTATCTTTTATCTTTTTTAGTATATTTAGTATATTTAGTATCTTTTCCAAGAAAACCCCAAATGAGGTCATGTTTGAACAACAAAGATGTAGGAATGACGCTTAGGAGAGAGACTAGGGCTAGAAAGAGAAACCTGGGTCTTCTACATAGCATTGATAGTTGAAACTATGGGTGTCAATGAAGACATTAGTGGGAAAATACAGTGAGAGTTTAGAAGATAGCTCAGGGTAGAGCCTCGTTCCCCTGTCCCCACAGTAAGGAAGCATGATACAGAGATGGCCTCAGGAAAGGAGACGGTGAAATAGCAGTTAGACAGGAGGAGAGGTGCACAACAATATAAAAATGCTGCAGAGAGGTCTAGAAGAATGAGGGTTGAGAAAAGGCCATTAGGTCTTTGGTACTTAAGGAGGTCATGTCCAACTTTGGGAAAGAGTGAGAGAAGAAGAAATGGAGGTACCTAGGATAGGCTGCTTTTTCCCAAAGAGTCTGGCTGAGGAGGAGATAGATATAAAAGTAGATAGCTAGTTGATGGCAGGATCTTATTGCTTAATGAAACACTCATCTCTTCTTTTTCTTCTTTCCCTCAATTCCTAATATCAATAGAAACACCCAAGCAAAAAAAAAAAGAGCTTTAAAATGGGGTAAAAGAAAAAGTGGTAATTGTTTGTCTAAAATGGATTAAAGACAGAGAAACAAATCTATGAAAGGGTCTACTAGCTCCTGAAGTCCAGAATATGGACAATAGCAGTGGTTTAGCAAAACAGCCATTAAGAATAGAACTGACAGCACCAAAAAACAAATGAATAATAACAAAAAAAAGTAGAAAATGAAAAGGTATATTTGTGAAGGTGGGGAGAAAAAATTTTAAACCCACAGCTATCTGCCTTCTAGCAATGGATATCATGGAAACTGCTCTTTCCGAAGTTAGAGATGATCCCTTAACTGCTAAAAGCCTAATGGCCCTTTCTATGTTCTCATTGTTCTTGACATTCCCTGCAGCATTTCATAAGGGATGGGAAGATAGAAGTGAGCTAGTCTAAACTGAGGATCAAATACAATGACTTGTCCAGAGCTAGGAAACGGGAGAGTTGGAATGGAACACAGGTCCGGTGACTCCAAATTTGTGCTGTTTCTGATATACTAAGACAGACACTGGGAGAAAGGCAAGAAGGGGAGGGAAAAGAGGTGAAAGTCATAGGGAGAAATATGTGGGTAAGAAGGTTAAGGGATGGGATAAAGACAGATGTGATGGAGAGAGGAGGATATACGAATAGTTTTAGACACTTAGGGGAAAAGATGACCTAGGAATGAGAGACATATAAAATTGAAACCAAATGTGGGTGTCCTCTGATAAACTCAAGGGCAGAGTGTATCTCACATAGGAACCTATTTCATTGTGACATGAAGGGCCAAGAACTCAAATTCCAAGAAGACTAAAGGAGGGGTCAATTTTGAAAAAATTATCACTCTGTAGAATTGTTCCATCAAAAACTCTGATTTCCTTTTTTCGCCATTCCCTGATTGCCTCCCCACCCATATACTGGCGCTTTCAGAGATTGCAAAGGTAGGACCATCCATAGCTCCAACTTAAATTCCTTCTGTCTGGTGTACAAGCCCCAAGGAATCCACCAGAGGGCAATATAGCCTCCTCTTGGGATGACTGCTACAATGTCCCTGTTTCCCAAACCTTGCTGAGCTTCTAAATATTTTGGGAGGTAATAGCTCATTTTGCTGCTGCTCCCTAACTTCCCTCAGACTTCTTTGCTATTTATTTGCTCTATCTTTCTTCCCTCACAATACAGTTCCTCTTGTGTTTAGCACTAAGGCATGTACTTTCTACTTGAGGAGCTTTGGGGCTGGGGTTTTTTTCCCCAATCACCCACCAGGTCACTATATAGAAATCATATTTTATAGATTCAACAGCAGTGCTTGAGGTGGAGGAGAGGTGACATTATTAAACAGAAAGGTCTCTGAATTTAACAGCAACCATAAGGCTCTCAGATTCAGAGTCTGTAAAAACATGAAGGAATCTTAGAAATTGAGTCCAATTCTTTCATTTTACAGATAAAGAAACTGAGGTCCAGAGAAAGGGAAGGGATATGAACATCTCATCTTTTCTTCTGGCAAGGATACTTTTTCTGGTTAGTGAAGTGAGATCCTAAGTCATTGTACCATAACTCTGTACTGTACTAAATGCTGAACCCCCACCACTTGTCTGCTTTTTTTAGCATGCAATTCACTGCTCATGCCTGCGTAGCCAGCTGAGCCTATATTATTCTTTAGTCTGGTAACCAAAGTTGGATAGTCTTCTTAAAGAAAGTTAAGACACTCCCAAGCCTCAGGGATCACCAGTTGTCATTTTTCTCCCTTTAAATGTAAATATTCTGAATTCTAAAAGAAAATTGAGGTAAAGAAGGTTAGGAGAACCCCAAACACTTGGGACTTGGATTGGTCATCTGGAGAAACTCAGGCTATAAAGTAAAGAAGGTTAAGAGAACCCCAAACACTTGGGACCTGGATTGGTCATCTGGTGAGACTCAGGTTATAAGGTAAAGAAGGTTAGGAGAACCCCAAACACTTGGGACCTAGATTGGTTATCTGGAGAGACTCAGGTTATAAGGTAAAGAAGGTTGGGAGAACCCCAAACACTTGGGACCTAGATTGGTTATCTGGAGAGACTCAGGTTATAAGGTAAAGAAGGTTAGGAGAACCCCAAACACTTGGACCTGAAGAGGCTCACATTATCAGGTTACCATGCCCAATCACCCCACTTGTGAGGAAGTGGTGAACAAGAGGAGACTAGCCACTTACCTCCTTCCTTTCTCACTCCCAGGCAGCCTTTTAGCTCTTGTAGTGAGATAGATTTGTCCTTGTTCAGGTCACAGTAGTCTGTAAAACGCCGGGCACATTTCTTGGGTTTGGCCTTCTTCTTCACATATCTTTTGAAGGGCTTCATCTCCCTCTTGCTGATGTCATTGCTGCCATTATTATCCAGTTGGCTAAAGTACCAGTGTACCACACGCTCCTCCAGAGTGTGACTTGGATCTGGCTCAGAGAACCTAGGCCCAAAGAATACCAATCCCACCACTCAGATTCCTCAGAATGTCTCCCAAAAACAGAAGTCAGAGCCACGTGGGATCATTTCCTGAGAATCAATGACACACAAGGAACTGGGCTGAGTAAGTTCCTTTCCCCACTCAGACCATTGAGGACATCTGGTTCACCGTCTCCCAATTTGAATCTAGATAGAGCATTTGTTCCCTCAAGAACCCACAAACTGAGAGAACTTGCCTGAGTTAGACCAGGAGATTCCTCACTAAGGCTCCATAGATTAAGTGGGAAAGTCAAAGACAAAGGTCAGAATATATAGCTCCTTCTAAAATAGGGATTTTAGTCTTTTTTTTGTCACGGGACACTTTGGTAGCCTGGTGATGCCTATGGATTCCTCAGAATAGTATTTTTAAATGTAAGAAATAAAATTCAAAATATTATAAAGGAAACCAAATATGCTGAAATCAATTATCACTATATTTTTAAAAATGAGTTTGGGAGCAGCTAAATGGTTTTGTGGATTGAGAGACTAGAGGTCTTGGGTTCAAGTTTATTTTCAGACACTTCTTAGCTGTATGACCCTGGGAAAATGACTTAATCTCCATTGCCTAGCCCTTATTCTGCTTCTGCCCTGGAACCAATACACAGTATTAGTCCCAAGATGGGAGGTAAGAGGTTAAAAAATGAGTTCACAAAACCCAGGTTAAGAATTCCTGTTCTAGTTCAATGCTTATTGCTCGACATATACATTTTGACACATACTTCCCAAAATTCTCTGTGTAATCACTCCTAAGTATTTGAGTCTATACTATGTGCTTGCTTCTACAGTTGCCCTCAAAGAGCTTCTTGCAATTCACTGAGGAGACACGTTTTTAACACATAAGACAAAACTATTTAGCTAATTGTATCTTGTATTACTGGGGAGGGGGGAGATAATTAGGCATGGTATAAAAGCACTGAATGGAAAGTCCAATGACCTGAGTCCAAGTGCCTACTCTGCTGCTTAATATCCTCCCTTGTGAAATAGACAGAGGTCCATATAGTTAAAGTTATGGTTTCTCCAGTAGTAACACTATGGCTGTGAGAGTTGTTTTATAAGGAAAACTGAGCACTGCAGAATTGATGCTTCTGAATTGTGGGAGCTGGAGAAGACTTTTGAGAGTCTGTTGGATAGCAAGGAAATCAAATAAGTTAATACTGAAAGAAATTAATTCATACTATTTACTGGAAGGTCAAATACTGAAGCCAAAGCTTAAATACTTGGACCACATAACAAGATGGCAGAAATTGTTGGAAAAGACTCTGAGGTTGGGAAAGATGGAAGGCAAAAGAAGGAGATGGCAGAGAATGAGATGGGATAGATAGTGTCATGGAAACAAAGAAACATGGTCTTGGACAGACTTTAGAAGAGAGAAGGACCTGGTGTGCTATGGTCCATGAGAGGTCACGAAGAGCTGGACATGGCTGAATGACTGAATAATACTTGTACTTGCCTATCACTCAAGACTGTTACAAGGAGAATATTTTGTAGAACTGGAAATGCCATATAAATTTGTAGTAGAAGTTTATAGTATATCTATCTATACTATATATATAAATGTACATTATATATGTTTGTATCATAGCAAAATGTGTTGAAAATAGTAAAAAAAATCCACAAAAGTTTGGAAGAGAGATTATAATGGGTTAGATGAGTCAGAGAAGACTTTGTATAGGAGTTAGATTCTTGAGTAAAAAAAAACTGCATATATCCTCATTGACATGGGGTGAATATAAAGTTACATTTATACATGCAGCTTATGGAAACCATTCTCAGCTTTAGAGTCATCTCATATAATTTATTAAATAGCTGCAAAAGAAGGAACAAAATATATCAGACACCCTTAGCACATGACCAACTAAATAGAGGCACTTCTCTTAGATGGACAGACTATGTTGATAATGCTGAAGCTTCCATCTGATCACTTAAGGAAGATTATGAATATGATCTCCTGATGGAGGAGTCAGGCAAAGCCCAATAGCTTCTAATCCCAGTTTTGGTCACCAGCTCTTTAAATGACTTCATTATCACCACTTGCTTTGATATTACTGGGCAATTTTTTTTCCAGAAAAAGGAATGTGAGACAAAGAAGCCTACAAAGCTTGCCTTGACAACAGAGCTCTAGGACAGAAGGTTATCATGAGTAAACATTTGACTAAGAGGGAGAGAAGACCTTAAGAGATTTGAAACTCTCCTAGAGGTTCATTATCGAATAAGAATCATAAAGTTGAAAAAAGATTTTAGAAGGCATCACATCCACCTTGATACGTAGTCTTCCAGTATCTACTAGAAGACCTCTAGGACTAGGGACATCCTAACCCTTCTTCCCTCTCCTCATTTCTACTTTTGGACAGCTCTGATAAGACATTTTTCTCCAAATCAAGCCTAAATCTAATTCTATGTAATTTTCTATTCTATCTATAATCTATTTTATAATCTATCTATAATCTATATTATCTATAATCTATTTGATCTATTTTTCTTGGTTCTTTTTAGAACCAAAACCAAAACCAAAACCAAAAACTTAATCTTTTTTTCATATAATAGGACTTCAAATGCATGAAGACAATGAAGTCTTCCCTTCTCCAGACTAAATAACCCCAGTTTCTTGTCTGCTAAGCATCTTTCTTTTCATCCTCCCACAGAGGTATTCTGGTTTGTCAAAATCTTTCTTTAGATATGCCACCCAAAATTGAACACAACTCTTAACCTGAGACTACCATGTTGATCAGATCAGACTATAGTGAAATTATGTGGACTTCCCACTATTTTGGACACTACTTTTATTTAACTTTTTGATGGACTATGGTATTAAACTTATAGTCCATGAATATGCCCAGGTTCTGTTTTTCATTGAAACTGTTGTTTGGTCATTCTTCTTCCAGTCTCTATTTCTGCCACTGGTATTTTTAAACCAAGTGTACTATTACAACACTATTAAATCTCATTTTAATAAATTCAATCTATATATTTAATGGGTATGTTTTTGGATCCTGACTTTGTTGTCAAATGTGTTAGCTATCCTTTCCTTGCTTGGGGTTATCTACATATTTGATAAGCACAATGGATATCCAGGGCATTCAACTTCAAGTCTTCCTCTAGGGATTAACCCACAATAGATCAGGATCAACTGGTGGCCTGGTAAATTTGATTTGATGGATTTCCATGCCAGGAAGAGTGACTAGATGCAAAAAAAGAGTCCATTACCTCTCTTTGATCTGCTCAGATTCCTAACAAAGGAGATTGAGTAGGAACTATGCTGGTGGCAGCAACCCTTCTCCTGTTCAGAAAAATTTCTATGGCTGTTCCCATTGACGACCTTAAAAAATTAGAGAAATAAAAAGTAACATCCCATGGAAAGTTTGGGGTGTCTTTGCTCTATCATTTATCTTATGATTATATGTAATTCAGAGAATCTGTTCTGAACAGAATCCAAAGAGGATTACATAAATACCAGTAAGTTGTCATTAATGCTGTCTTTAAGGATCCTAAAACTGTTGCAGTTTTTTAAATTGTTTTTATAGTTTTTTATTGACAGTTGGAGGTATTATTTGTACAGGCTCCATACAATTCTTAGACATGGAACCTAAAAAACAAAAACAAAAACAACAACCCTTACCTTCCATTTTAGAATCTTGTAGATTGGTTCTAAGGCAGAAGAGAAATAAGGGCTAGGCAATGAGGATTAAGTGACTCATCCAGGGTCACACAGCTAGGAAGTGTCTGATTTGAACCCAGGACCTCCTGTCTCTAGGTCTGGCTCTCAAAGCACAGAATCACCTAGTTCCCTCCAAATATCACATTTTTCTAGGAAAAAGTTTAGAAATTTGGTGAAGGTAGAGTTTTGTCTTCAAGTTATATAGTGGTCTGTTTTTAAGCATTCTAGTACATTTTTTACAGGAATAAATTGCATGGCTGGTCTCTGTCATCTGACTATACCAGGTGGGCACTTGAACACAATTTCTTTTGAGATTATAGCCCATGAAGTTCCTTGCTGGGGGGGGGGGGAAGAAAGATTGCAGTTATAGTTCCAAAAGTGACCCAGCCAATTGGCCACAATCTCCTTACACACCCCATGAAGAGTAGACATTGAGAAGGAAAGACTGGCTAGATGCAAAAAGAGTCTGACACCTACTTACCCATCAGAATCATTTCTAAGAAGAAGGGAGGGAAAAGCTGCTAACCCTGAAGCAGTGAGGTTTACTGTCTGTCCCTCCCTTGCTAGGGGGAGGTCATGGGATCCTCAGGCAAAATGAAGCTTTTCCTTTAACCTTTAGGATCAGCATAACGTAATGTCTCACCTAAAGCATGGAATAATAAAGCCTCAGTCAGGGCAAAATGGAAAACAGTGGGTCATCCGACCCACTGGTCCTGCCAAGGAAAGATTGCTCCCTCCAACATGTGCTCCCAGGGCTCCATCCTGTCCAGGTTTCAACTGCTCTGTCGACAGAGGCTTTCCCTACCTTCTCTTAGGGTTATGCCACAGCAATAAGTCATCTCATTTCCCCCCATTTCACATCAATCAGCAACCCTTGTGTACCTCTCCTACATCCTTAGGAGTTAACATTTCTTAAGCCTAAACTTCCTACCATCCTTAAATTGAATCTTGCTTCCTGTTCACAATTCGGCTTCATTCTGATGGCTTCAATCACTCCTCCCACCTCCCTTTTCTGTATGCCCCCAGATATAGTGCCCAGGAGCCAGTTCTCCAAAGCATGGAGCCCCGATGACTTGTATCTTCAAGAATTCTGGACCCTTCTCCTGCTCCAACCTCTAGGTACAGCGTTTCCCCTGGTCCTAGTCAGAATGAGCACCATGCCTTTGGATGTTTTTCCACTGCTTATACATTAGTGCCATTTTGGATCCTTATAATGCTCCCCTAACAGTTGGCATAAAAGCACGGGGTCCTGTTTGAGTAGCCCCCAAAGAGATGAAGTCTCATTTTAGGCTAATTCAGAATGGGAAACTCAAGTATTCTCACCACCAGATTCAACCAAACAACAATACAATAGTGACTCTTCTTCTGCCTTCTTTCCCTCCTCCAGCTGCCATCCTAGGATAAGGAAAGTTATTTCTAAGGGATAAGGCTCTTGTTCTTGCTGAGAGAAGGCAGATAAAAAGCAGGTGTCCTATCAGAGAGTCAAGACTACTGGAACTGCCAGAAAGAAAGACGCCTCATGGGGGAGAGGAGGGGAAGGAAACTCAGAGCAATATTTAATGAATAAAAATAGCTCCCTAGGAAGATGGGGAATCTGGGGAGAGTAATCATCATACCTTTAAGCAAGCACACATGATGAAGGCTAGTCATAAAAGTATTTTTTTAAACCCTTACCTTCCATCTTGGAGTTAATACTGTGTATTGGTTCTAAGGCAGAAGAGTGGTAAGGGCTAGACAATGGGGGTTAAGTGACTTGCTCAGGGTCACACAGCTAGGAAGTGTTTGAGTCTAGATTTGAAATCAGGACCTCCTGTCTTTGGGCCTGACTCTTAATCCACTGAGCCACCTAGCTGCTCCCCAACCCCTAAAAGTAATTTTAATGAATGAAAAGATATATTAAACATTTATTATATGCTAACTGCTAGGGGCACAACTACAAAAACAGAGACAGCCCATTCCCTCCAGAGGTACTAGTGAGGGAGGATGACACAAAAGGAAGAGTGGGGGCCTGGGAGGGACATTTTTGTTTGGAAAGTTATCTGAATAGTAGAGGAACAGATAAAAGTTGTGTGATAAACACCATTTAAACTCCACTGTTGGCTGGGGAGCTTCTGAAAATCCAATGAGAGGTAACCAAATTACCATAGTTTGTGCAAAATCTGACCAAGGTTGAAACCCAGCAGGACAATGGCTAAGCCTTCCCCAGCCAACTCATGGGATCTGGATGTGTGCACATCACATTGAAAATACATAGAGCTCTAAAGGCCACTAGGTGGCACAGTGGATGGAACACTGGGTTTGGAATCAGGTAGACTCCTCTTCATGAGTTCACATCCAGCCTCAGACACTTACTAGCTGTGTGACCCTGGGCAAGTTATTTAGCCCTGTTTGCCTTAGTTTCTCATCTGTAAAATGAGCTGGAGAAGGAAATGCCAAACTTCTCCAGGATCTTTGCCAAAAAGACCAAGAATGGGGTCAGGAAGAGTCTGATACAACTTTAACAACTGAACAGGCAGATAGTGGGGGGAAAAGATTCTAGCGACAGAGGACTCATGTTAAAATCTCACTTCTGGTGCTTATATCCTGTGTGACCTTGGGTAAGTCACTTAACTTGGGTCTCAGCTGGTGGTCCCTCTCAGCTCTACATCTATGACCCTAAGAGGCGGGCTAGGTACAGGCTACTTCACAAAGGAACAGAGCAGAGGGCAGCCCAAACATGGCTATAAAATAGGAAGCAAATATCCCCAGTATCTTCCAGTAAATCTCTCATATTGTCATTGACTAGAATCCTTTTGATCTTACCTCCAGCTCTTAGATCAGTGCTTTCCACTCAGTTAGGAGTTATGATTCTTCATCTGATTTCAAATCCTGATCTTGTTCAATCCCCCTGCCTCTCAGGAATTCCTTGACATTAAGCAAATATGGTTGGCAGCCACTTCTCCATAAAAAAATAAAAAGCTATCACCTTGTACTCTTGATAGTTCTGCTGAGTGATATCAATTAGCAACCAGAAGATTTTGGGGAAGTTACAAAATTGATCTTTAGTAAAGAAAAAATAGAAATTCTGATCTGAAAGCCAAGGAACTACCCTATTATTGTCCTCTACGGCATTTATGCCATAGAAGCGAAGGAGAACATTTATTAAGCATCTACTACATGCTGAGCACGGTTCCAAATGTCCCATTTGATCCTCATGACAACCCTGAGACATAGTTTTTATATTATCTGCATTTTACAGTTCAGGAAATTGAGGCAGACAGAGGTTCAGTGACTTGCTCAGGGTCATACAACCAGTAAGTGTCTGAAGCTGCATTTGAAGTCAGGTCTTCCTGACTTGTAGGTTGGCACTCTACCTACTGTGCCACCTAATGAACAGGACATGATGCCACTGCCTTTGCAGACTCTCAATGGGGTAAGGAACAAGAATGCCAGAACCCAGGACCTAGGTCTGGTTCTCAATCCATTGACCTACGCGGCTTGGTGAGATGAAAGACTATATATTTTATCCTCAATATAATATTACTTCAGATATCATCTATCCCCTGAAGTTGCATTTTAGAGGTAGCTTCAATTGCCCAATTCCTGACCCAGTTCTTTCTCCATTTCACCATAGTCTAGAAGTCCTATGGCTCTATGGAGTCAGGAACACCTGAGTTCAAATCCAGACTACCTGTAAAATAGCACCTACCTCCCAGAGTTGTTATGAGGATCAAATGAGATCTCATTTGCAGAGAACTTAGTATGGTGTTTAATATCTATATTGGTGCTATCTGAATGATTGTTTTCTTTTCTTTCTTCAGGATTGAAAGTGGTGGCATGGAAAATTTCCTATGACCAAAGACCATCAATTTTACATCTCAATATTTATAGAATTGTAGAATTAATTATTAATAATTAATTAACAATATCCTCATTTTGCCATTGATTAAACCAAAGTTGAGACTGATGTAGTGACTTGCTGGTTAATGGCAAAACTAGACTTAGAACTTTACCCTCTTAAATCCTAGCCCAGTGGAATAAAAATGCAAATATAGCAGCAGATTCTTGTCATTCTGAGGAACTTGAGGGAAAAAGACAAGAGTACCAATCATCAGCAAATGGCCCAAATGGTCCCATGAACACAAGAACCAGTCAAGATCTTTATGCCTGACTGAAAGGCAGAAGTCACCACAAAAATTTTGATCTATTCTCACTAATTTCAATACATTTTCTGTCAGGGCAGGTTTGAAAGTCAAGAATAATAAATAGCAAAAGGGTTAGAGTTATGAGAGAGCTTAGAAGAGGATGAGAAAATACTCTGGATGGGGGCTGGTCAGTGAGGTAGAAATCTCTTCGTGGTTGCCATTATCAAGACCAAAAACTTCTCATTCAAGTAAGATTCCTCCATCAAAAGTCCAGGGAACTTTAGATTTAATCACCAGAGTCTGATGGCTAGAGTTAGGAAGATCTATGCCAAATATAGAGGCCAGGTCTGATAAGAATTATCATGCATTCACTAAGTAATCAAAATAGACAAACTTCTGCATTTTCCCCAAGTTCTTGGTAGAGAGAAGTGTTCTTGGGGCATTACATATCCTCTGCCTATGTTCCCAAAGACTATCCTACCTTCTGAGGTAGCTGCCACAGATCTTGATTGTCTAGGACTTTTTGCCCTCTTCTCTCTCTTCCCACCTCCATAGAACCAAGGTGACATGGTATACATGAAATCCAAAATGGGGCACTTCCAGGGAAATCCAAAGAAACCAAAGAATCCTGGGGTTTTAGTCACTAGGAATCAAGTCCCAATATCATTTGCTCTAAGCTAAGAAGAAGAGGTGTTTCTGATGCATGTAACACCATAAAGCAAGGACAAAATAAAGGCCTCTCTATATGACCTATATAGAATTTGGGAAATTATTTTAAAGGCTTGAAAATGGCTTCTTTTAACTGTCTCAGATTGAGAATCTAAAGTAAAATTAGACCTTTTCTTGTAGGGACTTTTCTCTGACCCAGATTTAAATAATCCCCAGATTTGAATTTAAAAAAATCCTCAGATTAAAAAAATTAAATATAAAATTTTAAATCCTTAGACTTAAATAATATTGATGATATAGAATGATAAAGCCATTTGAACTTAGAATGACTCATTTCTCATTAATAAAAGAAAAATCAGCTTGCATAGTAGTGGGACCTATAGGAAGGGATTTTCTCATGCTCAGTGTAAAGACAGAGAAGCTATCCAGTATTTGCCCAGGGGGTAGCCAGGTGGCACAGTGGCTAGAGCATTGGGCTGGAGTCAGGAAGAATCATCTTTCTGAGTTCAAATCTGATCTCACTTACTAGCTGTGTGACCCTGGGCAAGTCACTTAACCTTGTTTGCCTCAGTTCCTCATCTATAAAATGAACTAGAGAAGGAAATGGCAATAGTATTTTTGCAAAAAAAAAAAAACAAAAATGAAAATGAAAACCCAAATGGAATTACAAAGAGCTAGATGCAACTGAAATAACTGAATGACAACAACAATTTGGCCACAAGGGACACATCTAATGAACTTGCATGCTATAGACTGTGCAATCTGGAGGTCCACCTATATGTGGAAGGCAGAACCTGTTGATTAAATTGATGCAATGAGAGTATCAAACTCTGAAGTTCCAAATCCTGATTCATTGACTAGTTGCTTGTTCTTTCTGATGTGAGAAGTCATACCAATGTATTTAAATATACTTAAAAATATACATATTCTTAAAATTCTACCTAAACTCTGTTCTTCTATAGTTCTGCATTGTTTCCTTTCCTTTTTTATAACCCATATCTTCTTAATAACAACTCTAATACAAAGGGGGGATTGAGTTAAATGACATGCCCAAAGTCACAAAGCTAGGAAGTGTCTGAGGCCAGATTTGAACCAGAGTCCTCCTGATTTCAGGCCTGGTGCTCTATCCACTGTACCACCTAGCTGCCTCTAAGGAACTGTGGCCAACAGAGTTAAGGGACTTGTTCAGGGTCGCATAGCTCATAAGTGTCTGAGGCTAGATTTGAACTCAGGAAGATGAGTCTTCCTGACTCCCAGTCTTATGCTCCATCCACTGTGTCACCTAACTGTCCCTCATAGTTTCCCCCTGCTCTCACCAATTACGTTCCTCCCACCATGCCCATAATCATTGCTTCCAATTAGAATTCCCCATCTCCTAATCCAATTATTCTCATTCTATACTCTATATTTTGCCAATGAATAAGAAGTCATTTGGCCTACAAAAAGAATACTAAAAAGGTACAGAGTATTATATTCTGCTAAGCCAAAAGGAGAGAGAAAAAGGAAAGTTTTCAATTGGACATAGTCCTATAATGAGGGAGGAAAAAGGATTTTCTGTATCCCCAGGTTCCCTGCTGAATCAGAAAAGTCCTACTCACCTTCCACCTCCAGTGGGTGCTGCAGAATTAATGGCCTGAACCATGTCTGTGGTGAGGGCGTCTAGCAAACTGGTAATAAATTCCATTTTCTTTCCTTCTGGACAGCCTATGGGAAAAGAAAAGATGATTGTTGTCAGCTAGACAGAGAATGTGCTTCTCCCGACTAGAAGAATCTTGCATTAGAAGAGCTTTAGAAGTCATCTAGTCCAGCCACCCATTCTATGAATATTCCTACAGTATGCCTCACAAGAGCTCCAGTGACTGGGAGCCTTTCTGTAGAAGCAACATTTTTCATAGCTGGAAAACCAAGTATTTGGAAGATCTTCCTTATATTGAAACAAAATCTGCTTCTTGCCTACTGGGAACAAAATGAATGTTTTCCCTTCATGTGGTTTTTATTTTGTATCCTTGATTTCTAATAATCCTTAATAAACCTCATAAAATATAATATTTTATTATTAGATACTAATTTAATTTTTATAACATATAATGTGTATATATGTATGTGTTAGTACATTTTGTAGATACAAAGGTGTAAGCAAAGTGAGTGCCCATTGATTGAAGAATGACAATAAATTGTCATGGATGAATGTAATAGGTATTATTTTGCCAAAAGAAATGATGAATATGAAGATTTGGAAAACTTGGGAATATTTATAGCAACTTATTCAGTAGTTTACTGATAAATCAAAACAATTTATATGTTGATCACAATAATTTAAAGGAAAATAACACTGAAAGATAGCAGAATTCTGATCCGTGTATTGATTAATGGTGACTGTATAGGGAAGCATATCTCTGCAGAAAGAAGATGGGGGATTTGGGATTCGGGTGGATGGTACTTACATAGTCAGATGTGGTAATGTTTCTCTTTCACTTCACTTTGATTATTTAACATAAGCGATAGTTCTTTTGGGTGGGGTATAATGCATGAAATTATTGGGGAGGAGTAGGCTATAAATGTGTGTGTGTGTGTGTGTGTGTGTGTGTGTAAAAAGAGACAGGGACTCTCATGTTACCCTTTTAACTCTTAGATCCATTTTCTGTTATCTCTCATGGGAACCTTTCCAAAACCATACCATACCCCAAAGGCCATTCCTATAGCCTAGAACCGATATTTGGATTGATTCTAAGGTGGAAGGTAAGGTTGTTTTTTTTTTTTAACCAACCATTCCTAAAGGGGCTCATCTTGTGACATAGATTTCCATAGTTTTTGCCTATATCCAAAAGTCAGTGATGATAAGAAAAATACACTTTGTGTAGATCTTAGAGACTACAGGGCTGGTACCATTAGTATTCCAAACCACATCTTTCTGACCTTGTAAAAAAGGTAAATGCAAAAAAAAAAAAGAGCCAGATAAAAACACTGGGCAGCTATCACCTCTGGAAGCCACTGCTCTTGCCTGGATATGCCCATTTGAATCCAATCCCATGCTATTTGACATTAACAGGACAGTCAGCTTACTACCTAGAGAGTGGGTAGCATGCCCTTAAAATGAGAGGCTCCTCCCAACCTGAATCTGGCTGATATATTTCACATTTCATCCATGGTGACCTATTTAAAGGGAACTAATTTAAAAGCAAATGAGTCACGTTCACTCTTGCATTTATAGATCTCCTTTCTCCAGGGGATCCCAAAGCACTCTAAAAGTTAGCTTCTCATCCATCCTGAGGTAATTCAGTAGAGAGATAAGCAGTCAGTGTCATTTCTTGGAAAAACTGGTCCATAGGGAGAGGAAAGGTTTTTCTGTGAAAGCAAAAGAAGGGGGAAAAGAGGTAGGTTTCATCCCACCTGGTAGTTCTCGCTCCTTAAACGGATCATCTACCTCTGAACTCTTTGACCTGGCATCACTCTCACATATAGGTGTCTCATACCTGGAGAAGACAAAATTGTGCTTCAGTTAAGACTGACCAATAATTTGAAATGTTGCTGATTTAGTCTATCATTCACCACCGAGCAACCAGTTGTTGTTTTTGTAATCACTCTGCAGGATGCCACAAATTAAACAAATGTCATTAGAAATTATTCCATGACATCATTATAATTGTTTACAATGGGATCACAAAAACACTTTTAAGAAGTCACCATTCTAGTTTAGAAAATGTAACCACCCATGAAGCACCAGAAAATCCATTAGAAAGGGAAGGCTTGCTTTTGGAGAATAAGAACAAATCTCTCATCTTGAGCATTTTTCTAGCCCCCAGTTTCTAGTTCAAGACTCAAAGCAAGCAGTGAGCACCAGTCTTACCTAGTGGAAGTCCCAGGAAGTGGGCGTCCCGTGTCAACGAGGACACACCAACAATAGCCAGTGGACTGGTGGCACTGTACTGGCTTGTAGAGACCTCCAGGGGCACATTCCGGGATAACGATGCCCTCCCGGGGGTTCTGACGAGCTTCTTCTAGGGCACTCTGTCTTTCTTGGTCACATGAATGGACTTTCTCTATAAGAATCCATAAAGACAGATAGCTTATCACTTTCAGGGTCTAGTTACTGGGACAAGACTCAAAACTAAAAGATGAGGACCTGGCCCAGACATGTGAAGAAGGCACCTTCACCAAAGATATTAAATAAAAACCTTCAATGTGGGACCTGATTTTCCTTTCTCTTGCTAATAATAGTGGCACCTGAAATACACCATTTTAATATTTGCCTATTGGGCAATTATTTTCTTTTTTTAATTGTTTCCCCATTTTATAGATGAAGAAACTGAGGCAAATGACATTTAAGTGACTAGTCAAAGGTCACATAATTAGTTATATTTCTGAGGCTAAACAAAGGGAAGAAAATAATTATTCCTATTTGCTGAAGATTCAGCAAAGAAATTTCATTAAAACAACAGGATACAATATAATCCCACAAAAATCATTAGCATTTCCATGAAGCTGTTACAAAATGTAGGAGAAAATAATAGAAAGGGAAATCGAAAGGATCTTCCTGACTTTATACGTAATACTGTCAGACTTAATGTGAATACTTGATCAGCTTTAACACTACTGAAGCCCAGAACTCCCAGACTCTACTGATCCCCCCAGCCTCAGTCTCTCTACCAGGAAGAACTACAGAATGTTCATCTTAACACTCATGTGTTGAGCTTTGTATTGTCTTCGTTTTTATTTTTTAAATAAAAGAGTTTTGTCATGGCATCTCATTTCTCCACCTCACCTTGAAGACTGACCCATCCCCTTTTTAATGATAAAAGTATATATTTAAACCCCAAACTAGTATTATTTGCAAGGGGAAACAGTAGAAACTTTGTATATGTACATACATACATACTCATACCTCTCTCTCTCTCTCTCTAGATATATATAAAGAGAGAGAGAGAGAGAGAGAGAGAGAGAGAGAGAGGTATGAGTATGTATGTATGTACATATACAAAGTTTCTACTGTTTCCCCTTGCAAATAATACTAGTATACTAAATAAAGGAAGCCCATGGCTCCACTATTATTTGATGTAATTATAGAAATATTAGTCATAGCAATAAGAGAAGGAAGCTAAAGTCATAAACATCAACAAAGAGGAGAAAATAATTATCCCTGTTTGCTGAAGACATAATGACTTGCTAGAGAATGAGCAAAGAAACATCATTAAAGTAGCAGGATACAAAATAAATCCACAAAAGTCATCATCATTTCCATATAACAGCAACAAAATGTAGGAGAATTTAACAGAAAGGACATTACCATTAAAAAAAAACTGTAGGTGATGCATAAAACATCTGAAAGTCAATTTAGATCCAACACACACTTAAGCCATTTAAATGCAGTTATAGAGAACTCTTTAAAGGCTGTGGCCCATCAACTTGTACAATCTTCTTTAGATAGTGACAATAATGGTCTTAAGTCCTTTGTAGAATTCTTAGGCTGCCATATAAAATACATTTTATCATGATAAGAAGGTATAAATTTCTATAAGGTATATAACAAAAAATAATTTGAACTTTTATTCAAACACTTATTAAGTACCTATTCCAACCTGTGGCAACTAGTAGAGATACCACTAACAATATTATTTCTTTGAGTAAAAAAGCCCTTGACTTTGTTATTTCCAGTTCTGTTCTTTAATTTTTTAATTCATATTTAGCCTATTCTTTCCAGATGGAAAAAAATTTTTCTTGATGAAGAAAAATGAGAGTTAAGTGCCTATGCATCCTAGAAATGCTGACCCTAAGCATAACACTACTTCCCATCAATCCCTATGATACCTGGAAACAAGGTCAAAAAGAGTAGATTGGAAACCAGTGAAATTGGGTGGGGGTTCAGATTCTAAACTTAAGTATTCAGCTAAGATATCTCTGCATTACCTTAAGAAGAAGCCTTGAGCATTTCCCAAGGTATCCAGATCCAAAGGTCATTTTTTACTTATTTTCCTGACTCACATTTTATGATACAAGAAAAATGTGACACAAGAAGAGAGCACAGAAACCCTTTTCCCCATCATCAACAAAACCAACAAGAGCTTTTGTTAATGAAATATATCATCACTGACATTCTCCAATGACTCAATGTGGTATGGAGGTGATATTGGTTCTCCAAGGTTATGCCAGTAGATTATAAACTTTGGTGGGTCTTTTTTGTAAGAAAAGAAGGCTTCAAGTACAGGCTTTGCAATAAATGGAGTGACTATTTTCCTAGAACTGGTCTAGCTAAATTGCAAGAGGCTTATCGCCAAAAGACTGGTCACCAGGTGATAATTATTTTTGGCCACAGCAACCTATAAAGTATGTCTAGTGAACAGAAGGACTCTATCTACATCAGTGGAGGTAGCGTTAACACTGATGATATCATGGATATTTTTAAGTGTTGAAGTTTATGTAATATAACTCTGACTGGAGCTTTAAATTAATGTATTATATGGGCCACCATTATGAAGTAATAAATGCAACTGAAAGAAAAACTAGGAAATGGAAGTTAGAGCTTTTCAGATGGAACAAAATATGATGGATACAAATTTCAGCCATTAGATTCCAACATCATTATCCATCAGCTCTTGGGGACATGTGAAATAAAACCCTAAAGAAACCACCTTACTAAAAGATAAGAAGGGCAGTGACTTTACAGTTTCAACTCTGTTGGGAAATTTCTAGAAATTATTGACAGCTATTCTCAAATGTTTACAAAGAGCTTGGTGACTCATAGAGCTTATAAGAGTCAATCAAAATGTCATATATTAGAAAAGTAGAATGAAACTGAAAGTATATGTGTAGAAAGCTCATTTCATTTGAATTAGAAGCTTAGTCTGAATTAGTAAAAATGTAAACTGTAGAATACTTTTAAAGAAGTTTAAGGTTTGTTGCTTTCAAGTCATTCAGAGTTGGCTGACAGTATTTTCAAGAAGAGGTCTTTCTTAAAGGAATAGCTAAGGATGATTTTACACAATGAACAATATTAATTCTTTAAAATTGTTGAGTTTTTTAATACAGAGAATAAAAAGTCCCTTGAGCTTTTTTGTTACTGTTAATTTGCTCTGAAAAAAATCTGTTTTCCCCTTATGAAATGAAGATAATTTAATATTAGTCCCAATTCACATCCAAATTAGGAGGGGAAGGGAATCTGCTCTATGTGACATTAAACTTTCTCTCTCCGAATCCCAGTTTCCTTGCCTGTAAAATGATGGAGTCCAGGCTAGATGATTAGAAGAGAAATTAAATGCTTCAAATAATTCATTTGGTGGTTCTTTTCTAAAGATCACATACTGATAAATATTTATAAAATGAGGTAATATTTGTAAAGCACTTGGAGTGCTTGGGATGTAGTAGGCACTATATGAGTGCTTATTACTTACTCCCTCTCTGCCCACTTATAACTATTCCAATCACCAGGTAGAGATGACATTTTGGCTTCACTCCCTTCTGTGCAGGTAGTTAAAATATATCCTTTCTTTCTAAACTACTTTAAGAAACTAGATTAAATCTGTCCTGTATCTGAAGACCCCAATCTCAGATACTTTTGGACTTTCAATATTTGAAGTGTCTGTCACTTTCCACCCTCACTTTATTCTCCCCAAATAGAATCTTTGAATTCATACCTGTCAAATTCTCCCAAGGTTAATGAAGTTGGTTCCAGATTCAAGAAGAAAAGGTCTCTGAATCACTTATGGCTTCATTAAAAAAATGCTTTCCAGAAGTAGATACTATTTTAAAGGCTGCTTTTCCTCAGAAGGGTTCAGAAAAGAGCAATATGTCTCACAGTGAGAATTAGGACCCTAAATGGCACTATAGGTTAATGCTTAACACAGGAATAAGGACTTAAAAGCAGATCACTTTCTCCTCTTGGAGACCTTTTTCCAATCAAAGGAATACAATGAGTTCCATCACTGTAATGAAGAGATAGAGCCAAGATAACAGAGTAAAAGCAGGGACTTGCTAAGCTCTCCCAAATTTCCTTCCTATCAATGTTAAAATAATTCCTCAAAATGAATTATGAAGTGGCAGAAACAACAAAAGAATGGGATGAAACAATTTTCCTACCCAAGACAACCTAGATGGTTGGCAGGAAAGGTCTGTCTTACTGGGGTGAGAATGGTATATAACTTCTCAGCAGGCTGCGCCCTGGCAAGCCAACAGTGAGCCTTGGGGAAGGCTGAATTGGCTGTGGTTCCCAGAGATCCCAGACCACAGACAATAAAAGTTTTGGACAACTGGTCAGAAGGATATTATAGAGAATCCTTTTCTGGCACTAGCAGCAGGACTCTGTTGCATTGTCTATATGTGGCTCTAGGTCACAGTCCTAGGGTAAGGAGGAACACAAGCAGGAGTATGGACTCTAGAAACAGCTCTAGAGTAGAAAAAAAGTTCTTGTGGTTGTTCACAGACCAGAGCACAGGTGAGCAGTGATCACACCTCTCCTTACCACCTTGGAAGAAATGAAAATTTACAGACCCTAGAATTAGTTTAAAAAACCATAGCAAGCTATTTTCTAGTGCTTTCCTTTACCCTCTGAGCAGAGCCCAATTTCAATATAAAGTTAAAAGTAAAAAAATAAGTTGGAAAAATAAGCAAACAACAAAAAGAACCTGACCATATAAAGTTACTATGATGACAGAGAAAATCAAACATCAACTTGGAAGAAAATCTCAATAAACAGCAGTATCCAAAGCCTCAATGAAAAATGTGAATTGGTCTCAGGTTAAAAAAAAAATTTCCTGGAAGAGCTCAAAAAGGATTTTAAAAATTAGAGAGGCAGAGGAAATGCTGAGGGGGAAAATGAGAGTGATGCCAGGAAATCATTTTAAAAAAGAGTCAATAGCTCAGTAAAGGAAGCACAAAAATACTGAAGAAAAATAACACCTTAAAAGGCTAAATGATAAAAGAAGCAGGGGGAAAGCCACTGAAGAGAATGCCTTAAAAAGAAGAACTGGCCAAATGGAAAGGGGAGGACAAAGACTCACCAAAGAAAATAATTTATTAAAAATAAGAATTGGTCAAATAGAAACTAATGCTCCAGAAGACATCAAGAAACAACAGAACAAAATCAAAAGAATAAAATCAAAAGAACGAAAAAATAGAAAATGTGAAATATATTTTTAGAAAAACAAAAACCCTGGAAAAAGATTGAAGAGAGATAAGTTAAGAATTGTGAAACTAACTGAAAGCCATGATCAGAAAAAGGGCCTAGATATCATATTTCAAAAAATTATCAAGGAAAATTGCCCCAATAGTCTAAAACCAGAGATCAAAAATAAAAATATAGATCAAAAGAATCACAGGCCACTTCTTAAAAGGGATTCCAAAATGAAAACTCTCAGCAAGATTATAGCTAAATTCCAGAGCTTCCAGGTCAAGGAGAAAATACTGATATGTTAGGATCACATAAGACTTAGCAGCTTCTAAATTAAAGGATCAGAGGGCTTTGGGCTTTGAATATAATATTCCAGAAGTTAAAGGAGGTGTGATTGAAACCAAGAAACAGTTATCCAGAAACACTGAATGTAATCCTTCAGAAGGAAAAAAAAATGAACATATAATTAGAGAACTTAAGAGCATACCTGATGAAAGAAACAGAGCTGAATATAAAATTTAAAAGTTAAATACAAGTCTCAAAAGAAGCATAAAAATATAAACAGAAAGGAAAAATCATAAGCACTCCAATAAGGTTAAATTTTTTATATTCCTAAATGGGAAGATGATACTTTTAACTCTTAAGAACTTTATCATTATTATACCAGTTAAAAGGAGTATATATAGACAGAAGGCTCAGATGTGACGACTATAATGGAATGATATCCAAAAAATAAATAAATAAAATTAAGGCTGGAGAAGGAGGGATGCACTGGAGAAGGAGAAAGGGAGAGGCAAAAGGGGGTAAATTATTTCACCTAAAAGAAGTTCAAAAGTACTTTTACAGAGGAAGGAAAGATGTAGGGGTTTGTGCTAGGTAATGCTTGAAATTTGCTCCAAGTGGAATTGGTTCATAGAGGTGAGTTCAATATAGAAATTTATCTTACCCTACAGGGATTTAGGAGGGGATAGAGATAAGAGAACAAAGGAAACTGATAGAAGGGTGGGTAGATGGGGTAGGTGGTAGTCAGAAGCAAAATATTTTTGAGAGGAGAAGATGAAAGGAGAGAGAGAGAGAGAGAGAGAGAGAGAGAGAGAGAGAGAGAGAGAGAGAGAGAGAGAGAGAGAGAGAGAGAGATGGACAAATGGGTGGGGTAGTGTAGGCTGGAGGGAAATACACAGTATTAATACCTGTGAATATGAATAGGATTAATTTACCCATAAATTTGTAGTAGATAGTGGGGTAAGTTAGATATAAAGGCGATAGATACCATAAACAAATTAGGAGAGCATGGAATAGTTTACCTATCAGATCTATGAAGAAACATTTTTTTTTAAACCTTTACCTTCTGTCTTGGAATCAATACTGTGTATTGGTTCCAAGGCAGAAGAGTGGTAAGGGCTAGGCGATGGGGGTTAAGTGACTAGCCCAGGGTCACACAGCTGGGAAGTGTCTGAGGCCAGATTTGAATAAAGAAACAATTTTTGACAAAACAACAGAGAACAGTTTTGAATAGAAAATAGATGACTGTGATTACATTAAATTGCACAAACAAAACCAGTGAAGCTAAGAAAAAGAAAAGGAAAAAGGATGGGAAGCAAAAATTTTAGAAATATTTTTACAAGATTCTCTAGTAAAGGTCTCATTTCTCAAATATAGAGAGAACTGAGGCAAATTTATAAGAATACAAGTCATTCTCAACTTGATAAATGGTCAAATGATATAAAAAGGCAGTTTTTAGAAGAAATCAAAGCTATTTATTGCCATAAATACCAGGAGAACATTATACAAAGTTACAGCAATATTTTATAATAATTGATTGTGAATAACAACTATTCTCATCAATATAGGCAATACAATCTAAGACAATTCTTAAGGGCTTATTATAAAAACTGCTACTCATCTACAGAGAAAAAACTGATGGAATCTAAATGCAGATTGAAGCATACTTTTTTTATTCTTATTTTTCTTTTTTTCTTAGTATGTGTTTTCTTCCACAACATGACTAATATGAAAATATATTTTGCATAATTAGACATGTATAACCTATATCAAATTGTTTGTCTTATCAACAAGGAAAAGATTGAGAGAATTTTGAGGTCAAATTTATAAAATACAAAAATATAAAAAAAATTTATGAAACAACATTTTATGAAAACTTCACAAAAACACAATACCACAGAGCAACACTACATGCAATAATCATACATTGACATGAAGTGGACAAGGAGAGATGCTGAACATATGAGCACAATGATGCTACAGTCACTGAGTCAATTAGCAACCAGGATACAGAACACAGCACTGATTGGTCACCTTTCATTTCATCAGCCAATAGTATGTCTGTATAATCTCATGTTGGCAAATTTGCACAAGAGGTAGTGGCCTATTGCATTTCCACTGTGTACAGTACAGCATTCATACAAAATCCTGCCATGTAGTGAAAACTCCATGATAGAATTATATATGTATATATATATTTTAAACACATGATACAGTCAAGTCACGATAAGTGAACTGCAATGTAACAAGGGATGCCTGTACGTATTAAACAAAAACCTGTTACTTTCCATCTTAAAATCAATATTAAATTTTGATTCCAAGGCGGAAGAGTGGTAGGTGGTAGGAAGTTGGGGTTAAATAACTTGCCCAGGGTCACAGAGTTAGAAAATTTGAACCCAGGATCTCCCATCTCTAGGCCTAGTTCTCAATCCACTGAGTCACCTAGCTATACCTACAATTTCTTTTTAAAATTTAAAATAAGGTACTGAAAATATCCACACCCACCTCCCCAAAAAGAAAAAAAAATCAGACTTCTTTTCTGGTACAAATGGAAGGTCAAAAATTTTTATACAGATTTTCCAGATTAATGCCTGCACTGTTATATGAGTCAGATTCTAAGAGCTCAGGGAACAAGATTATATATATATATATTTTTTTAATATATTTTATTTGATCATTTCCAAGCATTATTCGTTAAAGACATAGATCATTTTCTTTTCCTCCCCCCCACCCCCCATAGCCGACGCGTAAGTCCACTGGGCATTAGATGTTTTCTTGATTTGAACCCATTGCTTTGTTGATAGTATTTGCATTAGAGTGTTCATTTAGAGCCTCTCCTCTGTCATGTCCCCTCAACCTCTGTATTCAGGCAGTTGCTTTTTCTCGGTGTTTCCACTCCCATAGTTTATCCTTTGCTTATGAATGGTGCTTTTTTCTCCTGGATCCCTGAAAGTTGTTCAGGGACATTACACCGCCACCAATGGAGAAGTCCATTACGTTCGATTATACCACAGTGTATCAGTCTCTGTGTACAATGTTCTCCTGGTTCTGCTCCTCTCGCTCTGCATCACTTCCTGGAGGTTGTTCCAGTCTCCATGGAACTTCTCCACTTTATTATTCCTTTGAGCACAATAGTATTCCATCACCAACATATACCACAGTTTGTTCAGCCATTCCCCAATTGATGGGCATCCCCTCGTTTTCCAGTTTTGGGCCACCACAAAGAGCGCAGCTATGAATATTTTTGTACAAGTCTTTGTGTCCATTATCTCTTTGGGGTACAGACCCAGCAGTGCTATGGCTGGGTCAAAGGGTAGATATTCTTTTGTCGCCCTTTGGGCATAGTTCCAAATTGCCCTCCAGAATGGTTGGATCAGTTCACAACTCCACCAGCAATGAATTAATGTCCCTACTTTGCCACATCCCCTCCAGCATTCATTACTTTCCTTTGCTGTTATGTTAGCCAATCTGCTAGGTGTGAGGTGATACCTCAGAGTTGTTTTGATTTGCATCTCTCTGATTATAAGAGATGTAGAACACTTCTTCATGTGCTTGTTAATAGTTTTGATTTCTTTATCTGAGAACTGCCTATCCATTTCCCTTGCCCATTTATCAATTGGAGAATGGCTTGATTTTTTGTACAATTGATTTAGCTCATTATAAATATGAGTAATTAAACCTTTGTCAGAGGTTTCTATGAAGATTTTTTCCCAATTTGTTGTTTCCCTTCTGATTTTAGTTATATTGGTTTTGTTTGTACAAAAGCTTTTTAGTTTGATGTAGTCAAAATTATTTATTTTACATTTTGTGATTCTTTCTATATCTTGCTTGGTTTTAAAGCCTTTCCCCTCCCAAAGGTCTGACATGTATACTATTCTGTGTTTACCCAATTTACTTATGGTTTCCTTCTTTATGTTTAAGTCACTCACCCATTTTGAATTTATCTTGGTGTAGGGTGTGAGGTGTTGATCTATTCCTAGTCTCTCCCACACTGTCTTCCAATTTTCCCAGCAGTTTTTATCGAATAGTGGGTTTTTGTCCCAAAAGCTGGGATCTTTGGGTTTATCGTATACTGTCTTGCTGAGGTCGTTTTCCCCCAGTCTATTCCACTGATCTTCCTTTCTGTTTCTTAGCCAGTACCAAATTGTTTTGATGACTGCTGCTTTGTAATATAGTTTGAGGTCTGGGACTGCAAGGCCCCCATCATATGTGTTTTTTTTCATTATTTCCCTGGATATCCTTGATCTTTTGTTCTTCCAAATGAACTTTGTTATGGTTTTTTCTAAATCAGTGAAGAAGTATTTTGGTAGTTCCATGGGTATGGCACTAAATAGATAAATAAGTTTGGGTAGGATGGTCATTTTTATTATATTGGCTCGTCCTATCCATGAGCAGTTAATGTTTTTCCAATTGTTCAAGTCTAGTTTTAGTTGTGTGGCGAGTGTTTTGTAGTTGTGTTCATATAGTTCCTGTGTTTGTCTTGGGAGATAGATTCCTAGGTATTTTATTTTGTCTAAGGTGATTTTGAATGGGATTTCTCTTTCTAGTTCTTGCTGCTGAGCTGTGTTGGAGATATATAGAAAAGCTGATGATTTATGTGGGTTTATTTTGTATCCTGCAACTTTGCTAAAGTTGTTGATTATTTCAATTAGCTTTTTGGTTGAATCTCTAGGATTCTTTAAGTAGACCATCATGTCATCCGCAAAGAGTGATAACTTGGTCTCCTCCTTGCCTATTCTGATACCTTCAATTTCTTTATCTTCTCTAATTGCTACTGCTAGTGTTTCTAGTACAATGTCAAATAGTAGAGGTGATAATGGGCATCCTTGTTTCACTCCTGATCTTATTGGGAATGCATCTAGTTTATCCCCATTGCAGATGATATTAGCTGTTGGTTTTAGATATATACTGTTTATTATTTTTAGGAATGACCCTTCTATTCCTATGCTTTCTAGTGTTTTTAATAGGAATGGGTGTTGTATTTTATCAAAGGCTTTTTCTGCATCTATTGAGATAATCATGTGGTTCTTGCTAGTTTGCTTGTTGATGTGGTCAATTATGTGGATGGTTTTCCTAATGTTGAACCAGCCCTGCATCCCTGGTATGAATCCTACTTGATCATGGTGAATGATCCTTCTGATCACTTGCTGGAGTCTTTTTGCTAGTATCCTATTTAAAATTTTTGCATCTATATTCATTAGGGAGATTGGTCTATAGTTTTCTTTCTCTGTTTTTGACCTGCCTGGTTTTGGAATCAGTACCATGTTTGTGTCGTAAAAGGAGTTTGGTAGAACTCCCTCTTTGCTTATTATGTCAAATAGTTTGTATAGTATTGGGATTAACTGTTCTCTGAATGTTTGATAGAATTCACAGGTGAATCCATCAGGCCCTGGGGATTTTTTCTTAGGAAGTTCTTTGATGGCTTGATGGATTTCAATTTCTGATATGGGATTATTTAAGAATTCTATTTCCTCTTCTGTTAGTCTAGGCAGTTTGTATTTTTGTATATATTCATCCATTTCTCCTAAATTGGTGTATTTATTGCCATATAATTGGGCAAAGTAATTTCTAATGATTGCCTTAATTTCCTCCTCATTGGAGGTGCTGTCCCCCTTTTCATCTTTAATGCTGTGAATTTGCTTTTCTTCCTTCCTTTTTTTAATTAGATTGACCAGTACTTTGTCTATTTTGTTTGTTTTTTCAAAGTACCAGCTTCTTGTCTTATTTATTAAATCAATAGTTCTATCACTTTCGATTTTATTAATTTCTCCCTTAATTTTTAGGATTTCTAATTTGGTTTTCTGCTGGGGGTTTTTAATTTGATCGCTTTCGAGTTTTTTCAATTGCATTTCCAATTGATTGATCTCTGCTCTCCCTTCTTTGTTAATATGAGCTTTCAGGGATATGAATTTGCCTCTGATTACCGCTTTGGCTGCATCCCAAAAGGTTTGAAAGGATGTTTCGCCATTGTCATTTTCCTTGATGAAATTATTAATTGTTTCTATGATTTCTTCTTTAGCTAAACGGTTTTGGAGTATCATATTGTTTAATTTCCAATTGGTTTTAGATTTGGTTTTCCATGTACCATTACTAATCATTATTTTTATTGCCTTGTGATCTGAGAAGGCTGCATTCATTATTTCTGCTTTTTTGCATTTGTGTGCTATGTTTCTGTGACCTAATGTATGGTCAATTTTTGTGAATGTGCCATGTGGTGCTGAGAAGAAGGTGTATTCCTTTTTATCCCTATTTATTTTTCTCCATATGTCTATTAATTCTAATTTTTCTAAGATTTCATTCACTTCTTTTACCTCTTTCTTATTTATTTTTTGATTCGATTTATCTAAATTTGATAATGGTTGGTTTAAGTCTCCCACTAGTATGGTTTTATTGTCTATTTCTTCCTTCAATTCTCCTAGTTTCTCCATTAGAAATTTGGGTGCTATATTATTTGGTGCATACATGTTGATTAATGATATTTCCTCATTGTCTAGAGTCCCTTTTAACAAAATATAATTACCTTCCCTATCCCTTTTGATCAGGTCTATTTTTGCATTGGCTTTATCAGATATCATGATTACCACTCCTGCCTTCTTTCTATCAGTTGAAGCCCAGAAGGTCTTACTCCATCCTTTAATTCTGACCTTGTGGGTGTCAACCCGCCTCATGTGTGTTTCTTGAAGACAACATATGGTAGGGTTTTGGATTCTAATCCATTCTGCTATTCGTCTACGTTTTATGGGTGAGTTCATCCCATTCACGTTCAAAGTTATGATTGTCATTTGTGGACTCCCTGGCATTTTGATTGCCTTCCCTAATTCTAACCTTTTCTTCTTCGGCTCTACCTTTTAGTCCAGTGATTTACTTTGAATCAGTCCCCCTTGTCCCCTCCCTTGATGTTTCCCTTTTTAGTCCCTCCCTTTTTGTTCCCTCCCCCTCCCCCCTCTCTTTCCCTCCCTTTTTGTTCTCCTTCTCCCCCTCCCCCCCTTGGTTTTCCCTTCTCCTTACCCTTGTTGGGTAAGATAGAATTCAAGATCCCAATGGATCTGGATGTTTTTCCCTCTCAGAGTTGATTTCCCTGAGATTGAGGTTTAAGTAAACCCCCCCCCCCCTCTCTTCCTCTCCTTCTTATAGGAGTTTTCTTCCCCTCCCCTTCCCCTGTGAATCTTTGTGTGAGAACCATTATTCTATTTGGTCTTTCTTTACCCCCTATTTATACATTACATTTTCCCCACATATTAGTATACATAGGTTGATATAAATGTAGTCCTTATAGAAGAGAGTTTGAGTAAAAGAAGATAACATTTTTCCCCTTTCCTTAATATTTACCTTTTCAGGTATTCCTTGCTCTTTGATTTTCGGTATCAAACTTTCCACAGAGCTCTGGTCTTTTCTTTGCAAAAAGTTGGAAGTCTTCTATTTTGTTGAATGCCCATACTTTCCCTTGGAAGTATATAGTCAGTTTTGCTGGGTAGCTGATTCTTGGTTGGAGACCCAGCTCTCTTGCCTTTCTGAAGATCATGTTCCATGCCTTACGATCATTCAGCGTAGAACTTGCAAGGTCTTGTGTGACCCTGATTGGCATTCCTTTATATCTAAATTGTCTTTTTCTGGCTTCCTGTAGGATTTTTTCTTTTGTTTGATAGCTTTGGAATTTGGCAATTACATTCCTGGGAGTTGTCTTTTGGGGGTTTAGTGTAGAAGGTGTTCTGTGAGCTCTGTCAGTGGCTGTATTGCCCCCTTGTTCTAGAATCTCTGGGCAATTTTCTTTGATTATATCTTGTATCACCATGTCCAGTTTGGTGTTTATTTCTGGCTTTTCTGGGAGTCCAATTATTCTTAAATTTTCTCTTCTCCCCCTGTTTTCCAGATCTATCACCTTGTCGGTGAGATATTTTATGTTCTCTTCTAATTTCTTGGTGTTTTGGCTTTGCTTTATTAGTTCTTGCTTTAAAGCCTGGTTTTCTTTTACAGTTTGGTCAAACTGGTTTTGTAGATGCGTGAATTTCTTTTGCATCATTTCCCACTTTTCCTCCCAGAGGGCTTCCATCTTTTTGGTCCTTTCTGATTCAAATTCTTCATGGGTTTGTGGAGAGTTTCTATTTCCTTTGGAGGATTTTGGAGAATTTTCTTGTATATCTTCTTCTATCTGCTCTGTATTTTGTATTTTGGCTCCATAGAATGTGTCCAGAGTCGCCCCTTTCTTCTTATTTTTCTTGGTATTTTGGGGCTTCTGTGCTTCTGTGGAGTTTGTCATCTCTGAACGTGGAGGATTGGCTTTTCTTGTCTTTGTCTGGTGATCAGAGGCTTTAGTCCTGGGCAGATGGTTCTATGACTTTCCCTGGGTTAAACTGAATATGCCTCACTGGAACTGGAATGGAAGGGTCGGACCACGAGGCCACACTCTCCCCCTGGCTCGATTTCCGGAAGTTGCCTTCAGAATCCCTGGCCGTGAGGCTGTTTCGTCGGCCTGCGGGGGGATGGGCTGCCGCTTCCCCAAGCTCCGAGAGCACAGACTTTCACTGAGACTTGGATAGCAGGATCCAGCCCGTGAGGCTGTCTTGCCCGCCCTGAGGGTTGCTGTTGTTTTGACCAGCTCTCTGCAGCGGAGGCCCCAGGCAGTAACTTTCACCGGGACCGACCAGCTCTTTGCAGCGGAGGCCCCAGGCAGTAACTTTCACCGGGACCGACGGCTCTCTGCAGCGGAAGCCCCAGGCAGTAACTTTCACCCGGACTGGGACTTGGGTAGAAGACCCTGAGGGTTGTTGTTCCTCAGACCCTGCTCTCTGAGCCAGGCCGGGCTGCGGCTTCCCGGAGCCTTGGACTCTGCGCTCCTACCCCTGAGGTCCGAGGGATCTCGGGTTCTGGCTTTTAAGGGGAGCCGTACCTTTTGAACCGGGTCCAGGTCCAGGAGGAGGGTTCCCAGGGTCTGTGCTGTTGATCGTTTTGAATTTCAGCGCCTTAGGAGCTTCTAGTTTGAGATCGGTCGGGAAGGGTTTTCCGGAGATCTGAACTTCAGCTTTCTCTAAGCCGCCATCTTAACCGGAAGTCCTCAACAAGATTATATATTGCCTCAAGCAAATGATTTTCCTAAAACTTAATTTTGACCATGTAGTAATTTTAATAAAGTTGCAAAGGTTGGGTAAGTCTAGATGGCAAAGGGGTTTACATATAAAGCAGATATCTTAGCAGTAATAGGGAAACCATAAGGTAGAGCATGAGTAGAGGAGAGATATGTCAGACTTGGCTTTTAGGAAAATCATTTGGGCAACTGTCTGTCAAAAAGGAAGGTATTAAATTAGCCAATAGAAAGGTCATGTGCTGTTGAATGAAGCTGGAGAAAGTCATGAAATGGTGCTGCCTGGGTTAACATAAATGTCAGCTGGGCTTTCACTGCAGCAAGGCAATCCTTTTACATTTCCCTACTTAATTCATGCATTATTCTACTCTGCATGGTGACTCTTCTAAACCTTTTCTTCTCCATTCAAATCTCCCCAATCTTTCCCTCCTCCTCCCTCTTACCTAAGAACTTTGTCTTATATTTTGCTGGGAAAAAAATGAAATCATTTGATTTCTTCCCTACACTTTGTTTCACACAATCCAAATGCCTTCTGCCATTTTCTCCTTATTCATCCTTATCTCACATGAAGAGCTAGCCTTCTCATTGTCAAGTCAAACTCTCTACAAACATATGATCCTATTCCATGCTCTCTTTTCCAAAATATTGCACCTTCTCTTATCCTACTCTCTCCATCTACTGACTGTTGCTTCCTTACTACCTAAAAAAACATGCTTGTGTCTCCACCAACCTCAAAAAACCCATCTTTGATTCAACTATCCCCACTAGCTATCATTCCGTATCTCTTCTGCTTTTTGGAGCTAAACCCCCTGAAAAGGCTATCTATAAAACATATCTCCACTTCTGTTCCTTTTTTAAAAATTACTTTTTATTTTAAAATATTTTTCCATGTTTACATAATTAATTTTCTCTCCCTCCTCTCTTCCGTCTTCCCTCCCAGAGCCGACAAACAATTCCACTGGGTTGTACAAATACAACATTCTCCTTTCTAATTTTCTTACATCTGATACTCCCTTCCCCCTTCTTTGTGATTCATTTGTATTGACCTCCTTAAAAAAGACACTTCATCTTCTGACTGGACATTTTCACTGATTGTCCCTCATGTACAGATTGTTTTCTCTTTTCATCTGTGTTCTTGGCTTCCTTCAAATCCCACCTTCTATAAGTAGCCTTTCTTAATCTTTCTTTTTTAAAAAATATTTCTAAAATCAAATGTAAAAACAATTTTAACATATGATTTTTTAAAATTTGAGTTCCAAATTCTCTCCCTCATTTTCTTCCTTTTCCCCACTCTAAGACAGCATAGCCTTTAACAAAGGTTATATATGTGCAGTCATACAAAATCATATTTCTATATTAGTCAGGTTATGAAAGAAAATACAGATGAAAAATCCAATCCGTCCCTAATCCTAGCCTTCCCTCTATTTATTATTTCTAATTTATCCTATCTTGTTTATACATGGTTGTTTACATGTGTCCTTTATTATATTTTGAGCTACTTGGGGCTAGGGATTGTATTTTGCTTTATTTTCTATCCCCAGTGCTTAGCACAATGCTTGGAATATAGTAAGAATTTTAATAAATATTTATGGACTGACTGACTGAATTAGGGTGGTGATAGGGTGAGTGGAGGGAAGGAGAAAAATGCAAGAGATGCCACTGAGGTAGACAACTGAGAAGATTGTCAACTGATGGTGAAGGAAGAGTCAGGGAACTAAGGATGACACCGAGTAAATGTCATCCTTCACAAAAGTAGGGAAGTTCAGAATTCGGGTAGTTTTGGGAAGAGAAATCATAATGTGTTTTTGTTATATTGCATCTGAGATGCATATGGAATACTAAGTTTGAAATGTCTAATAATTAATTGGCAATGCTGAGCTGATGTTAAAAAAGACATCACATGGGTCTTGTTTCCTTCCCTTCCCAATTAGATGGTAAGCTTAAGGAGGGCAAGAACTATCTCATATCAGACTATATATCTGAGAGTCATCAGCAAAGTGATGACACACTGGAAGCTGATGTGATTACCAAAGAGAGAGAAAGTAGAAAGAAAGGAGGCTCAAGACAGAGCCTTGGAGGTATGACCACAGTTAGGAAGCAATATATGAGTATGATTTTAAGAAAATAAAGGAAACATTTAGGCTATGTCCCTTGCAATTAGCCCTAACCTCACCCACTAATCTAGTCCCTCTAGACTCCTGGCAAAAATGAATAGAATATTGAAGGAAAACGAAAAGTAAAGCCTTTTATAGGATCTTTTCACAGCTAGTTAAGTTTCTTGGTTTGGGGAATTTCTGGTTAGGACAGTGACATGAAAGTTCATAAAGGAGTCCAACTGAGGAAAAAAAGTTAGAAAGGTTATCACATTTGGATAGTTGAAAGGGGTTAGTGATTATTAAGTGTATATTCTAATCTAGAAGAGTAAAAAAAGCCCATCTCTTCAGAATTCCAGAATCTTCAAGGGTCACAGAGGAAGCTAAGAAGACAAATATAGGGTTTAGGTGTGGTTTTGGTCTGTTTTTCTGGTTTTGGAAAAGGAAAGGAAAAAGAAGCAAGAGGAATATACTAGGGAAGAAATGAGGAAGAAGAGGAAGTTAATATTTTTTTTTTCAGAATTGGAGTGTGCCAAAAAAGAGTTCACAAACATGGAGGAAAGGCTACTGTTATTAATATCAGATGAAGAAATGCTGAACATACATTATATGCCAATATTGGGTTTGATATGGAAGCATAAAAATGTAATAAGGAAGGGACAAGGGAGAAGGTGAGAGGCTAGCTTAAAAAGGAGAGTAGAGTTGGGAAGGGAATAATCAGTGATAATAAAAACTTCGACTTCAGAGGGTAGATCATAAATTGGGGGTGGGGGAGAAGGGCAGAAAGAGATAAAGAAAGTATAGGAACTAGAAACCAGAATCTGGGCTTGGTGAAGTGAGAAATAGCCGAGGGATAGGAAAGGACCATTTCAAATTATAAATAATGATTTAATCATATTCCTTCCTTTTTCTTACTTCCTTCTTCTTTGCAAAGGGTAGAGGGAGGCAGAGAGAAAAGTGAGTAACAGGAATAAGAGGATATGAATAGTTTTATGGATAGGGACTGTTACCTCTGATTTCACTGCTATACAGAATACGAAGAAGAGGAAACTCCCTCTACCACCAACACTACCTCTTTCTCTGCAACTTAAATTTTAGAAAGTTGTCTAGAGAGGTTAAGTCATTCAACCACAGTCACAGTCTCTATATATAAAGGCAAGACATGAATCAAAGAATTTCTGGTTCCAAGGATAATTTTCTATTCAATCTATCATTTCTGCCTGAGGAGGATATTTTGGAGGTGGGTGGGATTTGAAAAATTAATAAGTAATAATCATAACTATGAACATGGGATGAACTCACCCTTAAAACAGAAAGAAGTAGCAGAACATAACAAAAATTTGTCAAAAAGGAAGACAGAGTTAAAATAAGGGCAGAGAGGAGATTTATTGTGCCTCAGGTAAATCTAAAAAAGTAGGAATGATAATCATGATTTCAGATAAAGCAATAATGAAAATGAACATAGTCAAAAGAATTAAGTAGGGAAATGACATTGTACTTGAATTCACCATAGATAATGAAGTAAGATCAATAGTATGCACACACAGAGAATGACATAGCATCTCTAAGTACTTAAAAGAAAAGCTAATCAAATAGCAGAGAAATCGAAGAAAAAATTAAAATGTTTAGTGAGCTAAATGCCTCCCCTTCATAGTGAAATAAATCTAACAAAAAAGATAAAAATTAAGAAATTAAGACTGTGAAAATAATTTTAGAAGAGTTAGATATAATATCTTTGATGATGACTGAATGGGAACTAAAAGAAACATATACATGTCATACTTACAAAAATTAACAGTAATAAGAATACAATAGCAAAACCTTCTAAAATAGATAATTGTTTAGATGTGTATATATATAAGTATATAGTCATTATTCATTGTTGAGACAAGTTAATGAAAAATGACAACACTATCTAAATTAATTGACCAGTATAGTATTATATCAAATTACCCAAGGGATACTTTGAAGAACTAGACAAAATAGCAAGATTTATCTGGAGGAAGAAGTCAAGAATTTCAAGGTAGATAATGAAAAAAAAAACTAGGAAGGAAGGAATGCGAAGTAGTTTCACATCTCAAAACACTGTAAATCAGCAATAATCAAAACTAATTAGCATTAGTAAAAAAAAAGAAAATATTTATGAAATTAAAGTTCCAGGAGTTGACCACTTTTTAAATTGAATTGGAAACACTTCTAGCACAATTTCTATATAATGTTAGACTCAGGTTTTAGATGGATACCATCTACCTTAATAAAGGAAAAGTCTTGTTGAATCAAGTTGTTTTTAGTGTTTTTTTTTAAACAGAAATTGGTGCTTTATTTTGTCAGCAGCAATTGAAATACTAATATGATCTTTTTTCTTTTTCTTTTTATTATTTATATAGTTTAGTAATATGGATTAAGTAAGGACTAAATAAGTATGTAGACTACAAACAGAATAACATTTTGAGATGGCCTAAAAGAAAAAAGAATTGATGAAGAGGAAAAAAAATCAAAGAAAAATTCTTTAGAAATAGGTATAGATGGTCCGCTATGGGGCTCAGTGGATAAAGAACCAGACCTAGAGACCAGATGTCCTTGGTTCAAATCTGACCTCAGACACTTCCTAGCTGTGTGACTCTGGGCTTAACCCCCATTGCATAGCCCTTACTGCTCTTCTGCCTTGGAACTAATATTCAGTATTAAATCTAAGATGGATGGCATGGGCTTAAAAAACAACAACAACCCAAATACTGAGAAAAGGCTATATATAGAATTAAATATGCTGCTGTAGAATTTAGGACCAAATGTTTTATACCATTTTCTGGTTGGGCCTGTATGTGTGTATACACAATGTACACATGCATTATTGTGTCATGGTTTATTTTTTCATTTTTTTTCTGATTTTTAAACAACAATAACTTAAAAACATTTGTATAGCACTTTAAGGTTTGCAAAAGTGATCTCATTTGATCCTCATTACCCTGTGAAGTAGGTGCTTTTGTTGTCCCCATTTTACATGTGGGGAAACTAGATCAGATAAAGATCAGGTGATTTTTCTAGGGTCATACAACTAGTATCTGAGATGAGGTAGAGACTTCCTGACTCAAAAAACTAAGTACTTTTATCTAGGATATCACTTATTTGCAATTTCTCTGAGCCCTAATATACTTTTCAATATCACACAGCCCTGAAAAAAGAAGTCATATATTGGTGCATGGAGAAATGTAAAACAAATGTAAAAAGGCAGAAAAACTAAATATATCTCTTTCAGATCAAAACACAATAAAAATATAAAGCATTAACAAAACCATAACCTTAAATAGAGACACATACTAAACAATGAATGGGCCCAAAGAACAAGTGTTCAAAATGACTGATAACTACTTGAGAGAAAAACAATGATAATAAGACAACATACCAAGATTTCTGGGATGCAGATAAAGCAGTCCTCAGAGGAAAAATTATATCCCTAAAAATATATGTTAACAAAATAGAAAAAGAAAGGATTAATGAACTATGAAATTTTAAAAAGAGATTCCACCCAAGTAAATCCAAAATAAGCAGGAGAGAAAATCTTTAAAATTAGAGGAGAAATAAATTGGAAACCAAAAAGATTATGGAATTGATAAGGAAATAAAATCTTGTTCTTTGAAAAAAATTAACAAAATTGATAAACCTTTAGCCAAACTAAATAGAAAAATGATATTAACAAAATTATTTAAAAATCAAGATAAAATTAGAAAAAGAGAAGAAAGAAAAATTATCAAGAGCTAATATATGTATATATTTATGTAAATGCACATGTATATGTGTGTATATATATATATATACATATACATATTTGTGTGTGAAGACATCCTCAAATAAACAGAATACTATTAAATGGAGTACTTAAAAATTCAATTTCAGAAAAGGAAATTAATGTAACTATAAAGCAACTACAAAAAGATAGAAACCATTCAGATGAATTTATAGGAAAGTTCTATTGAACTTTTAAGGCATATTTAACACTTATACAATAAGAATTATTCTAAAAATTCAAGAAAGAAAGCACTCTACCAAGCTCCTTTTATGAGACAAATGTAGTCCCAATGCCTAAATTAGGGAGAGATGAAGCAAAGAATGAATAACCTAAAATTATTAATGAATATTAATGAAATTTACAGAAAATCCAGGAAAAAAATATTAACAGCAATTTATCCAAAAAATCATTCATAGAGATCATATTGGATTCATGCCAGGTATGAAAGGATGGCTCATAATAATTACATGATCGTTTATTTAAAAATAAAACATCTCACACACAAAAAAGGATTATATCAATAGATTAAAAAGTATCTTATAAAGAAAGATCTTTTTAAATAGGATAAAAATACATCTAAACTCAATAGCTAGCATTACATGCATACACATACATGTGATAAGGCAAAGATATCCTCTTTTCTTGGTGTTTTTTGACAAAAGTTTAGAAATCTTAGCAATAGCAACATGATAAAGAAAGAAATGAAAGGCAGAAAGGCATATAGATAGGCAAGATGGACATAAAACTGTATCTATAATTAGCAAAAATACTAGATGAAACAATAGTTTTAGTAGAGTTTCAGGCTACAAAATAAACCCATAAAATCCAGAGCATTTCTACATAGTAGTAAAATACAGAGACAGCAATAGAAAGTACCATTCAAAAATAATGAAGTGAAGAAAATATCTGGAAGTCAATCGGCTAAACAAAGCACATGTAATATTGCTATAAAGAAAGAACATCTTATATAATTGGAAGGTTCTTCAAGTACTCATAGCTAAGCCATGCCAATATAATAAAAATGACAATGTTTCTAAAATGAATTTAGAGAGTTAGTGCTATACCTATTAAACTACTGAAGGAATCTTTTATAGACCCAGAGAAACTAATAAAAATTTGTTCAGAAGTACAAGAGATCCAGAATAGCAAAGTCAATTATGAAAACAGGTAGGAATGAAGGGGAAAGCATGTCCAGACTTCAAACTATACTATAAAATAGAAGGCATAGAAACTATTTGTACTGGCTTTAAAAAAATAGAAAAATAGATCAATGAAGCAGACTAGATGAGGAAGAATCAAGAAATTGCACTCAATAACCCATTGCATTCTTAACATGAAAATATGAAACATCAAAGAAAAAACTATAAAAATAATTGCTAGAAAATTGGAAAGCAGACTGGCAGAAAATAAGTTTAGAATAATAGTGTATACCATATTCCATAATAAAATTCAAAATGCATGTTTGACAAATCTTAAGAGTATTCCATAAAAAATTGGAAGAGAAGAAAATACTATTCATTTTCCCCAGCTATGAGTAAGAGGAAGGAGACAATTGTGAAAGATAAAATAGATTTTATCAATTACAATGCTCTTACTTGAACAAAATTAACACAAATAGGAAAAGGAGAAAAGTTGGTAACTTAGAAAAACAATTTTGCATCAAATGTCTCTGATAAAAGTCTGATATATAAAATATATAGGTGATTAGCAAATATGTTAATTCAAAAGCCTAGTTTATCTTGTGTGCTGCTTAAACCTTGTATGTTTGCTTTAAAAATGTTTTATTATATAATTAGTAACCACCACTGCCAAAAACTCCATTTAACTAAACAAATGCATAAAAATGATTATGTGAAAAACCACAAACTCCACATTGTTGATAATTTGTTTAAACTATGAAAATTATATATGTAATGCTTATATAAACATTCTCTGCTTTTGAGTTCTCCTTGGACTTGTTTTAACTGGATACTTTTTCTCTTGATTTTGTGGCTATTGTTTTTTAATGTAATCATAATGTGTATTATTCTTATTCTCTTTTCTTCTCTTCATATATTCCCTTTATATTTTCTTTATATTTCCAATATTAGTCATTTCTAATAATACAATATAATCTATTATATTCAAATATCATAATCTATTCAGCTATTTCTCTGATTCATTGCATTTGTGTTATTTCCAGTTATTTTCTCATAACAAAGTTTTCATGGACATTTTCATGCATACACAGCTTTTTATTCCTCAATAATGGCCCTATGGTCTAACCCTAGCATTAGGATCTCTAGGTCAATGAGCATAAACAGCTTTACAGTTCTTGATGTATGTTTCCATATTGTTTTAAAATCACAGCTGCTCTATCAATGTAATATTAATCTTTTTTCTCCATCTTCCAATCAGCATTTAATTTGATCCCTTTAGCCCATTTGATTCTCTCTTAACATATATTAATTACCAGGACCATATTTTGCCAGATTGCCCCTTGGGCAGCCAACACAATCTCTTGCCAAGACCATACTTTTTCCAGAACAAGTCTTTCCAGCTTGGTCATACCTAGTGGAACTTTCATTCCAGTGCTACAGCCCCTCAGGGATGCAGGATTACCTCCATAGTATGATGAATATTAAAACAGGACAGTTGCAGAATATTTATGTTCTTTAAGTCATTGTTTTCCCATCAGAAACCATCTTTGGATTATGTGTATGCTCAAACTTAGATCTACTACTAACCTCATATTGGTGTGTGGGGACTCAAGATATTTACTTTAACTTATCTAAGGTTCTGTTCATCTCCTTAACTTCTTGTTTATTTTTCCCCTTAGATTTATCTAATTGTGAGAGGGGAAAAACTCTGTGTGTTTTTTTTGCGGACACTTGAACCATGTGTTTTACTACCAGCCACTTTCTTGACTTTTGTCTTCTATGAATTTCTGGATCTTTCAGTTGCTATTCTGACTTCATTGTAGTTATAGTAACTAACTTTGGGTATAAACACAAGCACTTATCTCCCCATCCTATCTGGAATATACATTCTTACTGGTCCTTATTCAGCATAATCTATCACTAACTAAGAAACTTTAAGCCCTATACTGTAAGCTCTGATCTAGAAATCCATCTCTTTCTCTATCACTACCTTCTTACATAGTTATTCATTTCCCAAATTGGCTTTATCCTGAATCCCTTGCCTTCAACAGGCTACAGTGAGGAAAGCAAAACCTATGTCTCTATGCTAGTGCTTTTTAGATTCCTTCTGGTGATGAAATGTGTTTGAATGAATTCCTAAAAGTTGTTAGTTATCACTTATTCTAACTCTTATGTCTATATTTCTATGTTTTTCCCCAACTTTCTACTTTATCACAACCACTTTGACCACTATCTTCCTTCAGATTTTGATGGAAATAGCCTACAACCAAAGAGCCTTGGGAATTTCAATTTCTCCCAGGCCACCAGACCAGCTTCTATTCCAGCTTTTGAAGCCAACATGGAGGAGAGAAATCATTGTGGAAAAAAGAACAATTTTCCTCATCACCAGCTATTGACCAAACTGTCATTAATTTGCAGGTAAGTGAAGGAGTCCTGGGATTTGCAGCTCCCAAATTGACTATCAATATTACTTTTGGCCTAGTCTTTACAGTCATCACCTGCTGAGGCAACTCTTATAGAGAAGGTATTGGTTATCCCCATTGAGTGTCAATCACAAGGCCATCTTGTCATTACTGTATTAAAGTTACCAGGCCCTAATGAACTGGTAAAATTGACAGCTAAGCCATTGTTCATCATTTATGAAAGATGATGGAGAACTGGAGAGAGGCTTTAGGTTTTGAGAAAGACAAGAAGTCCTGATAGCTTTTTTAAAAGGTGGGGGGATTTGGGAAGAGAATAAAATTTGTGACTCAATGAGTTTTACTCCAATTCCTAGAAACATTCTAAACTATTATTCAAATTTTTGCTAGTGAACAAATATAGTAGAAATGGAAATGGTGATTGCTAATATGCCAGTTTTAACAGTTCAGCAAAAGCAGGTCATTCTATACTAATCTTATCCCATTTTTTAAAGGAACCCTCCATTCTTAAATCAGCAATCCAGATTTTGGCATATAGTTTGACAGTTTATGTAGAAAGGATGTAGCAGTACATTCTAGATAATATAATGTAGATTTGGGACTTGGTGAATCAATGAATACAGCATTTATTAAGAGCTTACTCTATGCAGAGTTCTATACTAAGCAATATATATATATATATATATATATATATATATATATGTAACAAGATAATTTTTCATTTTGAGGAGTTCCCATTCTAATGGAGTAGACAATACATATGGAAGGTTTTTGCTACATATTAAATGGAAAGATCCTATAGTCCTTAGGGTACAACAACAAAGCATATTAGGGCCCCTTCTTTAATGATATTTTTCACCAAAATTATTTCAGTTTCTGATGTCAAACCATTTGAAAGTAGCAAACACTTTGGGGATAAGAACTTTCTTTTCTAGGTCTTCAGTAGCTGTTGCTCTAGTTCCTGCTGGAGTAGTTGCCAGATTACATCTTCAAAGGGGTTATTTCCTAGGATAATGGCTGCCAAAATTCTTCTATGAGTCTTGCAATTCCAAAGGCTCTTGAATTCGAGGTCCTTGAACTACCTCTTTCAGGGGTGATGGCAGTTATGTTGGTAGTGGTTTGACTTGTCTGATGCAGCCACTCTCTAGTTAGTTCTCCACCATCTTCCAAAGATCATGGACAGTGACTTAGGTGTCACCTTTTCCAGTTTATTAGGGTCTGGGAACTTTAATACAATAAAGATAAGTAGATGATTTCTTGCTATTTCTCTACGATAGGAATATATTTCTTTTATTCTTTTGTCATTGTTATCTTTTCCAAAGATCATTCTCCTTGGCAGAGAAAACTGAAGCAAATTAAGATTTCAACAGCTTTGCCCTCACGCTACTATTTATAATCATTATCTAGCCATCCTGAACAACAACTTTGATCTTCCTCTTTTCTCCAACAGTTTTTTTAAAAATCCTATTTGTTATCTTTAGCTTTCCTTACAAATCTCAGTTCTTTATGAGCTTCAACATGGCTATCAATTCTTAAATTCTTAAAGAATTCTTAAAGAATTGTGTCTTAAAAATTTCTTAAAGAATTGTGTCATGATTTTGTATTCATCCTCAGTTATTTGCTCTTTTTTCCATCTTATGTGAGTTTTTAAAAAAATATAATTTGGTTGCTCAGTTCTCTGTACAGGTTTGTTTAGGTAACTCTTTTTTGCCCTCTAGAAATTCTCCTTGTGTCTTCAAAATTTCATTCCTGAGAGATTTTAACATCCTTCTGTGACTTTTCCTGTAGAATTTTAATCTGTGGGATCCTACCTATCTTCTCTCTGAACCCTTTGAAATCTCTTCTCCAAAAATTTACAAGTTAGTTTATGCTCAGATTTTTTTCTCTATATAGATCCCAAGTTCTAAATTAAAAAATGTTCATTTCCCTTCAAGGTTCTTTAAAATTCCACTCCAATATCCAGCTACTTCCTATTGAAGAGAATCAAGTCTAAAATAGAATTTTTCCCTATTGGATCTTTTGAAAAATGAAATAATCAATGATGAAAGTCAAAAAGTTAATGGCTATTCTGCTTTAGGTGGAGAGAGAGAAAGAGAGAAAAAGAGAGGAAATTCCGTCATACATCTACATGATTTACTTCCTTCATTAACTATCATATTTTGACTCAATGCTAGGCTTGAGATTTGTTTTACAAAAGATTCATCATTTCCAGGTGTCCCGTAGTATGTTTTATTAACAATATCTGTTCTACAAGGATACATGCATAACCTAGTGGAATTTCTCATCAGCTCAGGGAGTGGGGAGGGTAGAAGAGAGGGAAAGAACATGAATCATGGAAAAATATTCTAAATAAATAAATAATTTTTAAAAGGGAAAAAAGAAACCAATATCTGTTCTATTTCCATGGATAGGGTTAGGGATTGGACATGTGAATTCACTGCTAGAATGAACTCCCAGGTAAAGAATATCCTCTACCAATGCATGTCAATATCTTTTCTGAAACTTATCTAAAGCACTTAGAAATTAAGCCATTTTCCCAGGATCACATAGCCAGTATATGTCAGAGGCAAGACTTGAACACAGACCTTCTTGGCTTTAAAGCCAGTTTTCTATTCACTCCTCCATGTGACAGCATGGATACACCACTGATAGCCACTCAAATACTCTTAATATATTTTACCACTCTGATTCCTGGATTTCCTCATACGAGTTCAATATACAGTCTCTGCTCTTCCAGTTCCCTTTTGCCATTGACCTCTCTTGTTTCTACTGAATTAGGTATATTCTTATAGAATTCAGACATAGAATTCCATTTATAAGGGCTTATCCTTCTAAGACTCAGAGATATCTATGCACCTAAAGAATCTTTGTATTAGGACCTCCGATCTTTTAAAAATATTTGTAAATATAAAATTATATATGTGCACACAATAATAATACATTGATATCCTTTTATTTTTATTCATTTATTCATTTATTTTAGTAGGGTCACAGAGCTAGAAAATGTCTGAAGCCATATTTTAATCCAAGTCCTCTTGTTTCCAGGTCAGGTGCTCTATCCACTGAGCTCCACCTAGATCATCTTGATTGCTACCTATACTTTGTTTTATTTGTGTATAGACATCTAAAGGTATGAATTTTATTGCTGGTTTCCTTTCTTGGATTTTGTCAGCTATGAACTTCTGAATGGATATACTACTATTTTTTCTTATGTTATAGCTCATATCCATGGCATTTATTCTAATGGGAATACATAGTAGTTCTCTCTCTGTCTCTGTCTGCCTTTCTGTCTCTGTCTGTCTCTCTCCCTCTGTGTCTCTGTCCCTCTGTCTGCCTCTGTCTCTCTCTGTCTCCCTCTGTGTCTCTCCCCCTCTGTCCCTTTCTCTCTTTCTGTCCCTCTGTGTCTCTGTCCCTCTGTCTCTGTCTCTGTCCCTCTGTGTCTATCTTTGTCTCTGTCTCTCTCTCTGTCTGTCTGTCTGTCTCTCCTTTTTCATGCAGTGCTAAGAAGGATCCCATTTATTTATTTAGTTAAACATGTTTTAGCCCCTATGGTTTCAGGCTATTATGTTATTTTTCCCACATGAGTACTTCTCACATTTTAACAGGAGGGATTAATAAGCTTCCTGTGGCTTTATTATTTGCTAACTAGAGGAAAAGGCCAGTTTTTTTTTCTGTTCCTAAGGTGTCCTTCAGCTGCTATGACCATATCTACCTCTCTAGCTCCTACTTGGCTAACTTGATATTTCAAAATCCAAGTAGCTGCAAGTCATTTGGGGTCAGGACTTGGAGTAAACTAATTGGACCACAGCTATCAAGGTTCTATGTCAAAACAAGTTGAAGGAATATTCTTAGAGTTCAAAGGCAGAAGGAAGCTAAACCCTATATGTGGAGATATTTATAGCAGCATTATTTGTAACAACAAACATTTGGTAGGAAATTGGATGCCTATCAATTAGGGAATAGCTAAACTAATTGGGGCATATAAATGAAATGGGATATTATTGTGCCATAAGAAATAGAGGATGGGAGGAATTCAGAAAAAGTTAAGAATAGATAAATGAAGTAATATGGAGTGAAGAAAGCAGAACCATGAGAAAAATATTTACATGATGACACCAGCAATGGAAAGGAAAACAAGACTGGAAGGCTTCAATACAATGCAGTAATCAATCATAAGTTCAGAAAGCTTGATGCTGAAGCATGCCTCCTGCCTCGAAGCAGAGGTGGTGAACCATAAGACAGGCCAATGAGTGGACTTCTTCACTCAGTTGTACTCATTTGTTATGAGGAGGTTCTATTTGGGGTAGGGAGGACCAATGGGAAATGATAGTAATGCAAAAAGTAAAGAATAATCTATAAATATTTAATAAGATAGAAAGAAAAGACCACGTCTCTGACACAAGTATTTAAGCGAGAATACTAGAAAGAATCATTAGCTAACTTCTAAGATGTAGTGGAGGTTATTGTTGTTGAGTTGTTTTCAGTCATGTCTGACTCTGTGGCTTCTTAGCAAAGATATTGAAGTGGTGTGCCCTTTCCTTCTCCAACTCATTTTACAGATGAGGAAACTGAGGCAAATGGGATTAAGTGACTTGCTCAGGGTCACATCCTTAGTAAGTGTCTGGGATTAGATTTGAACTCAGTTCTTCCTGACTCTGGGTCCAGTGATCTATTGTGCCACCTACCTACCTCACAGTAGAGGTAGAAATCCCCTAATAAATACAATAATTCACTATTAGAAATAATGACAATAATCGTGTATTTTCCCTATAATTTCTCCACCATGATATACTTTTACCTTAAATTTTGTTAGCTCTAATTTGCCTAATTGAATTAGTATACAATCTTTAAAAGATATAGTAAAGTAAAACAGAGGGCGGAATTAGATCTTAGCCGACAATGATATTTCAAAAGAAGAGGGCACTTCAAAAGTTTTTGTACAAACAAAACCAATGTAGCCAAAATTAGAAGGGAAATAAACTGGGAAACAATCTTCATAACAAAAACCTCTAACAAAGGTCTAATTACTCAAATTTACAAAGAGCTCAATCAATTGTACAAAAAAATCAAGCCATTCTCCAATTGATAAATGGGCAAGGGACATGAATAGGCAATTTTCAGTTAAAGAAATCAAAACTATTAATAAGCACATGAAAAAGTGCTCTAAATCTCTTATAATCAGAGAGATGCAAATCCAAACAACTCTGAGGTATCACCTCACACCCAGCAGATTGGCCAACATGACAGCAAAGGAAAGTAATGAATGCTGAAGGGGATGTGGCAAAGTGGGGACATTAATACATTGTTGGTGGAGTTGTGAATTGATCCAACCATTCTGGAGGGCAATTTGGAACCATGCCCAAAGGGCACTAAAAGACTGTCTGCCCTTTGATCCAGTCATAGCACTGCTGGGTTTGTACCCCAAAGAGATAATAAGGAAAAAAGACTTGTACAGAAATATTCATAGCTGCGCTCTTTGTGGTGGCAAAAAATTGTAAAACGAGGGGATGCCCATCAATTGGGGAATGGCTGAACAAATTATGGTATATGTTGGTGATGGAAAACTATTGTGCTCAAAGGAATAATAAAGTGGAGGAGTTCCATGGAGACTGGAACAACCTCCAGGAAGTGATGCAGAGCGAAAGGAGTAGAACCAGGAGAACATTGTACTCAGAGACTGATACACGGTGGTACAATAGAATGTAATGGACTTCTCCATTAGTGGGAATGCAGTGATCCTGAACAACCTGGAGGGATCTATGAGAAAGAACACCATCCACATTCAGAGGAAAAACTGTGGGAGTAGAAACACAGAAGAAAAACAACTGCTTGATTACATGGGTCAAGGGGATATGGCTGGGGATGTGTACACTCTAAATGAACATCCTAGTGCAAACACCAACACCATGGAAATGGGTTCTGATCAAGGACACATGTAATACCCAATGAAATTGTGCGTCGGCTATGGAAGGAGTGGGGTGTGGGGAGGGATGAATAGAATATGAGTTTTGTAACCAAGGAATAATGTTTGAAATTGACCAAATAAAAAAATGTTTAAAAAAAAGAAGAGGACACTTCCTTTATGGCAGAGATTCTTAACCTTTTGTGTCATGGACCCTTCATACAATCTGGTGAAATCTTGGACCCTTTCGCAGAATCATCTATTCAAAACACAAAGTGCAATACATAGGATTGCAAAGGAAACCAATTGTATTGAAATATAGTTATTGACATATTAAAAAGACAAACTTATGGACTCTAGGTTAGGAACCCATGCTCTAAGGCATACTCTATTGGACAGAATATCCTTTTAAAACTCGATTGTGGTAGAGAAGTAATAAAGCAGGTAGAAGTAAGAAAGCCCAATAGAATTTACAGACTAGCTCATCTTCCCTGGTAGCGGTAGTGGTGTTGTTTGTGCATGCATGTGTGTGTTTTTGGTGTGTTTATTTTTGGTGTATGTATGTGCACATGGGTAAGGGGAGAAGGGAAGGATCATAGACTCAGAGTTAAAAGAAGCTCTAAATGTAAGAATTAGAATAATATTTACCCAGTTAAAGCATATACTCTACCCCAAAAGATCACTGAGCATGTTGCTAAAAGACTTGGAAGATGAGAAAGAGGAAAGAGAAGTAAATTGAGCATTTTCTGACTAGGAGGAGAGGCAGGAATAACTGAGTCTGATGATTCATAAAGAATTTTTCTCTGTAGTTTGGCATTTTGGAAATTATCAATTTTATGGAGAGTTACTTTTTGCTATTCGATTGGCTTCATATTCTCAGGAGATTCACTGAGCAATGTTTAAATTGTGATTTCAATTCTAGGCAATCACAATTACTCTTTGTCTTCTACCTTCTTCATAGTGTGTCACAGTAAGCTCAGCCTTAGAGGAGGAATGCTGGTAGAGATCCCACCCTGTTTAAAGTAATATCTCAAAGAAATTTGGTAGCAGCCCCTGCAAAAAAAGTACACAAAGCTAGAATGGAAGATTGAGGATAGAAGAACCATGTTATCTACCCTTCTTTATGAAGAAGAAAACTACCCTATTCTAAATTTTAAAAATTTCCAAATCTACCTTCTATGTTCCAGTCTCTGATTTCCATTGCCCTGCTGGATACTGCCATCTAATTGTTGATGTAGAACTTTAATCTCAATCTATCCTAACTGAAATCATTTCCCCCTCCAAACCAGATGCTCTGTTTCTCTTCATTAATCATGCCACTGTTCTACCTTGGGGGGAAAAATAAATTAAACAAACAAACAGTTTAGCAAGAAGAGAAAAAAAGCCAAGCAATCTTACCAAAAGCTCATATGAGTTTTGAGAAAAACCTGGGGATAAGAAAAAAATTATTGTTGCTGATAGATAGTATTAAAGACCAATATGGTATTTTAGATAGAGCACTAGGTTTAGAGTCAGAAGACTTAACTTGGCTCATTTCTTGACTTTTGTCTGGCAGTATGACAATGGGAAAATGACTTATCTTCTCAGATTTTAGGAACCAAGTGGATGCTTGGTGAGAGATTCCACATTGACCAAAATCACAGTTCTTTGATCCTAAAGGGGAAGCCAGAATTCAGTTACTATTCATACCATGCAGTCTCCCTTCTAACTTCTCTATAAGAGAAGTTAGGACTTCTTTATTGTTGATGGCACCATCATCCTCTCCATCACCCAGGCTCAACAACATTGATGTCACCCTCAAGTCCTCACTTGCTCTCACCACCCATATAAGATTGGTTGCCCAGTCTTCTTGTTTCTACTTTTGATTTGACTTGACACTGATGCAGGGCTACAAATTCTCAAAAGTACTTTATTTATGTTATCTCACTTGACCTTCACAACAATGTAGCAAGGGGAGATGCTACCGATATTATTATCCCTATTTTATGGATTATAAAACTGAAGCTTGTCTTGAACCTTCAATTAGAACTCAGGTCTATGACAGCAAAGATTATATCTTATTTGGTTTTTTAAATTCTACATCTCACTTCCACTCTCATCTTATCTCCTCTGCAAATTAAGGTATGTAGAAAGAACAATTTACATTTACACTTTTAGTATTTGTACCCTATCTACCTAAAAGGTGTCTTAAGTGTTGCTTTTTAATGATAATTTAAGACTAAGTCAGAACCAGGAATAGACCAGCTATAAAGGAAACTAAAGCAATACATTTGTTATTATGTTTTCTGGAAGATGAGGCGAAAAGGAAACCTAGTAGATTTTGTAGCTTGTATTTTTTCTGAGTTGAGACTATGAATTAATTTGTAGAAACCAAATAATTTTTTTCAGAGAAACAAGTTAATGAAAGTGAAGCAGGCGATTCCCATTAGCCCCATCCTACCATACATCCTTAGACAGGCTCTGGGAAAAGAAGGAGCAAAATCAACAGGGAGGCCTAATTTTAAAATGGTAAAAATGGAATGAGGAGAATAACCACACTGCTGTCTCAAACCATGTTTACTGCTCTGTAGAGGGAAAACTTGAGAAAGCAAAAAAGGGCTTAGTGATGGTGAAGAAAGCTATAGTGAGGATGGCCACTGGATTATCCTCTACTCCCTCCTAAAGGGTTTCTTCTTGCCATTCCCCCTCCAACCAATGTGGATCATAACTGGATCAAATCACCTGCATAGGGTAGGCAGGCAGCAGTCCAGAAAGTTGATTTAAGAAATAAACATTTTTTTAAAGTACATGCACCCGACTGGTCCTCAGCTGCTAACGTTCATGGATTACTCATTCTTCCTTCCAATCACGTCATGTGCAAGTCTCCAGGTGGCTGTGGGGTATTTGCTTATGGTGACTACCACTGGTTTCCCTGAGAGCTGTTTATTTTTCCAGACCTCAACTTATTACATCACTCTGTGGTTTTCCTGCAAGCAGTCAATGCAGACCAACGGAGTTTAGGGGGTGAGGGAGCACCGGGGTTTTAGGCTCAGCAGCCTCTGAGCCATCAAAATCCAAAGACAACAGATTCTCTGTCAGAGGCGAGAGAGGTAGCCTTGAAGATCTGATAGCATCAAGTCAGAAACTAGGAGGTGAGTCCCATATTCCAATATGCATATGCTAAAAAAAATTCATAAGCTTTGACACATATAGAATTAGATAAGAGTAAACATTGCCATGTCTATGTCTAAAAACCAGTGAGAAACATTCTTGACATTTCTTACAAATTATGGAGAACTATAGCATCACTAAAGGAAGATATAAGATATTTAGAACTCCTTCTACACATGAAAACCAAGGGACAGTGGAAGTCAAAGAGTGGGAGAAAAAAGCCATGACCTACTTTGAGTCAACTTATAGAGTCTAGTTCCAGAAATCCTTGGGCTAAAGGGATTCTGTATTTTACCTTGGGGATCCATTGAATGAAAGTGGCATGTGTGGGCATTTCTGCTCCTTTAAGACCTCTACTCTTTCTTATATTACATATTCTCTCTATTAATACTGCAAGATATCCTTTATTGCATAATCCTATAAAGAGACTAGATTACTTGGAAAGTGGAGCCAAGTGTACATCAAACCATAAGGTAGAGAAAAATGAAGAAAAATTCAAAAATAGATGAAAGCCAAAAACTGTTATGCATTCAAAGGAAAAACCTAGAAGTGAAAACAGAAAATACATGACCTTGACATTAAGCTCAAAAAGTGACTGTCTTATTTGATGCTCACAATTATGAAATGAGATAGATATTGCCAATATTATTTTACTAAAGAGAAAACTGAGGGTCAGAGAGTTTAGAAATGATTTGCTTATTTAGCATGGTTAGTAAGTGGCAGAGGCAGGGTTCAAGTAGAGATCCTCTTGACCCAGAAACAACTCTATGTACTAGGTCCTGCTATCTTTCTCCATGACAATTGTCTGGGGCCTCAAACATTCATATTATATTTAGTAGACAGAGGAAGACTCATGTGACCATGTCTTTATTTGTGAGGCCACTTCTCAAAGACCAGTGGACAGAAACACTACCATTTAACATGTGTAAAGGGGGAAAAAGACATTTATTCTGGCACAAGAGGGTCTAGAACTGGTGAGTAAATGTGTGTCAGAGGAGTGGGTTGAGCTCTAGGGCACTAGAAACATTGGAATACAAGTTCTAACCTAGGTCATTGATATGACTAAACCAATCTCTAAACCAAAAGGAGTATTGCTAAAAAAATACAAAAAATTGACAATTTTTTGTCAAAAAAAGATGCAAGACAAGAGAGTTGAGACCTAGGCTAAAACTTGGCTTTGAGAGAAGCTCACTGCCAAGATTTATCTATCTGGATGTATTCTTTTTCCTGGAAACAAAGATTGTCAAGTCAGATTGAGGGAAAGGGTTAAGGAGAATCATGGGATCATTGATCTAGAGGTATAAAGAACCACAAAGTAATCTAGTTTGATCCTCTCATTTTACAGATGTGTCAACTGAGGCCCAGAGCAGATAAGTGACTGGCAGAGGCAGAATTCAAGTTTGAGTCTTTTGACTCCAAATTTAGAACTCTTTCCATTGCACTAAGTTGTTTCTCATAGAATAGGAGGGAGGAGGAAGATTTTTTTTTAAAGAAAGGAACCTGTCACACAACTCAAAGAAAATATAGACTATGGTGAGTATTTGGTGAAGTTTAAGAACTTGAGAGACCAAGGTACCTGGGAGGAAAGGAAAGTGTTGGGGGTAGGGGATGGCAGGCTAAGTCTGTCCGAAAATGTGTCATGCCTTCCAAAACCTTTAGTGGCTTTGCAGAGCATTTCCAATACCAACAATTCCCAGACCAACAAGAAAAAAAATAGAATCGTAGAGTCTGAGTGTGAAAAAGGATGTTTGGGTAAAAATGAAGCTGAGATGTTCCTTCTAGGAGGAAAGATGGTACTCAGAGATTATCACCAACAGGTTCCTTGGTGAGCTTCCTAGAATGGAAGGATCAGAAATAGCTGAGAGCTAAAAGGATTTCTACAATCAAATCTTCACTGAAAAAAAGAAAAAAAATCAAACACTTTTACCAGGTGCCTGACTGTTTAGGACATAGTCATTATTAGGGCATAGCTATTTCACTACGTAGTTTTTCTCCTGTACTCTAAGAGAATATCATTGGTATTATAATGGAAGTCAAACCTCTAGGCTTCCATCAAATTTTGCAGACTAATTCTGGGAGACTCTCCCAGGCAGATAGTTCAAATAACTTGTTTACATGAGAAGCAAAAAAGAATCACAGGGTTTTCTTGCAGGCTCCTTTTACCCTTAAGGCAATGGTTTACTTGGGTAAAACCATGAAGCATTTCATATTTGGAGAATATCTAGTCACTTAATAAAACTGATTTCAACAAATAATTAATTGCCCACTGCATGCAAGATGCTAGGAATACAAAGATAAAAACTGATTCACTCTGTACTTTTCAAAGTCTTTGTGCTACTCATCCATTCTGTTGTTTTCGACACCATTTTGATCCCCTTTGCTTGTAGATACTCCCACATTACTTTGACTATTTTGGTCTTAATCTTCCCAGGCTACCACTTACCTGGTCAGTCATATTTTCCAGGCTTCTTTTTCTGAATCATCACCTGGTTCCCCGTACCATAAGTATGGGTATCCTTCCAATGATTTATCCTGGACTTTGTCATGGAAATCTGATTTGTTCCAATGGGTTTTATAATAATGCTCAAAACTATATATATATATATATATATATATGTATATATATTTGAATCTTCTTAACTCTAATCCCACATTACTCATTGATATGTCTTCATTCCATTTTGATATTCCATTAGTAATTCATACTCAAGCCATCCACAACAAAAATCATCTTCTCCTTCCCCATCCCCATTCCAAATCCTATTTCAAACTTACCTATTTCTATTGAAGATACCAACATCCTTCCAATTACCCATTTTGACATCCTCAGACATCTTTGATTCTTCATTCTCCCTCACCCCTCATATCTAATGAAATGCCAAGTTGTATTGATTTACCTTCATACATCTCTTCTATCCTTCTCTTGACTTACAGGGCACCAATCCTAGTTATCTAAGCTATGGTAAAAGTCTTCTAATTGATTTCCCCTGCTTATCTCTAACTCTCTCCAATTCTTCCTTTATGCAATTGCCCAAATAATTTTTCTAATGCTGGTTATGTGATTCCCTTACTCAAAAACCTTTAATGGTCCTCCCTTTAGTCTAGAACAAAAAGTTCCAGAACCTGGAGTTAAAAGACTTCCATGATCTGTCGCCAAGTTTTCTATCCAGGCTTGTTTTATCCTTCCCATTCACACATTCTACATTCCAGTCAAACTAGACAACTTTTTGTTGCTTGTACTCACCTCTATGCACTTTCCTTTTCATTTTTGAAAATAACTCTTTATCTTAGAATTGATAATGAGTATTGGTTCCAAGGCAGAAGAGTGGTAAGGGCTAGACAATTGGGGTTAAGTGATTTGCCCAGGGTCACACAGCTAGAAAGTGTGTGAGGTCAAATTTGAACCCAGAACATCCCGTCTCCAGGTATGGCTCTCTATTCACTGAGCCATCCAGCTTCCTCCCACCTAACTGTCCCACCTTTATGCAGTTTCAAAAACCTTATCTCACTTTTTCTTCTCCACTTTCCAGAATTTTCCCCCTCCTTTGAAAATCAGATGAAGTACCACAAATAGCACCAAAGCAAGTGGAAAATGTTGGACTCAAGAGTAAGGAATATGAATCCTGTCTCAGTTACTTATGAGCAAGCTACTTAACCTGAAGAGAGGCGATTGGTTTTGTGGACAGAGAACTGGACCTGAAAACCAGGAAGAACTGAGTTCGGATGCTACCTCAGTTACATACTGGCTGTAGGGCACTGAAGTCGTTTTACCCCTCTATGCCTTAATGATCTCATCTGTAAAATGACAGACTCAGATTCCATGGCTTCTTTGGTCTCTTCCAGCTTCAAATCTACAGTCTTGGGATACTCTAAATATATAAAAACTTGTTCTATAAGGATAGCTTTCTTTAGCTGTCCTCTCCTCAAATTTCCATAATTAAATAATAGCTAACATTTACATAGCATTTAACATATGCCAGGAACTGTGTCAAGCTCTTTACATTTAAGATTTCATTTGATCCTCACAACAACTCTAGGAGGTAAATGTTATTCCCATTTCACAAAAGAGGAAAGTGAGGCAAGCTGGTTAAATGACTTGCCTAGAGTCATACAGCTAGTAAGAGTTTGAAGCTAGATTTGAACTCAAATGTTCCTGACTCTAGGTCCAACACTCTATCTTTTGCACTACCTAAACACTTAGTTTAATCTCCCCATTTGTCCAGGGCACTCCTTGTGTTATATTTACCTGTGCACAAGTGCTTTCCTCTGAAAGGTGTAAGCTCTTTGTGGGCAGGAACTGTTTCATGCCTATTTCTCTGGCTCAACAATTACAATTGCGATTTGCAAATAATAGGAGTTTAATGCATGTTTATGTAATTGAGTTGTTGATTTAAAGTAGTGGTGCCTAAGCTTTCAAGGGGAAAAAAAGGGGAGGAAATTCCTTGAGGAGAATGGATGTGGAATTCATGCTTTCTAGGCAGAGTGACTAGCCTGTCCCAGAAGTCAGGGAGGAGAAAACAATTATTACTGGCAAATCCCCAGGACACCCACTCACCTACCTACCTACCCTTGAAGTCAGTGCTGGTTTTAATTCCTTTGGAGGAATCACCATTTAAATCTTCCCCCATCCCTGTCCCACACCAAGCTTCCACATCCTAAAGCAATAAGCATAATGACCTCATCTATATTTCTTTCAGAAACAACTTCTGGTCAATTGAAAGCAATGCAAAGGAGTATGGGAGCCAGCAGGTTTTGCTCCTCTTAGAAAGGAATCCTGGTACTTTCCTTAAAAAAGAAAGATAACAGAGAACTGACCTGCTGGGGCAGCTAGGTAGCACAGAGGATAGATAGATCACCTGATTTAAAGTCAGGAAGATTCATCTTTCAGAGTTCAAATCTGGCCTTAGTCATTTACTAGCTATATGCCCCTAGTGTAGACTCTTAATAAATGCTTATTGACTGACACTTTAGAGAATGATGGACTACCAAATTATTATGCTTTATAATGAAACAACAAGTAAACCACTAACTAATAAATTTGCTAATATATATTAGCAAATTTACTAGTTTATATATATACATATATATATATACACACACACACACACACACATATATATATATATATATATATATATACATATATATATTCCTATTTAGAGTCTAGAAGAATAGTGGTTAAGGTACTGATTTCAGAACCAGGAAGACCTAGATTTCACTGTCCACTTCTGACACATACTAGAAGGCTATGTGACTTTGGGAAAGTCACCTAATCTCTCAGTGTCCTAGGTAACTCTGTAGGAAAAGGGTTTTCTTAACCTGAGGTCTGTGAACTTAAATTTTTTTCATAACTGCATTTCAAAATAATTAATTTCCTTTGTCATCCTATATGCTTTATTTCATACATTTAAAAACAATATTCCAAGAAGAGGTCCATAGGCTTTACCAGACTCCCAGAGGAATTCTAGACACATATGTGACTAAGAATCACTACCCTAAATTTATACATTTGAGAGAAAGTGGTGACCTGAACTAGTTGAGAGAGTTTCCTCAAATTCCCTATATCAGTGAAATTATAGTACTGATCTTATCTCTAATCTGGTGGTTCTCGCTTGGGGAGTCCTGGTAACTCCTGGGACTTTTTAAGTCAGTTTCCAAGGCAGATACTTTGTTTCTAAGTAGATATTATTTTCATAATGATAAAAATAAGATGTTTTCATTTCTAAGGTGTTATCAATAGATATGTCATATAAAGAAAAACTCTCTGGGGTCTTCATTAATTTTTATGAGTGTAAAGGGGTCCTAAGACCAATTTAAAAAATGTTGTCCTGTTCTGTTTTCTATTTATGGACATTAGCCCAAGGTTAGTCTTTAGGATGAGGAAAATAAACAAAAAGATTTCCCCTGAATCTATTAACTTTCAGAGGTTCACATTTGTCCTACCAGGTCAATCTGTCCCAATCACAGAAGTTCCAACAAACATCAAACAGGGTCCAAAAGAACCAACCAGAAAGAACAGATGCTGTCAGCATCCAAAGACAGTGAACAGTTTTAAGTTAGTTGTAGCTTGAAATTGGTCCAGGTGTAGGGTTTTAAGGGCCCCCTGTCTGATATACTTATGAATCCCCTTGCTTCTCTCAGATTCTGGGCTATTCTGCATGGCAGCTAGAATGTAAAAAATTAAAACATGAAGTTAAATCACATATTATAGAACGTTCAATCAGGAATAGGTTTCGAAGTCATCTCACACATGCCTGGCACATAGTAGGAGCTTAATAAATAACCACTGAGTGACATGTTAATCCAACCCTCTCATTTTAAAAATGACAAACTGTACAGTCATGCACATGGCCCCACAGCTAGTTAGTGGCAAGGATATAGGATAATGAATGCTGTCCCAGAAGGATCATTTACCTGAATTTCTTACATTAGTGTTGTTTAGTTTGGAATCTTTGATTACCAAGTGCTTAATCCATAGAGTGGGGGCTGTGATTTCTAAAAAAAAAAAGACAAAGATAAAGGGTTAAAGGTTAAATGAAGAGGTGATTACCAATCATGAAGTTGCTGTCAGATGCTGACTTTTTATTCCTTAATTCTGACTTTGGTACCCGTTTTAAGAGCCTGGGGTATCTCCTGAAACTCGTGAGGTGATGCTTTCTTCTCCCTCCAGACTTGCTCTCATCTCTTGCTTTCTCCTTTTCTTCTAACTACCCTCAGCTCAAAGGGCCTGATTCAGGATAACAAGTTTAACTCCTTCCCCACCCCTCAGTGATTGCTTGAGGAAACATCTGCACTGTACAGTGGGGACCAGTCCACAAAGTGGTCGGAGGCCAGAGGCCCTGAGCCATTCTGACCAGAAATCAAAATATTATCCCAGGAGTTGAAGAAGGCTGGGCCAAGCCCACTTCCTCTCAGCTGCTTCCTTGGGAGAAGATTTAAAGGGGATAAGTCAACAAAATGAGATCCAAACAAGCCACAGAGACCGCTTTAACTGGGATCTGCTGAGGCTTTACCCAATAAGGAATAGAAAGTCAAAGAATCACATAAATTCTCTCTTGTTCTCTTTTCAATAAGCCAAACTCTCAAGGCAGGCTTGATCCAGACCAGCCTTGAAGGATACCTCTGTCCTAAAGTCTCCAGGGAAACAAGGTTGGTTCTAGGACCCAGAGTTATTTAGGTCTCTCAATTAACAAACCAGAGGTCTGGAATCCATTCTTTTGCAGGGATATCCTGAACCTACTACAGGGTCATCTGAATTCTTAGCTTGTCCCCAAACTTAACTGATACATTCAGAGAATTTAAGACTGCCAAAGACCCAGGGCTTTTTGGAGATCTTAAAGTGCTGAGCCAAGGCAAGCTTCAGCTCATACTCAAAGAGTTTTGCTATTTAACTAGCCCTAAACACCAAATCTAAAAGTCAGGTTAATCAATACTAACTCATTCCCAACTAAAGATGCCACGTATAGGTTTGGATGATTGCTTTAAAAAATAGGGTCTCTCCCTTCTATTATTATTTTGATTTTTAAAATCTCATACTGCTATTCAACTTAACACATGCACCTCTTGCCTCACTTATAAGGCTATTATTAGTTCTTTGAGGCAAAGAACTGTTTGCTCTACTCCCCCTTGTTCCATATGGTGGTACATTGCCTGAGAAGTGCTTAAATAAATTCAAACCATCATTTACTATTTTATTAAGATACTCTGTTAGGTGTTAGGAGAAAGTCAAAGATAAATAAATTATAATCCTAGTTCTTTTGGAATCTATTACGATTGGAGATGAGACTTGTAAGAAAAAAATAATTCAAAAGGCACATACAGTAGAATAGGTGGTTGAAAAAGGTATGAAAAACCTTCCATAAAACTTGACTGGAAGAGAAAATGACTTCTGCCTCTGAGAAGATTATGGGATGGATAGAGAGAAATATGAAATAAGGTTTTATAGAGAAGGGAACATTTGATCTGGACTATGAAGGATTTTTAACTGTTCAACAAGCTGAGATAAGACAAGACAAGACATTGCAATCATAGGGAAGAATATGGACACATGCAAAGATCCCTTGGGATATGGGCAATGGATTCTTTATTTTTTTTTATTTAAATTTTTTTATTTAATTAAATAATTTAGAATATTTTCCCATGGTTACATAATTCATGTTCTTTCCCTCCCCTCCTCCCACCTCTGTCCTGTATTCAATGAGCAATTCCACTGGGTTTTACATGTGTCATTGATCAAGATCTGTTTCCATATTATTAATATTTGCATTAGGGTGATAGCTTTGAGTCTATATCCCCAATCATATCCCCATTGAACCATGTGATCAAGCAGTTGTTTTTCTTCTGTGTTTCTTCTCCCACAGTTCTTCCTCTGGATGTGGATAGTGTTCTTTCTCACAAGTCCCTCAGAATTGTCCTGGGTCATTGCAATGCTGACAGCAGAGAAGTTCATTACATTTGATTATGCCACAGTGTATCAGTCTCTGTGTACAATGTTTTCCTAGTTCTACTTCTTTCACTCTGCATCAATTCCTGGAGGTCATTCCAGTGCCCATGGAATTCCTCCAGTTCATTATTCCTTTTAGCATAATAGTATTCGATCACCAACAGATACCACAATTTGTTCAGCCATTCCCCAATCGAAGAGCATCCCCTCATTTTCCAATTTTTTGCCACCACAAAAAGAATGGCTATAAATATTTTTGTACCTATATTTTTCCCTATTATCTCTTTGGGGTATAAACCCATAAGTGGTATGGTTGGATCAAAAGGCAGACAGCCAGAATGATTGGATAAATTCACAACTCCACCAGTAATGCATTAATTGGACAGCAGATTCTGAGAATCCTTGTGAGATTAGAATATGAGTACATTAAAGGGAGGTAGGTGAGATAAGACTGAGATAGTAAATTGGAGCCAGATTCTAGACAGCCTTAAATAGCAGGGTAAAGAGTTTAGACTGTCAGGAGTTGGTTGTTGACCTTTGTATTCACAGAGGACCAAAATGACACTACGGGTGAGAAGGTTGAACTAGATGATCTCTAGTATTGCTTCCAGCTTGAAATATTATGATCTTATGAAAATATCCATCATAGGAATAGCTGTTGTTGCTGTTGCTCCTTTGTTTTCAAAGAGGACCGGTAACATCATGGAGTGAAGTCTTCTTCAATTATGCATGAACTGGACTTAAGTGAGGCAGAATTGCACAAAGTTGTCACTCTCACTCCTCTCTTCTGGTGTTGTTGATGTCTAGTGGTAAGTCAACAGTCAGGATGAATGGTGATGACCCAGGACGTAGTAGATGATCCTGGCATCTTTGATGTCTGACCAATCTCTAGGCATTCCACAGCACCTGATTTAGTTGCTTTCATGGAACAAATTGTGCTTATCAGTTCTTACTACTGAGGAAAGTCTTCACATGACTGGGTTAAACAACTTCCTAATTCACAGATGAGTTTGAGTTCTGTTGATTATCCTCAACCTGGTTTAGCCTGCCAGTCAAGTGTAGCTGCTATGCATGCTACAGCTTCTTAGAGCCACCAGTGAGAGCTAAATGGCAGATGAATACCAAAAGAGGAACTAGAGCTACTAGTTTTCCCTGAATACCCCATACACTAGGACAGAATCAGGTTGTGAAGAGTAAAGAGCTTTTTCGAGTCAATGAAAATTGACATGGAAGCTATAGGAAGCATGAGTAAGAATGCTTACCTATTGATAGCAGTACATAAGATAAATTGGGGTGAGAGAAACTGGAAGCAGATTAGGTGATTTGTTGATTAATTAGTCCAATCAAGTAGGAGCCTCCTCTTTCTTGGAAGATTACAATGGTCATCTTTATTTCAATGACCAAGATTCAGAAAAGAAAGCTACTGAATAGGGCCTCACAGCATGTGAGGAAAGAATAAAGGTTGAAACTCAGGTGTCTTGACTCACAGCCCTGTTTCTTTGCCAACTGCATAACCCTGTACTCAAGACATAGTCAAAGGCTTAGCTGTTCCAGAGAAGCAAAGTACAATATGCCAACTTGAGCATGCAAAGGAAAAACCAAACAACTGGCTGCTGAACAGGGTGGGACAACTCCAGGGAGCAATCAGGCATTTGCCCATTGGCCATTGGGGAAACTGTCATTTTTATACTTTTCTGCACTGGAGTGAAGAACACTGGCTTGCAGCCCTATATCATGAAAACCTATCCTGCTGCCTACATTTCTTGTCCAAATGTAGAAGTGAGAGCTTAAAGCCGAGTCTGATTAAAAAAAAAAGTTATGTCAATTCTCTATGTCACAGCAAAACTCAAAATTTTCCCCTTTGAACTGAAGTTAGTACAAGAGTAGAATTATCAATTCCATTATAAAGAGGGTTGGCAAATTTCTCTTCAATTAGTACTGATTTTCATTTATACTTTGATGGATCTGGGATATCAGCAATGTGTGTACCTCCTCCAGTAATAACAATTGAAATGAATCTTTATGTCATCTGATTCCTATTCATGTCTTCCCATAAATCCTCCATAGAGAAACCACCCAATAGGGGATTTCTGATAGATGTTGGCATTGGTGGATACAGGGTCCTTGAGTTACCAACCTCTCTGGTTTTTTATTTGTTTTTAATTTGCCTTTTCTTCTGGGCACATTCTTTCCTTATGGTTTCCTTTATGCCTTCCCTTTGTATACACTATTTTTTGTTGAAGCTGGTTAACTACCCTCTCCCCACTGCCTTTTGGGTGATTCTGAACTTGAAGTTATCAGAAACTATGTGATCTTATGACATGTAACCAAACAAACTCACCAAAAGAATACTGATAAACTTTTTTTCTAGTGAGAATCACTGAATAATTTTTCAACTATGAGACAGTTCAATCATTTCTTTTCAAATTTGGGTCCAGTTCATTGTCTAGCCACTGTATGTTCAAAATTATCTGTCTGCCTATCTATTCCTTTGTCTGTGTATATCTATCTATAGTTAGCTAGTTAGTGCTACCTGTATTTACATTATATATTGATTAATGGGCTCCATAAGCTGTCTATCCAATGGCACAGCATAATCTGAATAATGTGCATAGTTAGGCTAAACTTTTAAAAAATTACTCTTATCATTATTATTTAGCAATTATTGATCTCTAGTATTCTAGGCTTTTATATAAATCAGTATAATGTCATATGCAAACAAGAGGAGGGTTTCATATCCTCTAAAATCTTCCTTTTGATTTGATTTGTTTGTGCAGATAACTGATTTTTTAATTTGGACTGGCCCTCTGATTTTCATTGGTATGAGACTACCTGGTGAAAAATAACTTCTGCCAATGTAAATTAGTACTTTGCAATTGTTAGAAAATTGCTTAGGGTATTGATAGGTTGTCACTTTCTCAGGGTCACACAGCTAGTATGGGTCAGTATATGTGAACTTACTGACTTCTTTTGCTATACCCCAAGACTTCTTCTCCATTTGAGTAGAAAACACCATTAGCAAGTATACAGCTTCTCATTTAATATTGAAATCCATAGAGTAAAAAAATTCTGTTACATCTTTCAAGATGTCTTCTATGATTTTAATATATACAAAAGACACCAAATCAAATGATTTTTATGGCTAATAGTGCTTTTATAAATATAGCTAATAAAACTTTCCAGTTAATTATATATGTATCTGTAATGATTTATTCCATTTTAAGCATGATCTCCCAAAATCTACCTATTCCTTTGTTCATATTTTTATCAGGAATATTGTTCATGCATGTGCATGGTATTGCCAAAGATTTTATAGGATAGGAAAGTACGCGTATTTGTCAATAGATTTGGAATTTCTTGATCAACTTTTTTTGTTAATAAGACACAAGTATTTGGTATCCTCTCCTTGTTCAGGTAATTTGTTCCTCAATGACCTAAAAATTAAATTGCCTGTAATTTAGAACTTTTCTGGAAATGTTGGTTACAGTCTAGTTGATTCTCCATATTTGTTTTCTTTGGTAATATATTTACCTCTTCAGGTATCACATCTAGGATTCTTTGATGTTGAGTCTTAAATATGGTGCCTCCACTGTCCTTGATGGAAAAATTACAGAAATTTGACAGTGTCCATTTTTCTTTGTTATTTTCCCCAAGTGCTATCATGATGATCTAATTCAATTGGTTCTTGTACTAATATTTTTGTAACATTATTTTTCCTCCATTAAATATTACGTCTTCCTATTTTGTGAAGGAATACTTATGATCTTCTACCCTTGTCTCCAAAATATTTCACAAAGGAGTTTATATTCTAAGTCAGCATTATCCTTCAGTATTCTCTAGTTGGCAAGGAGATTTACTAAAGTAATTTTTAGGTTTTATTGGCAATTCATTTTGACAACTGATTGATCAAGGGTTAGATTTCATAAGAAATTCATCAAAATATTGTTGAAATAATTTATATAAGAACCATCTCAATTTCCTTCCATAATCTTCTCATTGTTATTCTTCTAATTGGTATTGATTTTTATCTTTTCTGTACAGAATCAGCTGACTTGAAATGAGTCCCATATTGTTAACAACTCTTGTCCATTAGGAGATAATTTCACTATTTTGGTGATATTATTCAGTGCTCCTTATGTTCTTGTCTATCATGACTCTTTACTTTTTTATTTTAATTTTTTGGACTCTACTTGAAAATATTCATTGGAAACAGGCATAAAGCCCCTTTAGAATCTGTAAAAACTTGGATTGCTCATTTCTTAGCATGTTTTCTTACATATTTTTGTCTATTTCCCTAATACCACCTTTGCATTGAAATGATCAAGTATGCATTGACTAAATTTGGAAAAACTTATTAATTTCTTTGTTGAATTTCTCTCTCTTCATCCTTTCAAACAGTTATAATCATCTTTGTGGTGATTCTTGAAAATGCTTATCATAAGCATGGCAATCTGAAGTAACCAAATGTCCCATGAGATTAAATTCCTTGTCTGTTTACACAATAAAAGCAAGTTGATCAGCTCATTTATTTGTCCCTAAAAAAGGAACCTGTGAGCTATCATTCCATTGGGTATAATTACCATTTTTTTCTTTAGGTTTGATTTACCAGGAAAGTTCTTAACCTGGAGAATGGGCACTTAATTAAACAATTAGTAACTCTATTTCAATAAAATGAGCTTCTTTAAAATTCATATTATTTTATGCGTTAAAAGCATTATTCTGAGAATGAGACATTGACATAAAAAGGTTAAGAAATCTGTATTTCTACCAGAATTTTTGATATAGATGATTAAAGGCAGGTAGGTGGCACAGTGCATAGAGTGCTGAACCTTGAGTCAGGGAGACCTAAGTTCATACATTGACCTCAGACACTTATTTACTAGCTATGAAAGTTACTTGTGGAGTAGGATTGTGCTTTATTGACCATTATCACTCTCCTGGCATCTAGCAGAGTATCTTAAACATATTAGACAGTTAATAAAGGTTTAAATTTATTTATGAATCTCTCTCAGGCAGTACACCAGACTGATTGCCATATGGAACAAGAGGGAGTTGAACATATAGTTCTTTGCCTAAAGGAACAAATACTAGCTTAGAAAATGAGTCAAAAGGTGCATGTGTCAAGTTTAAAAAATTATGAAATTTAAAAAAATTTTAAAGGCCTTCCTTCCCAGGAGGAGTCAATATATCCATGGCAAAAAATTCTACCCCATTGCCTCATTTTGATGGGGAGGTTATCCTGTGTTCTCAGACGCTAAGCCAGAAGAACAGAAGCTATAGTTGGCTGCATTGTCCTGAAAAGAATTGGAATATAGTCCTGACAACAAGTGTGATTTCTGAGGGCTCTTCAAGCCAAGTGGAGAGAAGCTTGTCAGTAAAGAGGCTGACCACTTCTGTAATGGCTATTTTGGCCAAGCAAAGTCATGAATCAAAGGAAAAAACAAACAAACAAGAAAACATCCCTGGGGTTTGTGTGATCTTCCTTTAAGTGTGCAAAGACAAACACAATCCTAGTTCACAAGTAATTTACAATCTATTAAGGAAGGTGAAGCATGCACAAAAAATATAATACAATAGATATATAATATATACAATACACAGTAGAGTAGAACTGGCAAATTAGTAAGGTGTGAGAAACCTTCCATAAAGGTTTCTTGACTGAAAGAGAGGTTGACTTCTGGCTCTGAGAAGATTATAGGATGGGTGGAGAAAAAAAATGAGATAAGGCTTTATAGAGAAGGGAGAATTTGAGCTACTAGATCTTGGAGGATTTTTAAGGGTTTGATAAGCTGACATAACACAGGACAAGACATTGCAACCATAAGGAAGACCATGGACAAATGTAAAGATCCCTTGGGATATGAATGGTGGATTCTGATAATCCTGGTGAGACTAGAGTCTGAGTACATTAAAGGGAGGTAGATGAGGTAAGACAGATAGTAGATTGGAGCCAGATTGTAGACAACTTTGAGTAACAGAATAAAGAGTTTAGACTAGCCTATAGTCAATGAGGATTGACTTGGAAGTTTTAGGAAGAGTGAGGAAGAATGCTTCCTTACCAATAGCAGTATATAAAATAGATTGGAGTGGGACAGATTAGAAACAGGTTAAAGGGTATGTTGATGAATTATTCCAGTCAAGTAGAATCCACCTCTTCCTTGGTAGATTATGATGCATGCCTTTATTTCAAAAACCAAGAACCAGAAGAGAAGGCTACTGAAAAGGGCCACATAACAAGCAAGGAAAGAATAAAGGCTAAAATTCAGGCGACTGGGTTACCTGATCTTAAATTTAAATCATTTTTAAGTTGAAAAACTAATGCTTAATTATGCAAAATACAAGATTTTCTCCCAAATCAAAGGTTCTAAGTAGAATAAAAAGAAAAAGCAGTTCTTACCATCTCCATCAAACACCAGCTGTGTTTCCATTGTGGGTGTCGGCTTAGATCCATCATCTGAATTGAGGGTTAAAAAGAAACGAAAAGAGACTACCATTATTGAGGTAAATTACTATCTACTCTCCAGAACTGTTGAATGGTTGGGGTTTACACATGGCCTGGCCAAGTCCGGAATGAGGGCAACAGAGAGGGAAAGAATAGGTGAAGAAAAAAGGGGCAAGGAGAGGAAGACATCCATCAAAACAAATTTCTGTACCTACTGTTTCAAGCAGGGCTTGGGGTGAATTGTATAGTTGCAATAAAATTCTAGTTTTATAAAAGTTAAGAAACTTGCTACCTCTCAGAATACAGGAAGTGAACTACTTGAAGAAGGTGCCATGGATATGCATGCAGAAACCTCACACTGCACCAAAAGATTCAGAATGAACTTTGGGTTCATTCTGGTAATGAAATTGAACTATAGCAGATTTAAGATCCACTGGCGGGGGGGGGGGGGGGGGGGAGACTAGTCTTCCAAAGGATCTCAGGGGGGTTGTGTAATTGGAATCTGTTACCCTAAAAACTCTACTCCCCAGCAAAACTCTGATTCCCAGCATCCTACTGATGTAGTCAGGATATAAATTAGGTGGAGTTCTGTGTCTGTGTCTAGCCTTTTCCTTCCTGTTGCAGCTTTGGTGGAGCAGGGATTTTTGAGCAGGTGAAAAAACTTAGTCACATGATTCTATTTTGTCAGATAATAAACTTTATAAAAAGTAATACTTGAAATATTCAACATTAATTTAAATCCTACAGAATGAGAAAAGGGAAGTGGGTCTTCATTTCTTGAGAGACTTCTACTCCCAAGTAAAATATAAAGGGAAAAAGAATTCCTTTGTCAGCTTTCACATCTCCCCAATTCTGATGCTAGAAAGAATGATAGGCATGATAGACAAGTTTAGATAGAATTAAGTGCTTTGCAATAACTATTTCATACTCTCCTAGAGGATAAAAGAATATTACCATCAGGATAAAGGCCTCACTCCCTCTTGGCTTCTCCATCCTTTCTCTGACACTTACCCACACCAAACCTACCTGGTGGTTCAGGTTTCATAGCTGTGGACAAACAAGGAGTTAAAAATAGTTCTTAAAGGTTCTTCTCCCAGAGAGAAGGTTGGCCATACCACCAACTCTGATGTTCATCATTTTGAGAAAACAAAAAAGTTCCATTTGGCAACATCTAATCCCCTTGTATTTTTTTTCTTTAAACCCTTTACCCTCTGTCTTAGAATCTAAACATCAATTCTAAGAGAAGTAAGGGCTAGACAATTGCGGTTAAGTGATTGACCGGGGTCACACAACTAGAAAGTGTCTAAGTGCATATCTGAACCCAGGCCCTCCCAAAGCTAGACCTGGAACTCTATCCATTGAGCTTCATAGCTGCCCCACCACCCACTTTTACCCCATATATTTTTATGATGGGGATTGTAGAGAACTGCACATTTTTTAACGTTGATCTAAAGCCTCTCTCAGCAAGGACTACAATGATAAAGAAAAAAAACACATGAAATATTCCATTTTTTCTATGTCCTTAACACAGAGATGGGAATATATATTTTTGGCATTCTAGTCTAGTCTTAGAGTAAACATTTTCTGATCCCTTTACAGAAGTGGTGTCAAAACCAAATGAGGAGCCACTAATCCATACATAAAGATTCCTGTGGCCTCATATTAACATAGTTTGAAAATGTAGTTATCTATGTTTTACTATATTTAAAATTTTATTTTGTTAATATTTCCCAATTGCATTTTAATGTGGTTTAGCAGCTTTTGGAAGTGCTGTGGGTTGCATGCTGGTATGTTTGATATCTCTGTACTATAGGACAGGAAATCACTTGTTTAAAGTGTCAATGATCCCCAAAGGAGATTGGAGATGGAGGACAGAGGTAGGGTATTCCCTTCATCAATCCCAGACATGTGTTACTGCATATCTCCTTTCTTCAAAAGCTTATCTCACAGAAAAAAAGGAAAAATTGCTTTAATGTAATACTATATTAAATGCTGTATGATCTCATTGATTTGAAAGTCCCAACAAGGATGCCAACTGCAATTCATCCATGCCTATCAAATGAGATGTTATTTGTAAAATATTTAGGACAGGATCTGGCACGAGGTAGGTATGATCTCATTGATTTGAGAAGTCCCAACAATGTTGCCAACTACAATTCATCCATGCCTATCAAATGTGATTTGTAAAATATTTAGGACAGGATCTGGCACAAGGTAGGTGCCTCATAAATGCTTTGCTCCTCATATTACTTTTCACTTTATTATCTTCCTGAGTTTTTTTATGTCTTCTTCCACAACATGACCAATATTGAAGTATGTTTCACATGATATCACATGCATAACCTATATTAAATTGTTTGCCATCTCAGGGAGGTGGGGAGGGCAGGGAGAAAGAGAATTTGGAATGAGAAATTTTAGAAAACTAATGCTAAAAATTATTTTTACATGTAATTGGGAAAATAAGATATCAAAAGAAAAGTCAAATAAATAGTTCTGTCCCCTTCCCTGCCCTCTCTATTTATCCTGTGGAAGTCTTGTCCATGTTTTCTCAAAAGTCCACCATGTGGAGTTTGCTCAACATGCTGGAGGCCTTCCTTGCTTTCTTCTTATCATGAGGGTACCAGGGGAGCATGGGTAATGTCATATTGCATAATACATTCATGATATACACTATAATCCCACATAGTAAAATTAAATAAAGGATAGAGAACACTGATTCTCAGACAATGCCTAGAATTCTAGTTAAATCATCAACAATAAAAACCAACAGTTGGAATTCTCAGGTCCTTTGACCTAACTAGAGCTGAAATTGGGAATTTTTGCATGCAGAGTAAATTCAAGGGTCAGGGACAGCACAGAGGACAATTGGCCTTGGGCACCAGGTGCCATAACTCCACAAGAGGAGGCAGTGTATGACTCATCCCCCAGAGAGTCTAGTCGGCATTCCCATGGCACTGCTAATGGTCCGTGACCTCATAACCCCTGAAATCAGGCCAAGGGAGATGGTAAGTTGAAATGGATAAAGCTGTGGACCTTGAAAGAATGGTGCTGCATTACTACAATGGCAGTGCACCAAGGAATGCACTACCACTTAGAGTGGTGAATTCCAGTCAGGTAGGGGGAAAAATGTGGTCAGAGCCTTAGTGGAGAGGCAAAAGGAATGGGGACAGCAGAACAGGAGGCTAACAGTTAAAAGCATATTCTCCAGATATTGGTGTTCTAGGATAAACTTGACCCTCCTTTAGGCCTAACATTTAATCAAATTAAACCCTGTAAACTCTTTCTCAGCATATAGGCTAACCAGGTTGAGAGTAACCAATGGAACATAAATCCATCAGTGAATTAGTGTCTACCCCAAGCATGTGAAGACTTCCCTTGCTTGAATGGGCAGATGAGAATAATTTGTTCCAGGGACCAAGAGGGCGGCTGAAGCATGCTTTGGGGAGCTTGGTCAGACATCAAAGATGCCAAGATCATCCACTGTATCCTGGCCATGATCAGCCATCCTGACTTTTGTCTTGACACTGGATGGTGATGACTAGAAGAGAGAGTGAAGCTAACAACTTTGGGCCAATCTGCCTCAGTGATTCATGCACAAGTCAAGACATTATCTGATTATTTCATTGGTCCTCTTCAAAAACAGAGAACAAACAACAGCAATCAGAGTGAAAGAAGGGAGTTGAGATTTCTGATCACATTTGCAGCATCTCTAATGCTTACCCTTCTAGAAAAAAATAAATCAGTCCTTTAACTATTGATGGGCTTATCCCTATAGAGGTGAAGACTGCTCATATTAATAGGAAATGAAAACCTAAATCCTTTATTTGCTGACACCAATAAGCTCACACTCCTACTCAACTCACACAATTCTAAGAGATACAGAATTGTCTGTAGTAACCAGTCAGATTTGGACTCCTGGGCAATGTACGTGAGTGTGGGTGTATGTGTCTGTCAAGGGCGTGATACTGAGATTTGGAGAAGAGAAGGGTCAAATGCCAGACCAGTAAAAAAAATAAGAAATCCAGCTGTATTTGCATGTCTTAAGCAGACTCCTGAAACAAAGATCTTTTGACTCCTAAGCGGACCAAGGTTGATCTGGAAGTCATTGAGGGAAAATAAACATAGCCCAGAGCCATACAGTGTCATTTTTATAGCATCACTTCCCCTGACTCTATTAACACCTCTTTCCATTCAATTCAACAAACCACTGAAACCCTCTTGGTTGCTCCAGTATATACTTAGTGGCTCTTGCTGGATATGAAGTTCATACTCCAAATACCTCTGTACACTCAGCTTCTCTGCCAATTGAGGTTTATTGTCCTAGCCCACATCCATTCTCCATGTAACAAAGGAGTGTTAAGAGAAAGAGTTTCAAGAAGCAATGTGGTATGAATGGAATGAATGTTGGATTTACAGTTAAAGAACCACCATTCCAATTCTGGCTCTGCTCCAATTCTACCCATTTGCCCCTAGACAAATCACTTTGTTTGTCTGATCCTCAGTTTACCCATTTGTAAAATGAGGAAGTTGTATTTCATGAATCCTTTCTGTTTTAAAGCTATGATCCTATCATCTTATAGAAAGATCACTGACTAGAGAGTTAGTAAACCTGGGTTCAAATGTCATCTCCTTTACTAATTATGTGACCTTAGATTGTCTCTTTGGACCTCTATGGTTTCCCCAAATATTGGAGGAGAAAAGGAATGGGGTGTGGAAGAGTGATTCAGATCTCTACAAAATTCCTTTCAGTTCTAAGTCTTATAAATCTATATAAAGAGAAAATAAGCATCCCCAATGGAACTGTGAAGTATAAAACACCTTTGACTTTGAGAGAGAAAAACTTACAACTGCACTAAGACCTTTGGGACTGCAGGACTCTTATTGTCAAAGGTGTTGATGGGAAGTGTAGTTTTTTTTTCCTCAGGTGGAAAGAAAGGGTAAAAGATCATGAGAGGTAGAAACTATGGAGGCTAGGGAAATTTCAACCTTCTGAGCTCCACAGAATGGCCTGAGGATAATGCAGAAATATGCCAGTGAAAAAAACATCAACTAGCTGACTGAAAGGAAGGATGTTGCTACCCTGAACTGAATATAATCATGAGCAGTTGGAGTCTTGTCTGGCTCCCTGACCCACTTGAAGTGTAACTTATCTGGACAGAATTTACTGCCAAACTGGAAGAATGAATTTATCTCCTTTCTCTCCCCCTCACTGCTGCCTGGTGAACTGGTATTTTCTCTGAAATTTTGCTTATTTTTTGTCTATACCTTTATAATGAGCTTTCCCCTCAAAAGGTAAGCTATTTTTTTTTCATTTTAAAGATTGGTTACTAAAAAAGAGAGGACCACACTTTGGCCAAAGGAACCTCTAGGTAAATAGTCCTACACTGAACTATAAGAGTTTACACTCTATCTCTGTCTCTGTCTCTCTGTCTCCCTCTCCCTCCCTCCCTCTCTCTCTCTCTCTCTCTCTCTCTCTCTCTCTCTCTCTCTCTCTCTCTCTCTCTCTCTCTCTCTCTCTCTCTCTCACACACACACACACACACACACACACACACATCCCTCCCACACACAATATCACAAAATCACATAATTTAGAATTAGGAAAGACCTTCATAATTATCTAGTTTCCAGCCCCATGTTTTGCAGATGAGGACATGGAAGAGGCTTGAAGGGACTAGCCCATAGGCTTACATCTAATAAACAGCCACCCTGAATTTGAACCCTGATCCTCTAAATCCAGTGCTCATTGTGCTAAGCCAAACTGCCTTTCTCAATGTTGAGTTCTTACTGACACATACTGCAACCATTCCATTCAAATTAGTAGAATCTCTGAACATTGCTATGGTCAAAAAATTAATTCCTCTTCAGCCAAACAGGTGAAAAGCCTTTTTGTACTTAGCTGGGCTAGTTTTTAGAGTTACCATAGCCTGGCCTCTTCTCAAAGCTTTTCCAACTTGCTCCTCGTTTAAATTCCACTGGTATATTCTTTGAAAGCCAAGCATCATTAGCAACAAAACTTTGGAAGTCTTAAGAACTCTGATTAATGCAGTAACCTAGTATGATTCTTAAAGGACCTGCAATGAAGTTTTCTATCCACCTCTTGACAAAAAGGTGATAAACTCAGGGTGAAGACTAAGACACACATTTTTTGGATGTGGCCATTTCTGGAGTTTGTTTTGATTGTACATATCTATTATAAGGGTTTTAGTTTTGTTTTCCTACTGGGGTAGGAGTGGGGGGGGCAATGAAAGGGAGAGAAAAATAGATTCTTCTTAATTAAAAAGAAATAAATTGAAAATTGAAAACCCAGTATCATTACCATTCTACAAGTAGTAATCATAAGAGTATTCTAATGAAGGAGCCTATTAAATGTTTAATGTTTAATGCTATGATTGCAAAGTTTTTTCATGATGAAATAATATCATGAGTTAGTACTGACATTTAATCTATTTGTCCCATTTCCCAGATGGAGAACTTGAGGTTACTCAACTACCCCAAATCATTGTTAATTAAATAAACCTCCGAAGTTCCTGCATGCAAGAGGAAGATGCTTCTTATATTCTAAGAAAGTAGTTTTTCCCCTCAGACTTCCAAAAAAATTAGGAAAAAGATTACCATACCATACTAAGATCAGGCAGTGATTTATGCTATTGTGTCAGAAGACTGTTAAATCCAAACATCCAAAGACCCAGAAAGCCATGATGAAGTCAGTGGGTTTTTCATTTAAAACAAAGAATCAAATATTTGACCAAACCATTATAACATGCTACCGGTACACAAGTCTAAATCCCAGATCTAAGATGTATATCAGTTTCCTGGTGGGCCTTATCAGGTGCTCAGGATAACAGCTGCCTGATAACAAGTGCCAGAATAAACTACCTGTTACCAAATTTCAGGAGTGCTATCAGTTCACAGATCTAAGACCAAGAGTCAAAGAATGAGATTCTCTGGTGTGAGATCAAATAGTACCAGTTTTGTTATTATTTCCAACCTACAAAGTAAAGAAGTATAGATGAGAAAGAGAGAGAGAGAGACAGAGAGAGACAGAGAGAGACAGAGGGAGAACTTGAATATGCATATGTGATTGGGAAAATATAGTTTTTATATAAGAAAATAGAGTTTCTATAACAATAAAATTAAATTTGTTTATAAGTGATTTAATTTTTTTTAAAAAGGAAAGTCAATTTGCATTAATTCCATGGAGATGAGTTTAAGAATAGCAATGATAACATTACCACTTTGGATAGATCTTGTTCCTTTTTTTTCCATTCTGTGTACTTTAGGCTAAGTTTTATCACTCATTTTCTAATCCACCTAGGAAAAAGGCAGAGGACGAATACATGGAGGACCAAGGTCCAGAGAATCTCAGTGATTTGTCCCAAATCCTGTGGTAGGTCAGCAGCTTTGGAAGCTCAGAAGTGTTTTCTAGTGGCTCAGACATTTATTTATATGACTGGCCCTCCAAAATTCATTATTTAATTCTCTCCCCTCTCATAGTATTATAGTTCCCTTGAAGGTGTTTCCCAGAGGGAATCACAGTCCCTCAAAGGGCTCTGTAGGCCAGTACAGACAGTGAGTTTATGTAACAGCTCAATTCCTAGCCCTGCCAGAAAGCCTGGCCCATGCACAGACAGCTGGAAGTCACTTCGACCCCAATGACACCATTCAAAGCCTTCTCTGTTTGGCTTTTTGATTCCTGATTGACATTCAGTGGCAGGTGGAGATAAATGTGGTACAGAGGAGAATGTTGATCTGCTCTGACTATTCTAGGCGAAAGACCTTTCAGAATAAAAAAACAAAACAAAACAAAAACAGAAAAAGAAAAAATGGTGGTGTGTTTAAGGGGCTGAATAGAGCCTAAGAGGTCCAGAGAGGCAGGGCTGGGGTTTTCAAGGCACTGGCAAGTCAATTGAAGAGTTAATTGTTTGGGTGTACAATGAGTTTATTCTGACTATATACAAAGAGCTTTCTCTTCCAGGTCCTTCAAAAGCAAATGTGTCAAAGAGGCTGGAATAACATTCTATACTAATGGCACCTCTTGAGCTCTCTAAGATCACGCAGCCTTGGAAAAGGAGGAAAGAAAAGAAAACCATTGCCCCTTCCAAATGTCACAAAAAGGGCTTCTCTATGATCCAAAGTCTCTCTTTGCTTCCTGATCTCTTCTTAAACCACTTCTGTCTATGGACATCTTTCTCCTGGAGTCCATTGTGACTATTATGGAGACATCAGTGCTTGTTTATGTATACAGGCAACTTAAAAGAACTCCTATCCTCTACAGAGTTCTAGTCCACTAATTCTCCCTTGGGAGTAGGGGAAGAAAGTTCATGCTTTTCATAGCCAGTGGGCTGGGACTTTCTAAAAGTCATGGCCCCAATGTGGGTAGTATTGAAGTGATTACAAGGAGCAGATAGCACCTGTTTGCAAAATTCCTTTGTAAATATGACTGGAAATATATACTGCAGAAGGATAGCTATGGAAAATTAAATCTTAACCCCCTTCTTTATCTACTAAGCTGAACAGGATTTCTTCAGGGCATCTTTACTGTGAGCATTTTCCATCCATTAAGATCTATTAACCCTGTTATTAGCTATGCTGATTAGTATTTGGAAGTATAAATATTTTGGAGAAGGAAAGAAGAAAAATTATTTTCTAAGCCTTTATGCTCACCCTATACATGAGTATAGGCATGGGGACAGATTTAGATCATTCACATCCTCATCTGGACACATCTCTCCTAGGTCTCCAAAAAGGGGGGCTGGAATAGTGCTTCTGAATCAGATAAGTGATAGAAGAAAAAGGAAAAAAAGAGCCAAAAGACTAAGACTTGGCTCAGATAAAGGCCTAGGAGAAAAAAAGAGCAAAACTCTTTATTGCTGTGTTTCAGAGCTGGGGTGTGGTACTTTCAAATTGGTTCTAAGCTCTTTCCATGACCAGGCTCATGATCCGTGGCTGCTTTCTACTTCTCCCTGGAACAGTATGTGACATCTGGATTTAAAGGTAATATCAGGGACATTGACATGTTTTCATTGGCTTTCTTGGAACCAATCTCCCTCCTCTGTTCCCTGAAGGTGTCACATTGGGAATATTGAGCTGAATGGTCAAGCTAGTTTGGATAACTCCTTGACATGCCAGGCTACAAGGGCAGAAAGGAAAGGAAATATCATCCCATTCAATGATGGGTTCCACATCTGGACCTATGCCTAAGAAATTTCTGCTACTCTCAAATTTAATTTGATTGAACAAATAAGGATGCAGAATACTATCATTGGCATGGGGAATACAAAAATAAAAATGAAATGCTCCCTACCCTCCAACCCTCAAGAGTTTGGCCACCCCTTTGTTTAGAGGTAAATCCCTTCTTTAGGGACAGATTTTGTTCTTAGACATGAAAGCCAATTCATTCTTGATACCTGCTATAAAAGCAGCTGTCATTTTTGTAACACTTTATTATTTATGAAACACTTTCTTCCCAGCACCCTTCTTTGGAGTTGACAAATGGGCTACTACATTTGAATGTGAGCTCCTGGAGGGCAGGAACTAAATTTGCCTTTTTTCCTACCCTTAAGCTTAGCATCGTAGTGCCTTTTGACTAATTGGTAGATCATATCAGTTATTGTTACATCCATTTCACAGGTGAGTATGCCAAAACTCAAATGAAGTTAACTTATTCAGAGTCCCATAGATAAGAGGATGTTTGTTGCTATTCAGTTGTTTCACTTGTGTCCAACTTGTCCTGACCCCAGTTGAAGATTTTTTGACAAAGAAACTCGAGTGGTTTGTCATTGTCTTCTCCATCTCATTTTGCAGATGATGAAATTGAGGCAACCTGGGTTAAGTGATTTGCCCAGGGTCATATAGCTAGCAAGTGTCTGAGGCTCGCTTTAATAGTAGGTCTTCCTGACTTTCAATCAGGCACTCTATCTACTCCTCTGGGGGAGTTGGCCTGGGGTCAGGAAGACTTGAGCTCCAAATCCAGCCTCAGAGATAGGTTGGGATTAAAAACCAGATCCAAGGACCATGCCCTTAGACATATGCATCTGTTCTCAGATCAATGGATGCTTTTAAGTCACTTTAAAAGTTGAGACCATGGTAATACAAAGACATGTTATAGGAACCACTTGCCTTCTTTTTCTCCCAGAGAGAACTAAATTTGACACATCTAGAAAAAAAATTTTTTTATAAGAGAGGATTTATTTCTTCTCTATATCTGAAGATAAACTACCACCAAGAGCAGCTAGGTGGCTCAGAGGCTCAGTCAAGATTAAAGACAGGAGTCTTTGGTTCAAATTTGGCCTCTGACACTTCCTAGATGTGTGATCCTGGGTAAGTCACCGAACTCCAATCGTCTAGCCCTTGCCTTCTGCCTTAGAACTGAGATTTACTATTGACCTAAGATGGAGGGGGAAGGTTTAAAAAAGAAAAGAACCACCACCCAAAAAGAGGAAAAGAACAAGGAGCCAACTTCAATTGGCGTTACAACTTGGGGACTCCATAGCCCCCCAAATTCAAAATTACCCTGACTCCTCATCTTGAACATTTGAGTCCTACTTCTTATGCTCTGGGCACAGGCAACTGAAAATGTTTTTTTCCCTTTTGAAGTTGGAAAGAAGACAAACCCTTATCTAGAACTCTTAACTACAATGCCTCTCTTTCTAAATTAACTTACACCAGGCTCCGAAGCTGAGGAAAGACAGAATGAATCAATATTTTTACAGAAGCTTCAAGGTAAGTTCAGGAATGAGAATCAAGGTAGACCTTGGTTCAAATCCTACACCTCTGTAAGTATTCACTGTAGTTTTAGGCAGTTCATCTAATTTCCCGGAGCCTCAGTTTTCTTTATCCATCTTAACTGAACAAGCATTTATTAAACACCTACTATATGCAGTGCCTCAGTTTCTTTTATTCTTTTTGAACAGGCATTTATTAAGTATCTACTATGTGCAATGTCTCATGCTAGGTTTTGACACACAAAGACAAAATGAAATACAGTCCATGCCCTAAAGGAACTGAGGAATAAGCAAATTATAAATAGATAAGTATATAATTGATAATTTGACAAGAAGGGGGGGAAAGGCAATTCAGGGTATCTAAAAAAAGATTCCTATAGGAGATAACACATGACCCAAACCTAGAAGGAAGTAGGAATTCTAAGAGACAGAGATGAAGAGAAATTGTATTCCAGCCACAGGGAACAGTCTACACAAGGAGTCAGGAAATAAAATGCTGACTTCAAGGAACAACCAGTAGGCTATTTTAGCTTGAATGAGTGTGTGAAGGAGTTAAGTTCAATAAAGCTGGGATAGTAGGTAGGAACCAGATTCTGAAGGGATTAAAATGCCATGCTGTTGAATTTTTACTTTATACCAGAGATAACGGGGAGCCACTGAAGTTTCACAAGTAGAGAAGTATCATAGTCAGATAATTCTTTAATTCTTTAAATTGCTTTAATCATATTACTTTTGTATTTTGTAATTATATGAGGCTGCATTAGAGCAGAGAGAGACTGTGTAACATTATTTTGTTATTTTGTCAAAGTTGCTTCAAAAGGACCAAATGTCTTCCAGAAGGACCATTCCTATAAGAATGAGAGGGTCAGTGACCTTATTGGTTCCCTTTATTCCCCAATGGACTTGGGCAGAGCTGAGAAAAAGAGAACAGTAGAAGAAATTGCTGTCTGGAAACGGACAGCAATTCAGGGTGCATGCATTTTATTCTTACCAGCAAAGTGTCCTCTACTATCCCTGTATAACCCAAAGTCAAAACTGCCAAAGAATCAAGTCCTGTATTATTTCTCAAATCTATGTCTAGAGAACCAAAAAAAATCCATGCCCTCAGGTTTGTAGTCTCTCATGGACACTGCAATGAGAGTGCTTAGCTTCATGAAATCTTCTAAAATGTTCCTGTCTGTGGCTTCTATTTCCTTTCTAGGGCATTAGGAATAGGCTATTGGAGAAAGAAGAAAGCCAATATTTCTCTCTCCAACCAATGGAACTAGGAATAGCAAGGTGTCCCAAGGGATAGAGTAGAAGACCTAGAGTCAGGAAGATCTGAGTTCAAATCTAGCCTCAGACACAAACTATGTGACCCTGGGCAAGTCACTTAATCCTATTTACCTCGGTTTCCTCCATTTATAAAATGAACTAGAGAAGAAAATGGCAAACCACTTGAGTATATTTGCCAAGAAAATCTCAAATGGGATCACAAAGAGTTAGGCATGATTGAAACAAATGAACAATTAAACACAATTGGCAAGGCTGACATGAGGCATCTCATCCAAGGAATATCAGCCAGAATTGGTGGTATTTAACTTCATTATAGCTGTAAATTACATTTCTCTCAGTACACAGTATTGTGACATAACTGAAATAATACTAACAACAATTTCTCTTCATTCATATGGATCTTTGACATTAACAAAGCCAGAGGCACTTCCATGACAAACATAACCTAAGGTGGTGATTTAAAGAAAGTCAACTTTCTATCATCCATCTGAGTTGAGTCTGGGTTAATAATGTTAGAAGTCGTATCAAATGACAGAATAAAAGTAAGAGGTTATGAGCTACTAATCCCAACTCTGCCTGGTAACCAGAGGAAGACTCTTGAGCAAATTGCTTTCCTTTTTTTGGTGTCAGATTTCCTATCAAATGAATACAGCCTACCCTTCTGTCTGAAGGAGACTATTATTAAAGGTACAGATTTCTATCAGGAAGTAAAGCGATAATGAAAAAAATGCTTTAATGTGGCAGTGGATTATCACTGATAACAGAGAGATATGGTAGAGTTGCCCCAACCCTAATTATCACTTGGTCTCTTCTCAGTTACTAGCATATTGATCCCTTTATCATATATAGTATGGTATCATGGAGACAGTGCTGGTTTGGGAATCAAGAATTTCAAATTCTGCTGTTGCAAAAAGCAAATAAATAAAAGATAAAAGCCCTTGCAAATGTTAATATGCCATATGTCATGATTGGGGCATTTGGGTTTTAAAAGATCACTCTGTTATAGATATAAATAATATGGAAATAGGTTTTGAGCAATAATATATGTATAACCTAGTGGAATTGCTTGTCAGCTCCAGGAG